>NC_140994.1:204446449-204903949 GCF_052327205.1 Somniosus microcephalus | reverse complement strand
TTTATTAGGAAATAGGGTATAGGCAGGTTAAATATGGTACAATGACAGCTGAGTGAGTTAATGGCTAGTATGTTATTTCCTAGAGAAATCTATGTCTCTCACTGTACCACTGCATTCAGATGCTGGGTATATCTGTTTGCTATTCATTAAATGTGTATTTTTCCCTGTTGCTATCTTTTATTTCATGGCAGAAGTAAATGTAAACTGGTGAAAGGTTCTGAGGTTCGACCAGTTCTCAGTCAATCAGAGGATGGCTGGCCAGAATTTGATGATTTGTACAAAATGAGCTGTCACCGCTGTCTCTACAAGATAAAGGGTCACAAAGACAACATTAATTATAACATTTACACTTCTTAATCTAATTCAGGTTTGTCAAGTCACCACACTTCCCACGCTCCCCTATGCTTTGCAAAAGCATAGCTCCATCGATCCCAAATGACTAGAGTTGGCTCACTAGCCTTTAATCTTATTCAGACAAAAGAACATTTTCAAACCTGTGCAGACACTGAGGCCTAGAAATTCAGTTGGCGCCGCGCCAGGGCTTTAGCGCCGGAAAGTTAGCGCCGGCGCTAAGTCCCCCTGCGCGCGCCAAAAATTCAGTAGCGCCGCGCCCAAACGGCTGCCGGCGCTACTGAAGGGTGTTTGCGCCTGAAAATGGGTGCTACCTGCCGCATTGCGGCGCTATTCCGGCGCTGCGGCGCCCGATGCGGTGCGGCAGGCTCGGGAAGTGCAGGCCTCCTCCTTCAGTTAAGGAGGAGCTGCCTGCACCCGCCCGCTGGCCGGTAAAATCTTCACAAAAATGAGCCCGGCACCTCGGGGAAGTGCCGGGCTCGCAGCCCAGAAGCATCTGTTCCGCGGGGGGGGGGTGGAGGAGTCCGGGGAGGGAGGTGCGGGCAGGCGGCCGGCGGGAAAGCGGCCGGCCGCCGCGCGACCTTAATGCGCCGGCGCAAACTCCTGTAAGACTCGGTTGCCAGAGTCTTAGTTGCGGCTGCCACGGGCGAGGCGGCCGCAACTCAATTTCGGCGCTGGGGCCCGTCACCACGGCAACCGGGACGCTGCGCACACCGATGACGTCATCGGTGCCGGCGCAGCGCAACCGGTCTACCGCCGATGGTAGGGCCCCAGGGAATTTCTGAACCGGCTGTAAGTCCAGCGCAATGACCTCTAGCGCCGCAAAATGGGCGCAAAGCCCACTCAATTTCTAGGCCTGAATTTTAAAAAAAAATCTTAGTTCTCTGTCAGTTCATACAAAATAGACCCCAAGAAACCTTCACCACTCTTGACTTCTGAAATATTTTCAATCATGCTTTGAAATTTAGTGATGAACATATATTTTCAGTATGGAAAATGTTCACAGTATTGGTATGTTGCTCTCTGATATAAGTAACTATAATTCATCAGTGCTATTGAACATATGCATACTGACAACACAGCAGTCACAGTAAGAACCAGAATAATATTCCTGCTGACAACTACAAGAAAATCTAGAAATAGAAACCCTAGCAAATCAATTTCTTCCACAGATCTATTCTATAATGATGTTACCCATTGTTTAAAAATGCTGAAAACTATCTCCAACCCGCCACCGCTCCCCGCACCCTCTCCCCAGTCCCCGCACCAACCGACCCCCCAAGACGGTCAAACAAAACTTCCACAATATATATTTTTACCTGCTTCTCCATTTTTCAAACCTGGATAGTTGATTTCCACTAATTACATTTCCGTGGTCCCAATAGCATAGGGACCACATTGTATAACATAGAGGTAAAAACAGAAAATGCTGGAAATACTCAGCAGGTCAGGCAGTATCTGTGGACGAAGGGTCATTGACCTGAACCGTTAACTCTGTTTCTCTCTCCACAGATGCTGCCTGACCTGCTGAGTATTTCCAACATTTTCTGTTTTTATTTCAGATTTCCAGCATTGGTTGTATTTTGCTTTAGTATAACACAGAGGAGTTGATTCATTATGTACATTTATCCCTATAGGGTGAGGCATGATTTCCACCCATTGCTTGGGCCTGTCACTTACCTCTCTCAAATTCTGGGGATGGGATAGATTAAATATTCTGGGCAGGTGCTCGGGCCTGTACTGGTACCAAAAAGGAGGCAGAACTGAGACATGCACCTTTGCCACTTCAAGAAGGGACACCAGGGACCTGAACTGGGCCAAAGAAAAATGGAACAAATAATTTCTTCATTCCCTTCACGGATCACAAGGGCTGCTTTTTTAAGATCAGCGATCCCAGAGGGATTATCACTAATGACATTTTCTTGGTGGTAGCAGTGGTGAAGCCTTCACAAGAGGCCCAGAAAAGGTATCCACATATACTCTTAGCACGCATAGGTTCCACTGGGCCTACCTGGGTGGAATTCCAAGGATAGCCTGGGAAAGGTCACAGGCAACACCCACCCCCACAACCACCCCCTGAAAGTTAGCTATCAATATAACGGGAATGGACCTAAAAAGCATGCACCCTCTCCGGAGCACAATTTATTGTGGAGGTTGCGAGGGGCAGAAACCTGGAAGGTATGTTCCTCTACCCAAATTGTGCCCCCCACCCCCGCTGGAACCATGCCACAGTTCCACCTCATCTTGACCAGAATTTCTACTCTGCTATCTATGAGAAAATTATCATTTTAAAAGTGTCCAAAAATTGTGAAGTGTCAGCTTGGCTCAGTGGCAGCACTTTTTTCTCTGAATCAGAAAGTTATGGTTATCATAAGGTAAATCCCACTCCAAAACCTGAGCATATAATTTAGGTTCTTTGAAAGAGCCGGCACAGACTCGCTGGGCCGAATAGCCTTCCACTGTGCTGTACTATTCTATTCTATGACGTGCACTTCAGTACAGTACCGAGAGATGGATGGATCATCAGAGATGCAGTCATCCAGATGAGATGTTAAACAAAGGCCTTGACTAACTGCTCTGGTGAACACAAAAGATCTCATGCCACTATTCAGAGAGGAGCATGGACCGCTCCTGGTTTCCTGGCTGACATTCCCTCAACCGATGCCACCAAAGATATTTCAACTGGCTATTAATTTAATTTGCTGTTTGTGGGATTTTGCTGTGTGTCTACATAACAACAATGACCATAATTCAAAAACGTAATTCATTGGATGTGATCAGGAAATTTTTCTTCTGATGAGATGCAACTTTTCTCGTTTTGTACAATTTTTCTTTTCATTCACTAAAATGAACCAATGAAAAACAAATCAAATCCCTGATTTTCCCTTCCAAGTCCTTTGAATGGCCATATTAGTTTCCCACCCACCCAACACTATACCATTAAAGATAAAATTTATAAGGTAACAAAATAAAAATAGAAAATTTCTGCAACAAAAGACTTACCTTCCCATCTCCAATATGTTTCCTCTAAAACGGTTCTTTTCTTTCAAGAACCTTGGGCTTGTTTTGTGCTTATTTCCCAGAGATTTGTTTGTGAGGTTTACTGTGCCTCCTTACATGTGACATGCAAAGCTCAATGTCCATTCCAGTTGCCTTTTTTTGCTGCTCAGTGGTTTGAATGTGCAATCACTCTATTTTCCCAGCTTCCATGCATGCACAGTAAAACATTTTCCTGGCTTCTACATATGCACAGTCATGATGCTTCCCAGCCTTCCTTACATATACAGCCTATAGCTGCAGTAAATCCGATTTATTAACTAATCTGATTGTTCACTGCATTGAAACACAGAGTGAATGAGGAGAGACAATACAAACTGAATGGTACAATTTTAAAGGGGGTGCAGGAACAGAAAGAGCTGGGGGTGTATGTACAGGAATCTCTGAAGGTGGCAGGACAAGGTGCTAAAAAAGCAAATGGGATCCTTGGCTTTATTGATAGAGGAATAGAGTATAAAAGCAAGAAACTTATGCTAAACCTTTACAAAATGCTGTTTAGGCCTCAGCTTGAGGATTGTGTTCAATTCTGCACACCACATTTTAGGATGTCAAGGCCTTAGAGAGGGTGCAGAAGAAATTTACTAGAATGGTACCAGAGATGAGAGTCTTCAGTTATGTGGAGAGACTGGAAAAGCTGAGGTTGTTCTTCTTGTAGCAGAAAAGGTTAAGAGGAGATTTGATAGAGATGTTCAAAATCATGAATGGTTTTGATAGAATAAATAAGGAAAAACTGTTTCCAGTGGTAGAAGGGTTGGTAACCAAAGGACACAGATTTAAGGTGATTGGAAAAAGAACCAGAGACGACATGAGGAAACATTTTTTTACACAGCGAGTTGTTGTGATCTGGAATGCACTGCCTGAAAGGGTGGTGGAAGTAAATTCAATACTAACTTTCAAAAGAGAATTGGATAAATACTTGAAGGGAAAAAAACTTTACAGGGCTATTGGGAAAGAGCAGGGGAGTGGGATTAATTGGATAGCTCCACCAAAGAGCCGGCACAGGCACAATGGGCCGAATGCCCTCCTTCTGTGCTGTTTCAATCTATGATTTTATACTTGTAAGCTTGAGCTGTGAAAGAAACATGTGTTTGGGATAAGAACACTAAGGAGGAACTAACTGCCAATAGAAAAAAAATCGATGATGGCTTGCAAAATCAATGAGTAGGATCATACTTAATCAGTTGGGAGGTCAATAGTTTTGGGGAAATGGAAATGTTTATGAAAGCATAGGGATAGTTGGTGAATAAATTGGTACTGGTGGATTACTGTAGAGCTTCTAATGTTTCTGTGGAAGGAAGGCAAAATAACAGTCTATGTTTAATGAAAATGATTAAACCCTGGACAAGCTACACTAAAGTAGATGCACCAAGAAGGACAAGGGCAGCAGACGCATGGGAACACCACCACCTCCAAGTTCCCCTCCAAGTCACACATCATCCTGACTTAGAAGTATATCGCCGATTCTTCATCATCGCTGGGTCAAAATCTTGGAACTTCCCACCTAACAGCACTGTGGGAGTATCTTCACCACACGGACTGCAGCGGTTCAAGAAGGCGGCTCACCGCCACCTTCTCCAGGGCAATTAGGGAGGGGCAATAAATGCTGGCCTTGTCAGCGACGCCCACATCCCATAAAAACAAATTTAATTTTTTTTTTAATGAGTGGTCCCTTTCCCACCTGACTGCCCTGCTCCTTGACTTATGCCCAGATTATCCACTAATAATGTCATGGGAGATCTACAAGTATTTGTCATAAAACACCAATGTCAAAAAGCAGAAAAATCTATTGTTTTCGCCAGAATGCTTAGGCATCTCCACCCCACCCCACCGTAAATGAGATAAGGTTGTGAATTTTCAACTTACTCTGATTCTGGTGATTCTTTCAAAACAGCCTTCTCATGTAATTAGTAGAGCTCATGAAATCACTCGTTGACACAGTTCACATGAAGAGACGGCAACACTATAATTCCAGCAATAAAATAGAAGCTGAGATTTTGCATTTGTATCGTTAAATGCTGGCTTTAGCAGGGGACTAATTAGTTGTCCGAAATGTAAAGTATACTGCTAACTTAAGAATTTATCTTAAAGATTTTAAGCTGACGACAGCGCGTAATGACTATTTTAGCAAATCAACTGCTCCTTAAGTCAAAGCGCAGAGCCCATGAACACAGCCCTAGATACTAATGAATCTAAAAGGACCACAGGCTAATTAGAACATCATGTTAGACAACAATATCCTGAATCCTTCTTCCCTGGCAAAAACACTAGCTATCTGCTAATGCAAGCATCAAGATGAACAGCATACCCACTTTATTTAAAACATGCAACTTTAGGAACACATCTCCATAGAGACCAGAAATCCCATGAATAGGAACCAGGATAGATTAGACTTATTAAAGAGTAAATTTGAGATTAAAAGAGATAAAATTGTACAAGTTTAGCTACAGGTTGAGGTGAATTCTCTGCAATGTTTGTGGAATATGCAGGAACAGAGTACAGCATCATTAGCACACACTCTAATGGAGGATGCCTAACCCTTCCAAATCTTATAGGGTCAGGGCTGTTTAAAGAGGACTGTGTTGAGTCCAACCAGATTAATCGGCTAATGCAGCAGTAACCCTTCAAGTAATTAAAGCTCCCAATTAGTGGTGAATTTTCCTGGCCCGAATGCTGATTCCTACAATCCCAGTAAATCTACTGGTTGGTGCTCTTGTAGCTAATGGAGTCTGAGCAGCTCCCTGGTGAGAGTAGAGTCCTGAAATGGCCACTTTTCTAAAGCTGAAAGACTAACTTTGAAGCAATCATATACATAAGGCAAGAGATTTTTGCATGACATTTTAAGAATACCTACTAGGGCCAAGGGGTACTTGATGCTGATGGTTCTATCTTAATACTTCCCTTCTCCTTAAGTGATCTGTGCTCTAAGATTTTCAGCTACAACAGTCAAAAGGATGATTTCTACTGTGTAATTAAAATTAATTTAAAAGAAATGTAGTGGATAACAAATTCATGGAACAAACTTAAAAACTTTGATTTGTTATAATTATCATTTGCTTTGAAGAACAAGTAGCTGTATGTAAGAAATAGCTGTTAGATTCAAAGATGGGTTTTAATCCTTAGAACAGAGACTGACAACATGCAGCTGGGAACAGATAGTAGAAATGCCAGCAAGGTCGAATATCAAGCATCAAAAGACAAATAGAAGTGATAAGGGAATCGTAAAATGCAAAACATCACAGGGTGGTAGGATAATAGACAAAAATGGAGCCGAAAAGTCATAAAATGTCCTTAAAGAAACATAACAAAACATTCCTCAGAAAGATAGGAGGGAGGCCTCGTCAGCCATGCAGAAAGGGACGGCGAGGGATGCCTTCCCACTTCGCAATTGGACAATAGGATGGGGGATCAAACGATTGACACCAGGTGATTACCAGCCCACCGAAATAACTATAAATATAGACGACCGAGAGAGGAAATCAGGCAGTCAGGGGCGAAGGCTTCCCCGAGGTGGCTACGTCCTAACACCTTGGTCATGTTTAGCCTCTGAGGTGGCTGACGGCCTCACACCTCCAACAGCTTGAGAGATGACCCAATGGAAGTGACCACTGCAGCAGACTGCAGGAATCCACCCAATCCAAGACCACCCTACTGCCTCCCCGTCCGTCCGGTCGTGGCATTCCGATTCGGGAGTCGTAGCTCGCTCCTACTGTCACGGGTTGTATGTCTATTATACTCAGCTTAAACCATATGTAATATCTGATTATGCTTTAAAACTGTAGCTCTTTAATAAAAGCCTTACAACTTCTAAAGCCCTGTTGGGTAATCTGTGTGAGCCTGTGATCGTAATCTTACATGTAGCCTTGAATATCTCTTAATGTCTTATAATCTCTCCCGCCTTCCATCCTATCACAGACCTTCCCTTTTGTTCTTTCATCCCCTCCCCGCTTTCCCAGCCTCTTCACTTGCTTAAAAATCTGTTCCATTTCCTGCTTTTTTCCAGTTCTAATGATAGGTCATCGACCTGAAACCTTAACTCTGTTTCTCTCTCCACAGATGCTGCCTGACCTGCTGAGTTTCTCCAGCATTTTCTGTTTTTATTTCAGATTTCCAGCAAGTGCAGTATTTTCTTTTTGTATTGTTGTAGCTGGAGCTCCTCTAGGGTTAATTCTCCAAGGTAATCTCGTTTAAAAGGTTATAAGCCATGAATATGTTTATCTATCATATGCCATTAAGGAAAATAGTTTATAATTACACAGGACACGTACTCTGTTATATGGACCCAATTCATTCACTTGGAAAATAAACCCAAGAAAATTCAGAACATAGGCTTGCTCCTTAGTACTGTTTGTAAGTATTAGTCTGTAACATTGATTCTCTATCTGTTACTGATAACAATCGAGTGTCTTGCCAACATTGTTGATATTTGGAGAAATGTTACATGTGGCTGAGCAAAGTTAGTGAAATCTTGGAATTTGAAATGTCTTAATGCTTCAATCAGGCTTAAATGCAGCTTCTGTCCTTATCTGTTCCAACACCTATCACTCTAAGGTCTCAGTTGGTTTGTCCTGACCTCCAAAGTGAACCACCGAGTGTACTCGGTCATCCAAGACGCGACCTCGTACGCGGACGCTATCAAGCTCAAGGACCAGTACACGCGCCCAGTGAACGAAGTGTACGCCAGGCACCTCCTGGGGAGTCGTAAACAACAACCTGGGGAATCGACCGTGGAATACCTTCAGGCACTGTCTGTGCTTGGCCGGGCCTGTGGTTGTAAGGATGTAAAGGCCGCCGTGTACACAGAGGAACTTATCCGGGACGCTTTTGTAGCGGGCCACAGATCCAATTACACCCGACAGCGACTGTTGGAGCAGAGTAACCTCGACCTCAACAAGGCCTCTGAACTCGCACTATCGTTGGATGCAGCCTACCAGGGCATGGATGCCTACTCCTCTGCACCGTGGACGCCGCGGGGAATGACAGCCTGGGACACGGTAGGACCGCCTCATAGCGCCGTGCCACCCCAGCCACACCCCAACAACGGCCCAACTACCGCAGCAGTGTCCCAAGGCCAGACAGCAGTGCCCCAAGGCCAGAAATGCTACTTCTGTGGCCAGGCAAAACACCCCAGAGCGCGCTGCCCGGCGAAAAACGCGATCTGCTCGGGCTGCGGGAAGAAGGGACACTACGCTAGCGTCTGCAGGGCCAAAGCCACCCCGAACCCCAGCAGCGCCGCGTGTGGGCCATGCGGGCCGCCATCTTGGACCTCCCCGGCCATGTGCGAATCACCGGTACAGCAGCCATTTTGGACGCCTCCAGCCACATGGGGATCATGGACGCCGCCATCTTGGACGACAGCCGGGACGCAGCAGGCCCCCGACACCGCCTCATCTGATACCCGCAGCGACACACCGACCCCTACGCTGGCATCCGTTACACTGGACCAAGCGAGACCGCACCAACTGGCCAGTTCCACAATGGACATTAAGGTAAATGGTCACGATACAATCTGCCTTTTTGACTCTGGGAGCACGGAGAGCTTCATCCACCCCGACACGGTGCGGCGTTGCTCTCTCCCAGTCCTGCCTGCGCAACAGCGGATTTCTATGGCCTCCGAGTCCCAGTCGGCGGACATCGGCGGCTACTGCGTGGTGACACTCGTAGTAGACGGGACCGTGTACGATCATTTTAAACTTCTGGTCCTGCCTGACCTCTGCGCTGCCGTCCTGCTGGGGTTAGATTTTCAGTGCCACCTTAAAAGTGTTACGATGGCGTATGGTGGACCCCTACCCCCACTCACAGTCCGCAGCCAGCAGCTTCCAAACTGCCCGCCGCGCACCAGGTGCAACCTCTCCACACTCAGAGTCACCCCCCCCCAACTGTTTGCTAACCTCACCCCCGACTGTAAGCCCATCGCCACAAAGAGCAGGCGATACAGTGCTGGGGACAGGGTTTTCATTAAAACCGAAGTGGAGCGGCTCCTGAAAGAAGGGATTATTGAGGGCAGCACCAGCCCCTGGCGAGCCCAGGTTGTGGTCGTTAAGACCGGCGAGAAGCAGCGCCTGGTCATCGACTACAGCCAGACAATAAATCGCTACACCCTGCTGGACGCCTACCCACTCCCCCGTATAGCTGATATGGTCAACCAGATCGCGCAGTACCGCGTCTTCTCGACCATTGACCTGAAATCAGCGTACCACCAGCTCCCCATCCGCCCTGAGGACCGCCAGTACACTGCCTTTGAGGCAAACGGCCGCCTCTATCACTTCCTTAGGGTTCCCTTTGGCGTCACCAACGGGGTCTCCGTCTTCCAAAGGGAGATGGACCGGATGGTAGATCAAAATGCGTTGCAGGCCACTTTCCCATATCTGGACAATGTGACCATCTGCGGCCGTGACTTGCAGGACCATGACGCAAACCTCGAAAAATTCCTCCGCACCGCCCAACTCCTAAACCTGACATATAACAAGGAGAAGTGCATATTCCGCACAAACCGCCTCGCCATCCTTGGCTGTGTTGTGGAACACGGAGTCATCGGCCCCGACCCCGACCGGATGCGTCCCCTTATGGAACTTCCACTGCCCCACTGCCTCAAGGCCCTGAAGAGGTGCCTAGGGTTTTTCTCCTATTACGCCCAGTGGGTCCCCTACTATGCGGACAAGGCCCGTCCGCTGATCAAGTCCACCTCTTTTCCCTTGACGGCAGAGGCCCGCTTAGCCTTCCACCGTATCAAGGAGGACATTGCCAAAGCCACCATGCACGCAGTGGACGAATCCATCCCCTTCCAGGTGGAAAGCGACGCATCTGACTTTGCCCTGGCCGCTACCCTCAATCAGGCGGGGAGACCCGTGGCCTTCTTTTCACGAACCCTCCAAGGCCCGGAGACCAGACACTCCGCTGTTGAGAAGGAGGCCCAGGCGATTGTGGAGGCTGTGCGTCATTGGAGGCACTACCTGGCCGGAAAACGATTTACCCTGCTCACTGACCAGCGTTCAGTTGCTTTTATGTTTAACAACAAGCAGAGGGGCAAAATCAAAAATGACAAGATCTTGAGGTGGAGAATCGAACTTTCCACCTACAACTACGAGATCTTGTACCGGCCCGGGAAGCTAAATGAACCCCCGGATGCGCTATCGCGTGGCACCTGCGCCAGCGCGCAGATCGATAGACTGCGGGCCCTCCACAATGACCTCTGCCACCCGGGGGTCACCAGGTTCTTCCACTTCATCAAGGCCCGCAACCTGCCTTACTCTATTGAGGAGGTCAGGACCATGACCAGGAACTGCCAAGTCTGCGCTGAGTGCAAACCGCACTTTTATAGACCAGACAGGGCCCACCTGATAAAAGCCACTCGCCCCTTCGAGCGCCTGAGCGTCGATTTTAAAGGGCCTCTCCCCTCCTCCGACCGCAATGTGTACTTCCTCAATATTATTGATGAGTACTCCCGTTTCCCGTTCGCCTTCCCCTGCCCGGACATGACCAGTGCCACGGTCATTAAATGTCTGAACAACCTCTTCACCCTGTTCGGCTTCCCCAGCTATATCCATAGCGACCGGGGCTCATCGTTTATGAGCGACGAACTCCGTCAGTACCTGCTAACTAGGGGTATTGCCACAAGCAGGACCACCAGTTACAACCCCCGGGGGAACGGACAGGTGGAAAGAGAAAATGCGACAGTTTGGAAGGCCGTCCTGCTAGCCTTAAAGTCTAGGGGCCTTCCAACCTCCCGCTGGCAGGATGTGCTCCCCGATGCGCTCCACTCTATTCGGTCACTGCTCTGCACTGCCACTAACGCCACCCCTCATGAGAAAATGTTTGTCTTCCCAAGGAAGTCCACATCGGGGACATCGCTACCGCCATGGCTGACGTCCCCAGGGCCGGTCCTACTGAGAAGACACGTGAGGACCCATAAAACGGACCCCCTGGTCGAGAGGGTCGACCTCCTCCACGCCAACCCCCAGTATGCTTACATCGCATACCCGGACGGGCGGGAGGACACAGTCTCCATAAGAGACCTTGCACCCTCGGGGGCCGCAGTAACCCACTACCCACTACCACCCCCCCCCACGATCCGATATCCAGCCCCAGCAGACGGCAGGCCTGGGCCCCGCGACCCACTCGACATCTACGAGGACGACACGCCTGTGCCACAGCCTACGCTGGACTCGACGCCGGAAACTTCACTACCCCTGCCGTCGCCACGCAGATCACAGCGGCAGACAAGACCTCCGGAGAGACTCCAATACACTAACTTTTAATACACTTCACCCCGCCGGACTCAATTTTAAACAAGGGGTGAATGTGGTAAACCACTGTTTGTATTCCACTGTGTACATGCCTGGACATGCCTCGGCTGACTCCTCCCACAGGTCCTAGTATAAAGGTGACTGCTCCCCAGCCCTTAGTATCATGGACCGGTCGACCACGCGAGGCAGACCTCCATTCTGTTGTTAATAAAAGCCTTTAGTTACTCTTCTAACTCTCAGTCTTTTATGAGTAATTGATAGCGCATCACATTCCGATTAGCATTCCTGTTGAATGTCTGCACTTCCTACACTCCCAGATGGAGCACAAGAAATTGTTCCTTTAAAAAAAAAGATTTTTTTTAATGAAATATTGTTTGGTTTTCTTTTTGTCAATATAGGGGCCACAATGTTTGTACAACAGATCAATTTATGCCAATTCCATTAGTTAAGGGTACAGTACATAATTTGCATTGATATTGCATACTACCCTTCAGTCCATCACCGTGCCCATATCCTCTTCCTACTCTACGGACCCAATATTAATGCAGGGGAGTGGGGGAATTACATGTGCGAAACCCGTAAGTATAGTTAGCGGGTCAGATTGTCCGATTTCAACTTGATAGAATCATTGCATTTTTCCTTCCGGGTTTTGCATCTCCAAGCGGCACAGCAGGCGTGATGCGCACCCGCATGACATGACCGGGTCCATTATTTAAAGGGGCAATGCAGAGATGGAATTTGGAGGAGCCAGGAGGTGTTTAGGAAGGATTCACAAAGAGCAAGGATAGCACCAAGATTTGACGATGCTTCCCTTGAATTACTCCTGGGAGCAGTCAGGAGCAGGAGAGAGATGCCTTTCTCCAGCAATGGGAGCAAGAAACCTGCGACTCTCACCAAGAAAGCGTGGTTGGAGGTGGCTGAGGAGATGAGCAGCAGGAGCATTGTGCCCAGGTCTTGGATGCAGTGCATGAGGTGGTTTGATGACCTAACCAGGTCAGGAAAAGGGAGTACATTTGCTGATTCACCTACATCCTGTGGTTTAAGCCTCCTTCCTTTCAAACTGTCTTGTCAAGCATTCTTCATCACATCATTCCGCACACCCACTTAAGTTTCAGCACCACCCATCTTTCACTTTCTATGCACTTCCTCACCTCCCAATGTAGCCATCCACCGTAGCCATTCATCCCAACCCTTATGCGATGTAATGCATCTGTCTGATAGTCACTCTCACCGAATGCATTGTATCCATTGGGGGAGAATGAAAGAAAGGGAACCTGCAGATGGCTGGTTACAGAATTACAAATATCTCTGACAAATGCTGAGTTTATTTCACCAATGACTGAACTATGAGAAGACTGAGTATGGTGATTGTCAAGAATGTTACTTTGCCATGACTAAATCATTGTCTTCCAGAGCCTTCAAGCGTAGAGCAAGTGTCACTGGACATGCATGAGGACGACTCCTCAGAGGACCTCATTTCTTCTCAGGGTGCACTGTCACACTACATACAGCCATGCGCCATTGCAAATACTCACATTTCAGTGGGTTCAGTTAGAGAGTGAGTTGGGTTTTTACCTGGTGATTCACAATTCACAAGTGAGCACGAGCAGACACTGTTGGCAGGGACAGATGTGGAGAGTCCGCCTCATGGGGCACAATCCCCTCCAAGCTCTGCTCAGCTTGACACAGATGCTGAACCCCGGGGCCATTGTTGAGAAGGAGAATGATAGAAGTACAACAGCAACCTTGCGAGGTACTTTCAGATATGCCATGCACACTCTCCACAATAGTGGAGGGGATGGAGTATTCCAACTCGAACACTAGTGGATTGGTGGTGCAGGTAGTTGCGAGATTGTCTATCATGGAGAGTGGCCACCTCCACGGAGCTTCAAGCAAGGCCAAGACCACAGCTGTGCAGACTTTGGATGCCAATGTGTCTGCCGCCTTGAACAGGATGACAGATACTTTTTCTGTGGCCTTACAACGCGTCGCTGATCTTCACCAAGCTGGTCTTCAGCAGAGTGGTAGGAGTGATGTTGTACTGGCCCAGGATAGGGATGATGGTGAAAGGGGACATGGAAGTCGGAGCTCCACACAAAGCGCTCCCACTACTCGCCCATTGCCCCCGCCCCTCAGCCATTACCTGACATGCTACCTTCTCTCCCAATGGCTGTGTCTGCCCCTGCACAGGTGCAGATGGAGCAGCCTTTGGCAGGAACCTCAGTCTCTCCGAAACCCAGACGGTGTACGCCAAAAGCATCTCAGCAGTCAGGGCAGAAATCTGAGTAGCCTGCCTCTACTTCTGCTGAAGCCAGAGGGGATGCACCGCATAGAAGTGGTAGGAAGCATAAGTTAAAGCAAACATTCACATCTTGCCAATTATTGTGTCCCAAGTGCCAACTTGTGCTTTCACTTGCTCCAAGATGAATGTCAATACATGATGGGACCCATTGGACTGATGTGGTTGAAGGACTGTTTTGTGTAAAGGGTAGTTGGTGGTGGTGGTTTTCATTTGTTATTTGTTCCATTCACAATAACTAACTGAAACTTGGAGCTATGAGGGTATCCCTGGCATCTCGGGCAGCAATGTATGTGGCTGGTCTGGCGATGGGTGCCACATATTCATATTCCTCCTCCTCCTCCTCTTGTTCTTCAATGCTGTCATCGGAAGATTTCTGATGAGTGCCTTCAACCTCCTCCACCTCTAATGCTCTCTGCAGTGCATTGTTGTGCAGGATGCAGCACACAGCTATATTTCTGTGCACCCTTGCTGGCGAGTGCCGAAGTGTGCCTCCAAGCTTATCTTGGCACCTGAAGCGCATCTTCAGCATGCCGATGGCTTGTTCGAAGACACACATGGTGGTCATGTGGCTCTTGTTGTAGTGCTCCTGTGCCTCATTGGTGGGGTTCCTTACAGGTGTCATTGAGCCAAGATTGAAGGGGTATCCCTTGTGTCCTATGAGCAAGCCCTTAAGTCTGCTTCCTGGAATGAAAAGAATGTTGGACTGCCTCAGTATGAAGCCATCATGACAACTCCCAGGGAATATAACACACACCTGACTGAACCTCTGCTTGTCGTAGCACAACAGTTGCACATTAATGGAATAAAATCTCTTGCGATTGATAGAAATCCTAGTTTGATGTGGTGGTCCTCGGTTTGCCACATGTGTGCAACCGCTGGCACCCTGTACCTGTGGGAAGGCTGCCAGAGAGGCAAATGCAAGTGCCCATTCATTCTGGCTATTGTCATCATAGGGGAAGTTGACATATAGTAGTTGTAATGTAGGGCAGAGTATAAATCAGGAAATTAGAGGCACATGTAACAAAGGTAATACAATAATCATGGGGGACTTTAATATACATATAGACTGGGCAAACCAAATTTGCAATAATAGTGTGGAGGACAAATTCATGGAAGATATGCAAGATAGTTTTCTAGATCAGTATGTTGAGGAACCAACTAGGGAACAGGCTATTTTAGATCTGATATTGTGCAACAAGAAAGGGTTAATTAATAACCTTGTAGCAAAGCGGCCTTTAGGGAAGAGTGACCATAATATGAAAGAATTTTACATTGAGTTTGAAAGTGATTTAGTTAAATCCGAAACTAGGGTCTTAAATCTAAAAAAAGCAATCTACCTTGGTATGAGGGGCAAGTTGGCTATGGTAGATTGGGAAACTACATTAAAAGGTATGATGGTAGACAAGCAATGGCGGGCATTTAAAGAATGAATACATAAGAAATAGGAGCAGGAATAGGACACTTGGCCCCTCGAGCCTGCTCCGCCATTCAATAAGATCATGGCTGATCTTGGGCTCAAAGCCACTTCCCTGCCCACTCCCAATAACCCTTCACTCCCTTATCTTGCAAAAATCTGTCTATCTCCACCTTAAATGTATTTAATGACACAGCCTCCACAGCTCTCTGGGGCAGAGAATTCCACAGATTTATGACCCTCTGAGAGAAGAAATTCCTCCTCATTTCAGTTCTAAAAGGGCAACCATTTATTCTAAAACTGTGCCCCCACGTTCTAGGTTTACCCACGAGGGGAAACATCCTCTCTGCATCTACCTTGTCAAGCCCCTTCGGTATCTTATATGTTTCAATAAGATCACCTCTCATTCTTCTAAATTCCAATGAGTATAGGCCCAGCCTGCTCAACCTTTCCTCATATGTCAACCCCCTCATCTCTGGAATTAACCTAGTAAATCGTCTCTGAACTGCCTCCAATGCAAGTATATCCTTCCTTAAATAAGGAGGCCAAAACTGTACGCAGTACTCGAGGTGTGGTCTCACCAATACCCTGTACAGTTGTAGCAGGACTTCCCTGCTTTCATAATCCAACTCTTTTGTGATAAAGGCAAATATTCCATCTGCCTGTTTGATTACTTGCTGTACCTGCATGCTAACTTTTTGTGTTTCATGCACAAGGACCCCCATGTCCCTCTGAACTGTAGCATTTTGTAATCTCTCTCCATTTAAATAATAATTTGCTTTTTTATTTTTCCTGCCAAAGTATATAACCTCGCACTTTCTCACATTATACTCCATCTGCCAAATGTCTGTCCACTCACTTAGCCTGTCTATATCCCTTTGCAGGTTCTTTGTGTCCTCTGCACAACTTGCTTTCCCACCCATCTGTGTATCATCCGCAAACTTGGCTACATTACACTCGGTCCCTTCATCCAAGTCATTAATGTAAATTGTAAATAGTTGAGGCCCGAGCACCGATCCCTGTGGCACCCCACTAGTTACCTTTTGCCAACTGGAAAATGACCCATTTATCCCGACACTCTGCTTTCTGTTAGTTAGCCAATTCTCTAATATATTACCCCCAATTCCGTGAGTTCTTCTCTTATGCAGTAACCTTTTATGTGGCACCTTATCGAATGCCTTCTGGAAATCCAAATACACCACATCCACTGGTTCACTTTTGTCCACCCTGCTCGTTATCTCCTCAAAGAACTCCAGCAAATTTGTTAAACATGATTTCCCTTTCATAAAACCATGCTGACTCTGCTTGACTGCATTATGAATTTCCAAATGCCCTGCTACTGCTTCCTTAATGAAGGACTCCAGCATTTTCCCAACAACAGATATTAGGCTAACTGGTCTATAGTTTCCTGCTTTCTGTCTCCCTCCTTTCTTAAATAGGGATGTTACATTTTCGGTTTTCCAATCCGCTGGGACCTCTCCAGAGTCCAGGGAATTTTGGTATATTGCAACCTGGTAAGACAGGGGGCGCCACTCAATATCCGGTCCGGGGCGCTACCGGGGCATTGCATACTCGACTGATGTCATGATCTGCTGGCGCAGGAGATTGTGGCGGTAGTGTTTAGCGCCACCGCAAAATGTCTAGTTAATTTCGCGAACGGCGCAAATATCGCCGCGCCGGGCGTTAGTTGCTTTGCGCCCCATTAGCGACCTCTTAAGGCACTAATCGAAGGTGCAAACCAACCAAAATTTCCCCCCAAAATATTTGTTCAGAGTCTCTGCCATTTCCCCATTCCCCATTATTAATTCCCCCGTCTCATCCTCTAAGGGACCAACATTTACTTTAGCTACCCTCTTCCTTTTTATATACCTGTAGAAGCTCTTACTATCTGTTTTAATGTTTCTTGCCAGTTTACTCTCATAATTGATCTTCTCTCTCTTTATTTTTTTTTAGTCATCCTTTGCTGGTTTTTAAAAATTTCCCAATCAACTGGTCTCCCACTAATCTTGGAAACATTGTATGCATTCGTTTTCAATTTGATACCATCCTTTACTTCCTTAGTTAGCCACGGATAGTGCTCCCTTCTCTTAAAATCTTTCTTTCTCACTGTAATATATTTTTGTTGAGCTATGAAATATCTCCTTAAATGTCTGCCACTGTATTTCAACTGTCTTACCCTTTAATTTATTTTTCCAGTCCACTTTGCAGGTCCATGCAGGTGCAGCAGGCAGTTAAGAAGGCAAATGGTATTTTGGCCTTCATAGCGAGAGGATTCGAGTAAAGGAGCAAGGATGTCTTGCTGCAATTGTACAGGGCCTTGGTGAGACCACACCTTGAGTACTGTGTGCAGTTTTGGTCGCCTTATCTGAGGAAGGATGTTCTTGCCATGGAGGGAGTGCAGCAAAGATTCACCAGACTGATACCTGGGATGGCAGGAATGACGTATGAAGAGAGATTGGGTCGATTGGGCTTGTATTCGCTAGAGTTTAGAAGAATGAGAGGGGATCTCATTGAAACTTATAAAATTCTATCAGGACTAGACAGACTAGATGCAGGAAGGATGTTCCTGATGGCGGGGGAGTCCAGAACCAGGGGTCACAGTCTAAGAATAAGGGGTAAGCCATTTAGGACTGAGATGAGGAGGAATTTCTTCACCCAGAGAGTGGTGAACCTGTGGAATTCTCTATCACAGAAGGCAGTTGAGGCCAATTCATTAAATATATTCAAGAAGGAGTTAGATATATTTCTTAAGGCTAAAGGGATCAAGGGATATGGGGAGAAAGCAGGGACAGGGTACTGAATTTGGATGATCAGCCATGATCTCATTAAATGGTGGAACAGGCTCGAGGGGCCGAATGGCCTACACCTGCTCCTATCTTCTATGTTTCTATGTTTAGCCAGTTCTGCCCTCATGCCACTGTAATTGCCTTTGTTTAAGATCAGGACACTGGTTTGAGATACCACTTTCTCACCCTCCAACTGAATTGGAAATTCAACCATGCTATGATCACTCTTTCCTTGAGGATCCTTTACTATGAGATCATTTATTAATTCTGTCTCATTACACAGTACCAGATCCAAGATAGCCTGCTCCCTGGAATGAAATATACATTCCTTTAAGGCACAAAAAAACCCACAGGAAAAGTGGTCCAACTGTGGCTAACAAGAGAAGTTAAAGATAGTATTAGATCAAAGGAAGAGGCTTATAATGTTGTTAAAAAGAGTAGTAAGCCTGAGGATTGGGAGGACTTTAGAATTCAGCAAAGGAGGACCAAGGAACTGCCAAAGAAAGGAAAATAGAATATGAGAGTAAACTAGCAAGAGACATAAAAACAGACTGTAAAAGCTTCTATAAGTATGTAAAAAGGAAAAGATTAGCAAATCTAAATATGGGTCCCTTACAGGCGGCGATAGAAGAAATTATAATGAGGAATAAGGAAATGGCAGAGAAATTAAACAAATACTTTGTGTCTGTCTTCACGGAAGAAGATGCAAAAGACTTCCCAGGAATAGTGGAGAGCCGAGGGTCTAGTGAGAATGGGGAACTGAAAGAAATTAGTATTAGTAAAAAATAGTACTGCAGGACTGAAAGCCAATAAATCCCCTGGACCCGATGGCCTACATTCTAGGGTTTTGAAAAACGTGGCTACAGAGATAGTGGATGCATTGGTTGTCATTTTCCAAAATTCCATAGATTCTAGAATGGTTCCCTCGGATTGGAAGGTAGCAAATGTAACCCCACTATTTAAGAAAGGAGGGAGAGAGAAAATGGAGAACTACAGACCAGTTAACCTGACATCAGTAGTAGGGAAAATGCTAAAATCTATTATTAGATTATTGGCAGGCTGTAACTAGTGGGGTACCACAAGGATCAGTGCTTGGGCCTCAGCTATTCACAATCTATATTTAATGATTTGAATGAAGGGACCAACTGTAAGTTTGCTGATGATACAAAGCTGGGTGGGAATGTAAGTTGTGAGAAGCATGCAAAGAGGCTTCAAGGGGATATAGACAAGCTAAGTGGGCAAGAACATGGCAAATGGCATATAATGTGCAGAAATATGAAGTTATCCACTTTGGTAGGAAAAATAGAAAAGCAGAGTATTTTTTAAATGGTGAGAGATTGGGAAATGTTGGTGTTCAGAGGGACCTCGGTGTCCTTGTACACGAATCACTGAAAGTTAACATGCAGGTACAGCAAGCAATTAGGAAAGTAAATGGTATGTTGGCCTTTATTACAAGGGAACATGGTGGCATAGTGGTTAGCACTGTTGCCTCACAGCGCCAGGGACCTGGGTTCAAATCTGGCCTCGGGTGACTGTTTGTGTGGAGTTTGCACATTCTCCCTGTGTTTGCGTGGGTTTTCTCCGGGTGGTCCGGTTTTCTCCCACAGTCCAAAGATGTGCGGGTTAGGTTGATTGGCCATGATAAAAATTGGCCCTTAGTGTTAGGGGGGATTAAATATGTGGGGTTACGGGGTTATGGGGATAGGGCTTGGGTGGGATGGCTGTCGGTGTAGGGACCGGGTGCTAGGGTTTGGATGATCAGCCATGATCTCGTTGAATGGCGGAGCAGGGCCGAATGGCCTACTCCTGCTCCTATCTTCTATGTTTCTATAAGAGTAAAAACGTCTTACTGCAATTATATAGGGCCCTGGTGAGACCACACCTGGAGTATTGTGTACAGTTTTGGTCTCCTTACCTAAGGAAGGATATACTTGCCATAGAGGGAGTGCAACGAAGGTTCACCAGACTGGTTCCTGGGATGGAGGGATTGTCCTATGAGGCGAGATTGAGTAGATTAGGCCTATATGACAGTGTCAGCTGTGGTTCAGTTGTTAGCACACTCACCTCTGAGTCAGAAAGTTGTGGGTTCAAGTCCCACTCCAGGGACTTGAGCACATATAGCTAGGCTGATACTCCAGTGCAGTACTGAGGGAGTGCTGCATTGTCGGAGGTGCCATCTTTCAGATGAGGCGTTAAACTGAGGCCCCATCTGCTCTTTCAGGTGGACGTAAAAGATCCCATGGTGCTATTTCGAAGAAGAGTAGGGGAGTTATCCCCAGTGTCCTGGCCAATATTTATCCCTCAACCAACATAACAAAAACAGATTATCTGGTCATTATCACATTGCTGTTTGTGGGAGCTTGCTGTGTGCAAGTTGGCTGCTGTGTTTCCCACATTACAACAGCGACTCTACTTCAAAAGTTCTTCATTGGCTATAAAGCGCTTTGGGACAGCCGGTGTTCGTGAAAGGTGCTATTTAAATGCGAGTCTTCCTTTCTTTCTTCTATATTCTCTAGAGTTTAGAAGAATGAGGTGAAACTTACAAAATTTTGACAGGGTAGATGCAGGGAGGATGTTTCCCCTGGCTGGGGAGTCTAGAACCAGGGATCACAGCCTCAGAATAAGGGGTCGGCCATTTAGGACTGAGATGAGGAGAAATTTCTTCACGCAGAGGGTGGTGAATCTTTGGAATTCTCTACCCCAGAGGGCTGTGGAGGCTCAGTCATTGAGTGTATTCAAGACAGAGAGCGATAGATTTTTGAATATTAAGGGAATCAAGGGATATGGGGATAGTGCAGGAAATTGGAGTTGAGATAGAAGATGAGCTATGATCTTATTGAATGGCGGCGCAGGCTTGAGGGACCAAATGGCCTACTCCTGCTCCTATTTCTTAAGTTCTTATAAGTTGATACCCTGGCAAGCAACCCATCCATGACCTGCCTTATGCATTTCAGGGCAGCCGACTTAGAGACCCTCGAGATGTCTCCGGTGGTGCACTGGAAGGAGTCAGAGACAAAGAAATTGAGGGCTGTGGTAACTTTGACAGTCACGGGCAATGCATGGTTACCAGGTCCAGAAAGTAGCAGCTCTTCTTGAAGGAGGCTGCAGATGTCTGTGACCACCTGCCATGTCAGTCTAAGCCTGTGGAAGCACTGCTCTTCAGATAAGTCAAGGATGCTGAGCTTCTATCTGTAAAGCCTCTCACGTGGGTAATGCCTCCTGTGACCTTGGCCCTTCTGTTGTTCTCTGCTTTGCTGTTCTGCATCTCTCTCCTGTTCACCTCTATCCTTTTTTTATTCTTTCATGGGATGTGGGTGTCACTGGCAAGGCCAGCATTTATTGCCCATCCCTAATTGCGATTGAGTAGATGGGGGTAAGCCGCCTTCTTGAACCGCTGCAGTCCATGTGGTGAAGGTACTCCCACAGTGCTTTTAGGGAAGGAGTTCCAAGATTTTGGCCCAGCGACATGAAGGAACAGCGATACATTTCCAAGTCAGGATGGTGTGTGACTTGGAGGTGGTGCTGCCCTTGTCCTTCTAGGTGGTAGAGGTCGTGGGTTTGGGAGCTTCTGTCGAGGAAGCCTTGGCGAGTTGCTGCAGTGTATCTTGTAGATGGTACACACTGCAGCCACAGTGCGCTGGTAGAGGAGGGAGTGAATGTTTAAGGTGGTGGATGGGGTGCCAATCAAGCGGGCTGCTTTGTCCTGGATGGTGTCAAGCTGCACTCATCCAGGCAAGTGGAGAGCATTCCATTACACTCCTGACTTGTGCCTTATAGATGGTGGAAAGGCTTTGGGGAGTCAGGAGGTGAGTCACTCACCACAGAATACCCAGCTTCTGACCTGCACTAGTAGCCACAGTATTTCCTGTGCATCTCTCTCCTGCGCGCCACTCTCCTGTGCGCCGCTCTCCTGCGCGCCTCTCTCCTGCACGCCACTCTCCTGCGCGCCACTCTCCTGCGCGCCACTCTCCTGCGCGCCACTCTCCTGCGCGCCTCTCTCCTGCGCGCCTCTCTCCTGCGCGCCTCTCTCCTGCGCGCCTCTCTCCTGCGCGCCTCTCTCTTGCGCGCCACTCTCCTGCGCGCCTCTCTCCTGAGCGTCTCTCTCCTGCGCGCCTCTCTCCTGCACGCAACTCTCCTGCGCGCCACTCTCCTGCGCGCCACTCTCCTGCGCGCCTCTCTCCTGCGCGCCTCTCTCCTGCGCGCCTCTCTCCTGCGTGCCACTCTCCTGCGCGCCTCTCTCCTGCGCGCCTCTCTCCTGCGCGCCACTCTCCTGCGCGCCTCTCTCCTGCGCGCCGCTCTCCTGCGCGCCACTCTCCTGCGCGCCACTCTCCTGCGCGCCACTCTCCTGCGCGCCACTCTCCTGCGCGTCTCTCTCCTGCGCGCCACTCTCCTGCGCGCCTCTCTCCTGCGCGCCTCTCTCCTGCGCGCCACTCTCCTGCGCGCCACTCTCCTGCGCGCCTCTCTCCTGCGCGTCTCTCTCCTGCGCGCCACTCTCCTGCGCGCCACTCTCCTGCACGTCTCTCTCCTACGCGCCTCTCTCCTGTGTGCCACTCTCCTGCGTGTCTCTCTCCTGCGCGCCACTCTCCTGCGCGTCTCTCTCCTACGCGCGTCTCTCCTGTGTGCCACTTTCCTGCGCATCTCTCTCCTATGCGCCTCTCTCCTGTGTGCCACTCTCCTGCGCGCCACTCTCTTGCACGTCTCTCTCCTGTGTGCCACTCTCCTGCGCGTCTCTCTCCTGCGCGCCACTCTCCTGCGCGTCTCTCTCCTGCACGCCTCTCTCTTGCACGCCACTCTCCTGTGCAACTGCTGATCCCCCTACAGCACGACGTCGCCTGATGTACTGTCGAAAACATCCATGCCCCCCCGCCCCCCGCCCCCCGCCTGCTGGTATCCATTTGAAAGCCTCCAAACTTCTCAAAAATCTCTATGCTGACAGGAACTCTCTGCAAAGCATTTACTAGAGGGAACTGACAAAGCATTTGTAAGCACTGAGCCTTTATTGAGACCAGGTAATCTGAACAGCTGCTATTCAGCTTCCCATAGGAGATGTAACATGAGTGGTCCAGTAGTAACTTGCCTTCCAATTTTCCTATCTCATCATAGAGAGGTGCCTGGCCTCCAATCAGCAACTCCCTAAAGCACCGTGATTGGAATTGAATTCAATGGTGTGGGGAATTAAACTTAAAACACTTTTCCAACAATTTCTACCACCGCGGCCTAGAAATTGGACAGCGCTAAAAACCTGCCAGGTCTACCGCCGGCCGGAGTTAACGGCCACCGAAAACAAGGTGCTGGCAGGACCGGGATACTGGTGCTGGTTTCTAATTAACATTAGCCCAGCGCTAATCTCACCCAAATTGAAGTCTTCAGCTCTTAAAGCGAAATTGCCTTCCGCACCTAAAATATATGGAGAATGTGCTTCAGAACTAACACAAATGGCTCAGCAAGCCTGGGAAGGGGCACTCAGGGTCTCGCACGCAGCACTCCAGCTTTGTGCAGGGGGCCAACACTGCAAGAGAGGTCCTCTACCCACAGGGGCCAGGACGCCCTCCAGAAAGAAGGATGTGGGACCACATCACCAAGGCTGTCACTGTCAGCAGTGTCATCCCCACCACCTGGCTCCAGTGCCCAAAGAAGCTTCATGACCTCAGACCAGTGGTCAAAATCATGAATGCATCTTCAAAAGCCATCTCCTATCAACTGCATCACTAGCCTCACACACTTCTCAATGCATGACTCCCCACTGCCAATCACTCATGTACCAACAATCTGTACCAAACACAAGGCACACCTCCTATTCCTAACTTCATCTCACCCCCTTGGAGGAGATGGTGCTGGCCATTCTTGGCAGGGGCATGGCTGAGCCCTTGGCCAACGGCGGGGCTGCAAGGATACAAGATGCTGGTATCCTCATACATTATCCTCCTTCTCGCATGCACCTATTACTTTCCCGCCTTCCCCTCACCACAAATCCACCCTTGTGCTTTCCTCATTTCACACACCTAAGAAATGCAGTCTGCCCAGCCAGTGGTTGACCAAGAAGTGGGAGAGGAGAGTGAAGAAGAAGGAGAAGAAGAAACATCGTCACTCGATTTCACACTTCCAGCCACCAGCTCCTCAAGTTCAACCAGCAAGGCCATTTGCAGTGTTCCCCACTGAAAGTCAGCAGCCTTCCACCAGCCATGCTGCAGCCGCTGGGGTAGCACTGTGTGACATCAATAGAATAGGCAAAGGCACACACAAGACAGTCACTAAGGGAATGCATAAGAGTGTTGAGTTGATTTCTTGATGTCATATTAATGGATAGATGTATAAAGTTGGATTGGAAAGTTTGCTTTGTGGTGGCTTTTATTTCAGCATTGTGGCCAAGAGAACACTGTGATGGTCAGTAACAGAGGGAAGGTAAGGTGTGGGACAACTGTTTAAAAGGGAATTGGGGTTGTGGTCACTGGTACCGCAAATGGATGATTCCATCCCAGATATCCTGGCCAGAAAAGGGCTGTCAGGTTGCATCCTTCCTTCTGGTTCCTCCTCCTCTGTGTCTTCCTCTTCTACGTCTTCCTCTTCCCACTGCTGAATGCTGGAAATCTGAAATAAAAGCATAAAATGCTGGAAATACTCAGCAGGTTAGGCAGCATCTCTAACTGAGACATGAATGCTGTTTCTCTCTCCACGGACGCTGCCTGACCTGATTATTTCCAGAATTTTCTGTCTTCGCAGAAGCCTTCCTTTACCATCCGAGGCCTAGTAAGTGTCCAGCAGCACTCCCTGCATACTTTAAAAACTTTTTTTATATATTGCGCCAAGCCACTACTTCAATAAAATATAAAAAATCCAGTCCAAAAGCTTAAATGCAAATATACCTGAAAGATGTGTGTGTCTCTTTAAGAAGTTCTGACAGCATCTCTGTCAGTCTGCTGCGCGTTCGCTTTTCAGAGCAAGCTTAGGACATAACGTTAAATTCAGCGCTAAGGTCCAAGTTTGCAGAGCGTGACATTAAGTCGGCATTGCACGCCAACTGACACTATGCTCTCCATATTTGCTTGTCCAGGACCAGTGCTGCTGTCAGCAGCGCTAAGGCCCTCACCAAAATGGTGGCCGCTGAGACTCGCACCAGAGAAGGGCATTAGAGCGGCGGCCGTCATTTCTTTCAGGAAACCGGCGGTTACTCATTGTGGTAAGGTAGGGAATTTCTAGGCCTACATTTATTCAATGTAGTTTGTATAACCCTTACTTCTTTCCACCCACCTGGAATGGACCTGATTATCGCACCCTAAAGTTCAAGGTGTGTAGAGTTGAGCGTACCTGGTGCACAACTGGTTTAACCATCCATCACCAGCTCTGACTGGATGAATCAAGCACCAATGGACCTTTTTGCCAAAACCATTCACTATTCCAGGATCACCTTGGAGAGCAATGATAACCCCCGGCTACTTTTCTCCACCATTCACCGTCTCCTTAAACCCCTCGCCACTGCCCCCACCACCCTCACCTCCAACAACAAGTGCAAGGAGCTCATGGACCTCTCTTTCACTAAGGTTGAGACCATCTGCTCAGCTGCCTCTGCCACATCCCCCTCCTCCCCTCTGCCCAACAAGACAAACCTCCTCCAAAGCTTCCACCCTACACATCCTTTGAACCTGCATCTTTCTCCAAATTTCTCTCCTATCTCCCCTCATGCCTTCTCCAAATTTATCTTGTCCGCGAGACCCATCTCCTGCTTCCTTGACCTCATTTTCACTCCAAACTCCTTGAACGTGTTGTCGCTTCCCAAATCCATGCCCATATTTGCCACAACTCCATATTTGAATTTTCCCAATTGGGTTTCCGCCACAGCATTATATTGGCCCTAATGATAGTCACAGGTGATGGCCTCTGTGACTGTGACAATGGTGCACTATCCCTTCTTTGCCTTCTAGACTTCTCTGCAGCCTTTGACAGGGTTAACCACAGCATTGCCTCCCCTCCATTGTCTAGTTCAGTGAGACTGTCCACGCTTGGTTTCACTTGTACCTATCCAATCATACTCAGAGTATCTCCACCAATGCCTTTTCTTCCAACCCTCACACCATTACCTCTAAAGGCCTCTAAAGATTTATCCTTTGAGCCCAACGATTGGCCCCTAAATTTAACATTTAAAATTTAACATTTTCATCCTCATGTTTAAATCTGTTCGTGACCTCATCCCTCCCCATCACTGTAACCTCCTCCAGCCTTACAACCCTCCAAGAAGTCTGTGTTCCTCCAACTCTGGCCTCTTGTAAATCCCTCACTTGCTTACCCCACCATTGGCAGTTGTGCCTTCAGCCATCCAGGCCTAAACCTCGCCACCTCCCTTTCCTCCTTTAAAACCCTGCTTAATACCCTTCTATTTGACACAGCTTTTAGTCACCCCTCCTAATATCTTTGTCTTTGTGTTCATTTTTGTCTGATTACGCTTCTGTGAAGCACCTTGAGTTGTTTGTCTAAATGAAAGGCATTCTATAAATGCAAGTTGTTGTTGCTTGATAGGAGGGAAAACCTACTTGCATCAGTGAAAAATATAAATAATAGTAATACTAATGTAGATCATGAAATTCTAAATCCGTTTGTGTATCCCATAGATTTGTATGTTGGGATTTTCTTTCCCATCACTTCACCGATATTGCCAGGACTTCCTTTCAGAAAGAGAGTAGAATGGGACAACGGTATAGAACACGGAATATGTCACCCAAACTCTTCCCACACCTCGAGCGCACAGTGCCAGCAGAAAACACTCACTGTAACATATTTAATTGTCTAAAATACAAAGTATAACTTGCAGAAGCATGCAGCTTTTATCAGCTAATTTATTACTTATATATGATGAAACATATATCTTGATGGGTTACAACTACATAGGGGGTGATTTTGCCAACCCTGGGGAGGCGGGTATGGAGGTGGGAATGCTGGGAAAATGGCAGAATTTGGGGGCAGGTGCCCAACCCGCCTCCATGCCATCTTCCTAGGAGCTGGGATGCCGTCCCGCGCTGGGTCCCGTCTCCTTGGTGGCGGGAAGGGATTAAAGCCTATTAACTGACTGTTAACAGGTAGTTAACAGGCAGAAAATAGGATTATCCCCTTTTTGCCCTCACAAGTGCGGGCTTCCCGAAGGCTCCAAAGCACGCCAACTCAGCGAGGTGAGTATTGGGTCTGCGGGGGTCGGGGGGGTGCAAAAGTGTGGTGTGAAGCTAAGTGATGGGTGCAAGAGTGGAAAGGTGAGTATCTGGGGTAAGTGCAAAATATTTTTAATAGTGTACTTACCTTTGTTTCTTCCTGCAGGCTTCAGTCGGTTTGTATGCGGAGAGTCTCGGACCTCCGCATAGGAGATGAGCGATGGCCATTGCATTCTCAGATGCAACAACCATCTCATTTCTGTAAAACAAAGAAGGTTGATGAGGTCTTGTATGCAAGACCTCATCAAACTGCAGAGAATGTCACTGTTTGACAGATTCACAGAGCTGTCAAACGATGACAATTCATCTGTCAAAAATTTTTGACAGTTGAAACATAGAAACATAGAAGATAGGAGCAGGAGTAGGCCATTCGGCCCCTCGAGCCTGCTCCGCCATTCAATGCTATCATGGCTGATCATCCAAATTCAGTACCCGGTCCCTGCTTTCTCCCCATACCCCTTGATCCCTTTAGCCTTAAGAAATATATCCAACTCCTTCTTGAATATATTTAATGAACTGGCCTCCACCGCCTTCTGTGGTAGAGAGTTCCACAGGTTCACCACTCTCTGGGTGAAGAAATTCCTCCTCATTTCTGTCCTAAATGGCCTACCCTTTATTCTTAGACTGTGTCCCCTGGTTCTGGACTCCCCGACCATCGGGAACATCCTTCCTGCATCTAGTCTGTCTAGTCCTGTTAGAATGTTATAAGTTTCAATGAGATCACCTCTCATTCTTCTAAACTCCAGTGAGTACAAGCCCAATCGACCCAATCTCTCCTCATATGTCATTCCTGCCATCCCAGGTATCAGCCTGGTGAATCTTCGCTGAACTCCTTCCATGGCAAGAACATCCTTCCTCAGATAAGGCGACCAAAACTGCACACAATACTCAAGATGTGGTCTCACCAAGGCCCTGTACAACTGCAGCAAGACATCCTTGTTCCTGTACTCAAACCCTCTCGCTATGAAGGCCAACATACCATTTGCCTTCTTAACCGCCTGCTGCACCTGCATGCTTACCTTCAGCGACTGGTGCACAAGGACACCCAGGTCTCTCTGCACTTCCCCTTCTCCCAATCTATTGCCATTCAGATAATAATCTGCCTTCCTGTTTTTGCCACCAAAGTGGAAATGTCATACGTTGACGTGCTCTGCAACTGGCTTTCCCTTAATTGGCCTGCTAAACCCACTGGGCAGGCTTAACAAGGTCAATCAAGGGAAAATAGCGTAGGTTGGCCACAAATTGACGGAGACGGGACTAAAACCCGACAAGCAGTAGTCCCGCCTCCAACGCGCTCCCATTCACAAAATCGCCCCCCATAGTTTCAGTGCTTTGCAAGGCCTGGGACATAATGGGGTCGATCTTAACACCACACAATGGGCAGGAGAGGGTCGGAGGAGGGAAAGGGGGGGTTAAAAATTTTAACTCATTCCTGCCACCATTTGTAAGGTGGTGGTTTGTGTGGCGTATCTGTTCTGCTCTCGAGAGGCGGAACACTTCATTATAATATTTAAATCAGGCTCCCACAGTGCAGTTGGGAGCCTGATTTAAATCTAAAGCTGGCCAGCCTGGTTTCCCAGGGCAACGGGAGCAGCTGGATCAAGCGAGTAAGTGCTTTATATAGCACTGTTTGTGAGCTGAGAGGAGCAGGAATGCTCACCCCGTCCCCTCAAGCAAACCTTCTGCTGATCGCGGTCTCTCCTCACAGCCATGATAGGCCATACCCCGCCCCCCCCTCAACCCCCAATCTTTGCCTCCCTCCCGATTTCTGGGCTCCGACCTGCCCCCCATCCCAAACCCCCACCCCGCTTCTGCCCTGCAAACTCTCCCTCCCTCCCTCCCACTGATTTCTGTACTCCGACCCTCACCTTCTCTCCTTCCCTCCCTCCCCCCGATTGGCGTGCTCTAAGCCCCCCACCATACCCCAATCTTTTCCGATTGTCAGGGATCGTTCCCAACTGTCTCCAGGTGTGGAATTCTACCACTGGCTTTCCCGCCTAGCAGCTGTCCACGCTGTCAATCTAGCCAGCTGCCAGGTGGGAAACTGAATTAAAAATGATAATGACCTTTATCCGTGACCTTGATGGATAAAGGTCCCATAGATTCGGTGTTTCGGGATTTCCAGGTTCCTCCCTTTATCCTGCCCACGTCCCCGTAATTATCGGGGCCAATGTGTCAGTTTAGCTCAATGGTAGTGCACTTGTAGCTGATTCAAAGGGTTGTGAGTTCCACAAAAAAGGTTGCTGCACAAGATAAGGACTCATGGGTTGGGGGTAATATATTAGCATGGATAGAGGATTGGTTAATGGACAGAAAACAGAGTGTAGGGATAAACAGGTCATTTTCCAGTTGGCAGGCTGTAACGAGTGGGGTGCTGCAAAGATCAGTGCTTAGGCCTCAGCTATTTACAATCTATATGAATGAATTAGATGAAGCGCCCAAGTGCAATGTATCCAAGTTTGCTGACAATACAAAGCTAGGTGGGAAAGTAAGCTGTGAGGAGGACACAAAGAGCCTGCAAAGGGATATAGACAGGTTAAGTGAGTGGGCAGTAAGGTGGCAGATGGAGTATAATGTGAGGAAATGTGAGGTTACTCACTTTGGTAGGAAGAATAGAAAAAGAGAATATTTTTTAAATGGTGAGAAACTATTAAATGTTGGTGTTCAGAGAGATTTAGGTGTCCTCGTACAGGAAACACAGAAAGTTAGCATGCAGGTACAGCAAGCAATTAGGAAGGCAAATGGCATAAGAACATAAGAACATAAGAAATAGGAGCAGGAGTAGGCCAATCGGCCCCTCAAGCCTGCTCCACCATTCAATAAGATCATGGCTGATCTGATCCTAACCTCAAATCTTCTATCACTCTGCATCCACCCGAACCCATGTGATCTCCCGGGAGAGGCGAAAAACCAGATAAAGACCCAATGGCCAATTTGGGAGAAAAAAATCTGGGAAATTCCTCTCCGACCCATCTAGGCGATCGAAATTCTTCCAGGAGATCACTCTGTCCCTATATTTTCTACAGTACTTACCTTCTGTAAAGGCGATCTCCACCCCAGCCAGGAACAGGAATAAAACCATCTCCTGAAATCTAACAGAATTAGAACACAGTAGGAGCAGAACAAGGCTACACGGCCCCTGGGCCCGCTCCACTACCCACAGGGCCATGACCATTCCGAACCCAGACTCATGTCCAATTTCCTGCCCGCTCCCCGTAACCCTTTATTCCCTTTACTTCTAGGAAACTATCTATTTCTGTTTTAAATTTATTTAATGATGTAGCTTCCACAGCTTTCTGGGGCAGCAAATTCCACAAACCTACCACCCTCTGAGTGAAGAAGTTTCTCCTCATCTCAGTTTTGAATGAGCAGCCCCTTATTTTAAGATTATGCCCCCTAGTTCTAGTTTCACCCATCATTGGGAACATCCTCACCGCATCCACCCGATCAAGCCCCTTCACAATCTTATATGTTTCAATAAGATCGCCTCTCATTCTTCTGAACTCCAATGAGTAGAGTCCCAATCTACTCAACCTCTCCTCATATGGCCACCCCCTCATCCCCGGGATTAACCGAGTGAACCTTCTTTGTACTGACTCGAGAGCAAGTATGTCTTTTCTTAAGTATGGACACCAAAACTGTATGCAGTATTCCAGGTGCGGCCTCACCAATACCTTGTACAACTGCAGCAATACCTCCCTGTTTTTATATTCCAACCCCCTAGCAATAAAAGCAAGGGGGCTGGAGTATAAGAGTAAGGAAGTCTTACTACAATTGTACAGGGCTTTGGTGAGGCCACACCTGGAGTACTGTGCACAGTTTTGGTCTCCTTATCTGAGGAAGGACACACTTGCCTCAGAGGCAGTGCAACTAGATTGATCCCTGGGATGAGAGGGTTGTCCTATGAGGAGAAATTGATTAGATTGGACCAATACTCTCTGAGGTTTAGAAGAATGAGAGGTGACCTCATTGAAACATATAAGATTCTAAGGAGGATTGACAGGGTTGATACTGAGAGGTTGTTTCCCCTGGCTGGAGAGTCTAGAACTAGGGGGCATAGTCTCAGGATAAGGGGCCGGCATATTAAGACTGAGATGAGGAGGAATTTCTTCACTCAGAGGGTTGTGAATCCTTGGAATTCTCTACCCCAAAGGGCTGTGGATGCTGAGTTGTTGATTGTATTCAAGGTTGAGATAGATAGATTTTTGGACTCGGGGGAATCAAGGGATATGGGGATAGGGCGGGAAAGTAGAGTTGAGGTCGAAGATCAGCCATGATCTTATTGAATGGCAGAGCAGGCTCGAGGGGCAGTATGGCCTACTCCTGCTCCTAACTGTTATGTTCTTGTGTTCAACCCCACTATGTTTCAGCACATAGTCCAGGCTGGCACTTCGATACAGTACTGAGGGAGTGCTGCATCATCAGAGGACCTGTCATTTGGACGAAGCATTAAACTGGGGCCTTGTCTGTTTGGGTATTTGGGTAAAAGAATCCATTTGATGAAGAGTAGGGAGTTGTCTTGATGTCCTGGCTAATGTTCACCCCTCAACCAAAACAGCTTCACTGATTATTTATCTCACTTGCTGTTTGTGGGGCCTTGCTATGTGCAAATTAGCTGCTGTGTTTGCCTGCACAACTACTTCAAAAATAATTTGTTAGCTGTGAATTGCTTTGGGATGCCCTGAGGGTCTGAAAGATGCTCTGTAAATCCATTATTGTTCCCCCAACAGACATTTCACAAGGCAAAGACCACACTTCATCCAAAGAGCCTACAATATAGATCGTACTAAAGTGAAATGGCATCACTTCATGTGCCGAAGCCAACACTAATCAGCTCACCTAATTCTCTGCCCACTATTTCTGCATTTCCATTATTAACAGTTATGTACAGATTACCCAGCACATTAAACAGTGGCATTCATTTGCTGCAACCTGCTGATACATTCGATAGCCAACATCACCTACTTAAGAAGTAATATCTCAAACTAATTGCACACCCATTAAATTGTTAATAAAAATAATACAATTCACTTGACGATAATTGCGGTGCAAATTATAGCCAGGCAGTTGAGCAGAGTTTTGCTTTCCTAATATAAAATTACCAGTTTTATTTCTAGCCATTAGAATGGAGTTGCAAGGAAAGAGTCTAAATTGATCCAAACTGGTTGATGAAATTAAGTTAGCACAGTTAAGTTCTGGAAATGAATTTGGAGATCAACAAAAATAAAGTCTAATTTATCATTCAGAGGCCTGCACCATTTTGATATTCAGGCCTCATTTATATTTCATTGTTAGGTTGCTCATGTATTTGACCAGCCCATCCGATTTGAGGGTGGGATTCTGCTGAGCCCGCCACCCATTTAAAGAGTGAATGCACCTCATAAAGCAAGATGTGGTAAGTTCCAGGGTTCTCAAAATTCCCGCACTCCCCAAATTATGGATCAAGGGACCCTGTTTGGACAAGTTATTAAAAACAGGGTACCCAAAATGGCTTCTGTAACCTCGTGACCAAAACCGACAGGATTTTTAAAGCAGGGCTCTGCAGACAGGCAGGCCCGGAGACAAAACTTAAAATGCAGGAATCTGTGAGAAGGACTCTCTGGAGCCAGCCAGACAAAGTAAACACAGAATACGCATTCATTCGACTTGAAATAGATCAAGCTGGAATGGGCCTAGAATCGAGGCCATTAGGTTTCTGCATATTTAATCGGTAACAGCTCACAGTAGCCATCAAGTCAGGATGGGGAGGATTAAGTCTTATCCATGACAAATAACCAGGACATCGGGGCCATTAGACCCGGAGACAACCACTCCAAAAGTCGTTAAAGTAAATGGTTGTAATCATTTAAACAAGCCCGCCAAAAGTTAAACAATGGACTGACCTGATTTGGTGCACAAATAAGGAGTTGAAGAACGGGTATAATTGTAGGCCCATCAGTAGCAATCGCTCTTGCTCTGGCCTCTCAGCGTTTGGCTTTTGGCCTGCTGCCGCTCGTTCTCATGCCCTGGCCTCGTGGCGGGCTCTCTTCTCGCTCCCTGCACCACTCAAACAACCAAGGACACCCATTACACCGGGACCAAACGCAGGAGGAGAACGAGACCCGAGTTCAAAACCACACAGGACACACAGGCCACAAACGGGCAGACGAGACGAGACGAGATGAAGAGGAAGATAAACCAATAAAAGCAGAGAGGGGCAGGGAAAGATGCATTGGGAAAAACCCAAACGCCTAGTTATAAGCTGGCGTTTGGTGAATAAGTTGGCGTTGCATGCATGAACAGTGCGAATAAGCTGGCGTTCGAAGAGTGGGAGGCAGCGCCCGTGACAAATAAACTAGCGTTCGAAGCATGGGTAGTAAAATCTTTCAACGATAAAAACCGCCAATCGACCCCCGACTGTGACGTTACCGCCGACGACCGCCCGAGGGAGAAGAAGAAGAAAACTCATCGCAATGAGACGATGACGGTAGCTGAGGAAAAAGGAGGGTGCTTCACATCAACAACTTCAGCACCGCACCCTGAGACCACGTGGCGACGGGGTACCCCAAAGGACAGCGGGAGTGGACCTCAAAACTCACAGCCGTTTAAGCGACAGGTTTTGGATTGGTGAGCATGAATTCCTGGCCCCTCATAGCTTAATCTAGTTATGTATAGGGGGTGGGATTAAGGATAAGGGGATTGTTAATGTAATTGTTTTCCCTCGATGTGCCGTGTGTTCCCCATTCCCATATAAGTGTAACCGTTTATGCTTGTATTTCCATACCAGTAATTTTCATAAGATTGTTTTATTCTGCTTTTAATAAAATTTTGGTTTTCTTACACCAAACCATTTGTCTACTTGATTTTCTGTATCGCCGCCTGTACCTAAGTCCGGTGTCTAGAACCCAGGGGTGTGGGAGCGATTCAAACTGCTCAAAGGACAGTCAGAGGTGAAGCTGACTTGGCGCACACGCCACACCCTACAGAAATGGCGACCGCGGCAGGACTCCGGCAACAGGGGTGCGATACAGTAGACAATTGTTCAGATGAGCAAACCATGATGGAGGAAAGGATTTCTGATTATGTGTTTAGCAAGGTGAATATCACAAAGAAGTGGATCTCCACTCTGTTAAGGGCTGGGCGTCCGGTAGATGCAGCAGCTAAGTGGACAGAGGGGAGGGAACACAAGAAGTCCTTAGAGAAGGCAGTCTGGCTAATGTGTTTCAAAAAGCAGGTCCAGCTTTTGGACAGGCTCGTTGCAGCACAAGCAGCCGTGTTAAAGGAGTCAGCCCTGGAGATCCAGGACAAGGCTCTAGCAGGGAAGAAGTTACTGGTAGCATTGCAGGCCCTGAATCAGGAGAGGTTGCATTTAATGGGTGAACACAAGGCCAAGTTGGAATACCTACAATGCCAAGTCACCGAAGCTAAGGGTAATCAGTTGAGGTTGCAGGAAAAGAACGCCCGCCTAGCAAGGCAATTTAGAGAGCAGGAGGAGAAAGTAAAAGAGGTAAAGGCAGCTTACAAGTTAGCGAGTGAACAGGCGTTTGAAGATGCAGATCATGGCCCCTGCAAGGAACAGATATAAAATCTGAGCCTGGCCCTGAGGAAGGCAAAAGGCATGGTGTGCCTCATAAGCCCGAAGGCAGGCCAGGCGGATTTTATGGGAAACGAGGGGCGGACAGTTCAAACATCACTGGTAGTGCCCAGGGATGACCTGGTTGAGAAACAGGAGGTCTCATGACCACCACCCGTAGCGCCAGGTTTCAGCAAGGTCTGGCAGCAAGGGGGAGTGGAGCCAGAGGTGGGAGCGGAGGTGGAGCAACCCCCACCAGAGAGGTTGGAGCCGGGACTGATGTGCCCAGCCCGGCATCGGAGGTTCGGCCCACCCGTCAATGGCGACGATGAGGGACCCCTCCAAAACCAATTCGTATTACCCTGTAGCACCCAACAGCTTAGGGCTATGATGAACCATATCCCAAAGCTCTCTGAAAAAGGGGGCTCCTCGATCCACTTCAGGGAAGTAGAGCAGGCAGCCAGCGTCAACGACTGTGATGGCGCTCAGCAGGCCAAAATGCTGCTATTCTCCCTGGAGAGTAGGCTCCTCCAATCCCTCTCTGACGAGTGTAAAAAGGGGCAGAGTGGGTTTGAGGCGCTCAGGGATGAAGTTCTGGAGGCCATGGGGATGAATGAGGGAAGTCCTTTCTCCCGTGTGGAGAAAATGGTGCAGCTCGCAGGGGAAACCCCGCAAGCATTCGCGGACAGGTTATGGCCGGTGTACCGGAGTGCCTGTCCGGGGGCGCTGAACCAGGTGTTCCTGAACGGGGATCCACTGGCCCACTGGCTCCGTTGCCTAGTGGTAAACAGATTGCCACAGATCCGAGCCAAGGCGGAAGTCTGGTTCGACCCCAAGAATCCCCAGACCACCAAACTCACGGTGATCAGACAGTTGACCCTAGCCTATAACGTCCACCTGTGACAGAGACTGTAGGTCCTGCATTGGACTCATCAGTCACCTGCGAACTAATTTTTAGTGTGGAAGCAAGTCATCCTCGGTTCCGAAGGACTGCCTAAGAAGAAAAAGGAAGAAGATAAGAATGGTAGGGGAACCGATGCACACTCACCTAAGGGGAAGGTGCATGAGGTAAAACCTGGACCGGGTAGGAAAGAGTGGCATCAGGAAGGGAATAACCCCCCCAACGCAAAGACGAATTGTTACGGGTGTGGGAAGGATGGTCATTGGCAGAAGGAGTGCAAAAACCCTTGGAAAGACAACAAGGGAAAGAATTCCACAGCCCCAGCCCAAGAGGCAGAGGCAGGAATCCCTCCCGCCGTGGTCAAGTCATTTTTGGACACCATGAGGTCCTTAATGACTGGCCACGGGAGAGTAGCAGCCGCTACCAGTGCTCTGACCTCGTCAGCCCCATCCAACCCACAGCCCTGACTACAGCCAGCGCAGCCTGTTTACCTGTGTTCCCTTCGATACGATGAATGGAAAATACCCCTCGTGGAGATGGAGGTGGAAAAGGTGAAGGGGATCTATCTGCTGGACATGGGGGCATCTTGCACCGTGGTCCATTCAGATAACCCCACCACCTCACCTCTATCTAACGGGGTCCCATACAGTCTGTCGGGGATCACAGGCAAAGAGCAGGCCGGCTCGTTATCCATCCCGCTCGCCATTCGTTTAGGACCTCTCCGCTCTAAGTGGACCTGTGTCCTGATGAAATGGGAAGTGGAGGGTGGAAGAGGGGTCCTGGGAGCCGACTTTATTGTAGGCCACTGGATCCTGGTCGATTTAAGAAATCATTGCCTATGGGGGGCAAGTACAGGAAAGGACGGCGAGGTAGTAGTAATCCCAGGGGAAGAAGGGAAGGGGACCCTATGCACCATGAAGCCCAAAGAGGGTTAAAACCTCGAGCTCATGGTCAGCAACGCCCCAAAAGAGTTCCAGACATTTGTGCAGGCCCACTTGGCCACATTTGCCACACACAAACACGTCTGCGGGAAGGTCAAAGGGTTTGAGGTCAGCGTAGACGGGGACCCCATGGCCCGACCACAGAAACAGTATAACTTCCCCAGGGAAGCGGAGCCAGACATGGAAGCAGCCATGTCCTCCTTGGTACAGCAGGGGGTTCTGAGACCGATAGCCACCCATGTAAACTCTCCATTATGGCCAGTTAGAAAGCCGGACAATTCCGGGAGGGCCACGGTGGACTATCGAGTGCTCAACAGTAACATCCCAGCCTGTGCACCCACGGTAGCAGCAGTTGCCGACCTGATAGGAAGTATCCCAGCATTCGCGACCACTTTCACGGTGCTGGATATTTCCAACGGGTTTTGGTCCGTCCCTTTAAGGAGGAAGGATCAGTACAAGTTTGCCTTTACGTTTAAAGGGCAACAGTACATGTGGAACAGCTTGCCTCAGGGCTTCCACAACAGCCCCAGCATTTTCCATCAGTGCATGGCAAACAGTTTAAAGGATTTCAGTCAGCCCAGACAGTTGGTACAATATGTGGATGACCTGCTTCTCTTCACCGATTCGAGAGAGGAGCATGGCCCACTATTGGCCGAACTGCTGGAGCTGCTCGGACAAAAGGGTTTTAAGGTAAACCCCAAGAAAGATCAGATTGGCCAGCAGGAGGTGAAATTCCTAGGTCTGACCGCACGCGCTGGAGAAAAGGCCATAGATAAGGCTAGGAGAGAAGCGGTAAAAGAGTTATCAGTCTCCAACACAGTCACGGGTGTGAGGTCATTTCTGGGGCTGACCGGGTACCGCAGGGACTTTATTGAGGACTATGCAACCACAGCAGCCCCTCTGCTCCGACTCCTACACAAGGGAGTGGAGTGGGTTTGGGATGAGGGTTGCCAGGCAGCATTTGTCAGGCTCAAGAAGGACGTGCAGACCGCACCAGCTCTAGGTGCCATAGATGGGGGGTGTGGTAAACCACTGTTAACTCTGTACAAGTCCGGGCATGTCTCCGCCCCTGGCTCCACCCCTAAGCCCGGGTATAAAGGTGACTCACCACCCTTCCCCCGGGAGCTCTTAGGCCGCCAGCAGCCCAACTACAGCTGCAATGACCAGAGGCCAGAAATGCTACTTCTGCGGCCAGGCCAAGCACCCCAGACAGCAATGCCCAGCAAAGGACGCGACCTGCTCCAAATGCGGCAAGAAAGGCCACTACGCGAGAGTGTGCAGGGCGAAATCGACCCCCAATTCCAGCAGCGCCGTGTGTGAACCGTGCAGGCCGCCATTTTGGACCCCACCAACCACGTGTGAGCTGTGCGGGCCGCCATTTTGGGCACCACCAGCCGCGGGGGAGCCGCCATCTTGGACACCATTTCGAGACCAGGCCCCCGGCGTGGGCGAATACTACAGCAACCCACCGACCTCGACGATGGCCTCCATCACCCTGGACCAATCTAGGCCCCATCAACTAGCCAGGTCCATGATGAACGTAAAGGTAAATGGCCATGCCACAAATTGCCTTTTCGACTGCGGAAGCACGGAGAGCTTCATCCACCCCGACACGGTGTGACGCTACTCCCTATCGGTTATGCCCACACGCCACCAGGTCTTCATGGCCTCAAAGTCCCATACGGCGGACGTCGGCGGCTACTGTGTAGCGACTCTGACAGTGAACGGCGTGGAGTACAGATATTTTAAATTCCTCGTCCTGCCACAGCTCTGCGCTCCCGTACTGCTAGGATTAGACTTCCAGTGCCATCTGGAGAGCATCACGATGGCATATGGCGGGCCCCTGCCCCCACTTACAGTCTGGAGCCGGCAGAATTTAAACACGGCGCCGCGCAAAGTATGCAGCCTGTCCACCCTGAAGGTCAAACCCCCCCCGTTGTTCGCTAACCTCGCCAAAGACTGCAAGCCAATTGTTACTAAAAGCAGGCGGTACAGTGCCGGGGATAGGAGCTTTATTAAATCAGAAGTAGAAAGACTCCTGAGGGAAGGGATTATCAAGGGCAGCACCAGCCCATGGCGAGCCCAAGTGGTGGTAGTGAAGACCGGCGAAAAACAGCGCCTGGTTATTGATTACAGCCAGACGATCAATCGATACACGCAATTAGACACATACCCACTTCCCCGCATATCTGACATGGTCAACCAGATAGCACAATACCGGGTATTCTCGACAATTGATCTGAAGTCGGCATACCACCAGCTCCCCATCAGGCCTGAGGACCACCAGTACACGGCCTTCGAGGCCGACGGTCGCCTTTACCACTTCCTCCGAGTCCCCTTCGGCGTCACCAACGGGGTCTCGGTCTTCCAAAGGGAGATGGACCAGATGGTTGACCAGAACGCGCTGCAGGCCACCTTCCCCTATCTAGACAACGTCACCATCTGCGGCCATGACCGGCATGACCACGACGCCAACCTAGAAAAATTCCTCCGTACGGCCCAACGGCTGAATCTGACATACAACAGAGAAAAATGTATGTTCCGCACCACGCGCCTCGCTATTCTTGGCTGCGTGGTGGAAAACGGAGTCATCGGCCCCGACCCCGACCGAATGCGCCCCCTCCTGGAACTACCCCTCCCCCACTGCCTAAAAGCCCTGAAGAGATGCCTAGGGTTCTTCTCTTACTACGCCCAGTGGGTGCCCAACTATGCGGACAAAGCCCGGCCCCTCATCAAGTCAACCTCCTTCCCCCTGATGGCAGAGGCCCGTGCGGCCTTCACCCTCATAAAAGAGGACATTGCGAAGGCCACAATGCACGCAGTGGATGAGTCCATCCCTTTCCAAGTGGAGAGCGATGCATCCGACTTCGCCCTAGCCGCAACCCTTAACCAGGCGGGGAGACCCGTGGCCTTCTTTTCACGGACCCTCCAGGGCCCCGAAATTCGACACTCCTCAGTCGAGAAGGAGGCCCAGGCGATAGTGGAGGCTGTACGGCACTGGAGGCATTACCTGGCTGGTAAACGTTTCACCCTGCTCATTGACCAACGGTCAGTAGCATTTATGTTTAACAACAGACAAAGGGGGAAAATCAAAAATGATAAGATATTGCGGTGGAGGATCGAGTTATCCACCTACAACTACGATATCTTATACCGGCCCGGGAAACTTAATGAGCCCCCAGATGCCCTATCCCGTGGGACATGTGCCAACGCACAAGTCGATAGGCTACGGACCCTCCACAATGATCTCTGCCACCCGGGGGTCACCAGGTTCTTCCATTTTATTAAAGCTCGCAACCTGCCTTACTCCATCGAGGAGGTCAGGACCATGACCAGGAACTGCCAGGTCTGCGCCGAATGCAAACCGCATTTTTATAGGCCAGACAGGGCACACCTGATTAAAGCCACCCGCCCCTTCGAACGTCTCAGCGTCGATTTCAAGGGGCCCCTTCCCTCCTCTGACCGCAACACGTACTTCCTCAATATTATTGACGAGTACTCCCGTTTCCCCTTCGCCATCCCCTGCCCGGACATGACCAGCGCCACAGTCATCAGGTGCCTCAACGACCTGTTCGCCATATTTGGCTTCCCCAATTACATCCACAGCGACAGGGGCTCGTCGTTCATGAGCGACGAGCTGCACCAGTACCTGCTGGAGAAGGGCATAGCCACGAGCAGGACTACCAGCTACAACCCCCGGGGTAACGGACAGGTAGAGAGGGAGAACGCAACGGTGTGGAAGACTGCCCTGCTCGCCCTAAAATCCAAGGGCCTCACAATCTCCCGCTGGCAAGATGTCCTCCCCGATGCGGTCCACTCCATACGATCACTGCTCTGTACTGCCACAAACGCCACCCCTCACGAGAAGATGTTCGTCTTCCCCAGGAAATCCACCTCGGGGACATCACTACCGCCATGGCTGACGTCTCCGGGACCCGTCCTGCTCAGGAAACACGTGAGGAGCCATAAGACGGACCCCCTGGTCGAAAAGGTTCACCTCCTCCACGCCAACCCACAGTACGCCTACGTGGCGTATCCTGACGGGCGGGAGGACACAGTCTCAATTCGAGACCTCGCACCCTCAGGTACCACCCGAAACACTATCGATCACCATCCAATACCTCCACCCACCACCACTACCCACGACGCACCACCGGGGTGTCTACCACGAACTGACGACATGCCGGTGCCATCCCTACCCCGAGAGGATGACACGCCAGTGCTCCGTCCCACGCGAGAAGCGGCCGCGGGCAAAGAACCGCCGCAACCGGCACCACGAAGATCATTACGGCAGACAAGACCCCCGGAGAGACTTTCGTATACGAACTTTTGAAACATTTCACCCCGCCGGACTCTTTTTTAAACGAGGGGTGAATGTGGTAAACCACTGTTAACTCTGTACAGGTCCGGGCATGTCTCCGTGTGGTAAACCACTTTTATCGTTCACTATCGTTACACTATAGTTATCACTGTTATATCGTTACTCTATGGTTATCACTGTTCACACTGTTGTATCACTATACGAGGTCGCCTCTTGTCACGCTGCTATACCTGGGCTGACCACTGCTGACTCCGCCCATGACTCCACCTACCTGCCCAGGTATAAAGGTAGTCGACTGGCTGGCATTCCTCATTGTTGTATCCGATCACCCACGAGGGTGGGCTCTGTTACTTAGCCAATAAAAACCTATAGTTACTTTCTTAACTCGTCGCTTTTCATTGGATGAATTGATAGGTATATCAATTTTATTGGCTAAATTTTAAAATGTCGACACCTGAGCAGTCAAACGACCAGCCAAGCGACCAGCCAGACGCCCAGCTACAACAGCCACAGCAGCCGGCCTGGCTGCGAGCCCTCAGACCACCGTACCTGGATCTAAACCCACAGGCAGCAAACTCAGCCCTCGACTTCGAACACTGGCTGAGCTGCTTCGAAGCCTACCTGGGAGAATCCGGCGTGCCTCAGAAATCCATGCTAAGAGTTCTGAACGCCCAAGTGAGCCCTAAAGTATTCACACTCATCCGGGACCTTAAAACATACGAGGACGCCATCAACCGGCTGAAAAGACAGTACCAAACCCCAGTAAATTCCATGTATGCCAGACACCTCCTAAGATCCCGCCCGCAACAGCCAGGAGAGCCCGTGGAGGAATTTTTACGGGTGCTACAAGCACTCGGCAGAGACTGTAACTTTAAAGCGGTAACGGCGACAGAAAATACTGAAGACAATGTCCGCGATGCCTTCGTGAAAGGCCTGCGGTCCGACTACTCACGGCAAAGACTACTGGAAGCAAGGGACCTCGACCTGGACAAAGCTGCAGCCCTCGCTCTCTCTCTAGAGGTGGCCCATCGGGACCTCGAGGCATACTCAAGGTACTGTAACTCGCGACCCTGGGACTTGGGACCGACCCCGACCGCGATACCCCCCGCAGCAACCCCCCTGGGACCTACCTCAGCGTCGGCGTCCCGGACCCGATCGAGACCGCCACCCCCGGTACCGGCTCCGACATCAGACCCCCGCGATCGGGCCGCCGGCTGCTTCTTCTGCGGCCAGGCGAAACACCCGAGGTCGCGCTGCCCAGCCAGGAACTCTACCTGCTCAAACTGCATGAAGAAAGGCCACTTCGCTAAGGCCTGCAGAGGTGGATCATCAGAGGCCAGCAGTGCCTCATGTGAGCTGTGGGGGCGGCCATCTTCCTTCAAGGCAACAGAGGCCAGCATCCCCACATGTGAGTCATGGGGCGGCCATCTTTGATACAGGCAACCGACACCAGCAGTGCCTCATGTGAGTTATGGGGGCAGCCATCTTCTCCGCCATTTTGTCCAACCTCGTGGGAGACGCCATTTTACCCATCACGCCCGACCGCCACCGTGCCTCTAGACCCGACTACCGCCTCAACCGCAGACTACAACAACTCGCTCAGCTATACACTAGCCTCCGTCACACTGGACCAGGCCCGCCCGCATCACCTGTCCAAGTCGATGATGGACATCAAAGTAAACGGCCACGCCACGACCTGCCTGTTCGACAGCGGAAGCACGGAGAGCTTCATCCACCCAGACACGGTGAGCCACTACTCCCTCCCTGTCCTGCCAACGCGCAACCGGATCTCGATGGCATCGAGGTCACACGCCACAGACATCAGCGGCTACTGTGTTGTGACCCTGTCGGTTAAGGGTACGGAGTATAAAAATTTTAAACTCCTCGTCCTGCCCCAGCTATGCGCTGCCGTCCTACTAGGCCTAGACTTCCAATCCCACCTCCAAAGCGTCACGCTAGCATACGGCGGACCCCTCCCCCCACTCACAGTCGACAACCAGCAGATTTTAAACCGCCCACCGCGTAACACCTGCGGCCTATCCACCCTCAAGGTCCCGCCACCTTCCCTGTTCGCTAACCTCACCCCCGACTGCAAACCCGTCGCTACCAAGAGCAGGCGGTACAGCGCCGGGGACAGAGCTTTCATTAGCTCTGAGGTGCAGCGTCTCCTGAAGGAGGGCATCATCGAGGGGAGCACCAGCCCCTGGCGTGCCCAGGTCGTGGTCGTTAAGACCGGCAATAAAAACCGCCTGGTCATCGACTACAGCCAGACCATAAACAGGTACACCCAGCTGGACGCATACCCCCTTCCCCGCATATCTGATATGGTCAATCAGATTGCACAGTACCGGGTATTCTCCACCATCGACCTTAAGTCGGCCTATCACCAACTCCCTATCCGCCCTGAGGACCGCCAGTATACAGCCTTCGAGGCGAACGGCCGCCTCTACCACTTCCTTAGGGTTCCCTTCGGCGTCACCAACGGGGTTTCGGTCTTCCAAAGGGAGATGGACCGGATGGTTGACCAGAACGGGCTGCACGCCACGTTCCCCTATCTAGATAACGTCACCATCTGCGGCCGCGACCGGCAGGACCACGATGTTAATCTGGAGAGATTCCTCCGTACGGCCCAATGGCTGAACCTCACCTACAATAAGGATAAATGTGTGTTTAACACCTCGCGCCTTGCCATCCTCGGCTGTGTAGTAGAGAACGGAGTCATCGGCCCCGACCCCGAAAGAATGCGCCCCTTCATGGAGCTACCCCTCCCCCACTGTCCAAAGGCACTGAAGAGAACCCTGGGGCTCTTCGCCTACTATGCCCAATGGGTGCCCAATTATGCGGACAAAGCCAGACCCCTCATGAAGTCCACATCCTTCCCCCTTACGGAGAAAGCGTGCGCAGCCTTCTCCCTCATTAAGGGAGACATTGCCAAGGCCACTATGCACGCAGTGGATGAGTCCATCCCCTTCCAAGTCGAGAGCGATGCATCCGACTTCGCCCTAGCCGCCACCCTTAACCAGGAGGGGAGGCCGGTGGCCTTCTTCTCAAGGACCCTACAGGGCCCTGAGATCCGACACTCATCGGTCGAGAAGGAGGCCCAGGCGATTGTGGAGGCGGTACGACGCTGGAGGCACTACCTGGCAGGCAAACGATTTACCCTCCTTACCGACCAACGTTCGGTCGCTTTTATGTTTAATAACAAGCTGAGGGGCAAAATCAAGAATGACAAGATCTTGAGGTGGAGAATCGAGCTCTCCACCTACGATTATGGTATCTTGTACCGGCCAGGTAAGCTGAACGAACCCCCCGATGCTCTGTCACGAATTACATGCGCCAGCGCGCAAAGTGATAGACTTCAGACCCTCCACAACGACCTCTGCCACCCCGGGGTCACCAGACTTTACCACTTCATTAAGGCCCGCAACCTGCCTACTCCATCGAGGAGGTCAGGACCATGACCAGGAACTGCCAGACCTGTGCCGAGTGCAAACCGCACTTCTTTAGGCCGGACAGAGCAAGCCTGATCAAGGCCACCCGCCCCTTCGAGCGCCTGAGCATCGACTTTAAGGGGCCCCTCCCGTCCTCTGACCGTAATGTGTACTTCCTCAACATTGTTGATGAGTACTCCCGTTTCCCCTTTGCCTTCCCCTGCCCAGACATGACCAGTACCACGGTCATTAAATGCCTGAACGACCTCTTCGCCTTGTTCGGGTTCCCAAACTATATACATAGTGACCGGGGCTCCTCCTTCATGAGCGAGGATCTCCGTCAGTTCCTACTAGCGAGAGGTATTGCTGCAAGCAGGACCACCAGCTACAAACCCGAGGGAACGGCCAGGTAGAAAGAGAGAACGCGACGGTATGGAAGGCCGTCCTCGTAGCCTTAAAGTCTAAGGGCCTCCCAACCTCCCGCTGGCAGGAAGTCCTCCCGGCAGCGCTGCATTCCACCCGGTCACTACTTTGCACTACCATCAACGCCACCCCCCATGAACGAATGTTTGCTTTCCCCAGGAAGTCGACTACGGGAACCACGCTACCAACCTGGCTGACCTCTCCGGGGCCCGTCTTGCTGCGAAAGCACGTGAGGGCCCATAAAACGGACCCCCTGGTCGAGAGGGTGGACCTCCTGCACGCCAACCCCCAGTACGCCTATGTGGCATACCCAGACGGGCGGGAGGACACAGTCTCCTTACGAGACCTCGCACCCTCAGGCACTCCGGAGACACCACCTTCACCCCCCCCCACCACCCCCCCAATTCCAGACCAGGTAGACGGCATGCCGGAACCCCACGAGCCTTCGCCGACCACGCAGACACCAGCATTAACACCGGATAATGCAACACCGCCGCTGCGACGATCAGAAAGGCTTACGAGGCCTCCGGACAGACTGACATACCAGAACTGGTAGTACACTTCACCCCGCCGGACTCAAATCTAAACAAGGGGTGAATGTGGTAAACCACTTTTATCGTTCACTATCGTTACACTATAGTTATCACTGTTATATCGTTACTCTATGGTTATCACTGTTCACACTGTTGTATCACTATACGAGGTCGCCTCTTGTCACGCTGCTATACCTGGGCTGACCACTGCTGACTCCGCCCATGACTCCACCTACCTGCCCAGGTATAAAGGTAGTCGACTGGCTGGCATTCCTCCTTGTTGTATCCGATCACCCACGAGGGTGGGCTCTGTTATTTAGCCAATAAAAACCTATAGTTACTTTCTTAACTCGTCGCTTTTCATTGGATGAATTGATAGGTATATCACTCCGCCCCTGGCTCCACCCCTAAGCCCGGGTATAAAGGTGACTCACCACCCTTCCCCCGGGAGCTCTTAGGATGGATCCACTAGCAGAGGCATGCTCCAGTTCTTCGTCAATAAAAGCCTACTTCGTATAAGTTCAACTCATAGTCTTTGGTGTTGTTGATAGTGCATCAGGGGGAAAGAGTTTTTCCTGGGGGTAGCAGCCAGCGGGGATAGCCTGAGTGCTGTGCTGCTCCAAGAGCGGCACGGCAGGCTGAGGCCGGTGGTCTACTCCTCCAGGATACTCACGGATGTGGAGAGGAGCTACTCTAACTGTGAGCGGCACCTCTTGGCCACACATTGGGCTGTGAAGAGATCACTGATCTTCACAGGCACCTCTCCCATCACCCTCCTCACCCATCACATACACACCCAGATGCTCCTGGATGGGAGGATCAAGGATGGGACGGTGAGCAGTGCCCGCATTGCTCGCTGGACCCTGCTCCTCTCACAGATGGACCTAAAGGTGAAGGGTCTCTGCGAGCCAAAGCTCGCAACCAACCTGGTATACTCTGGAACAGCCCACCAGTGTTCCATAGAAGGGGTTTGGGAAGTGAACATAGGTTTACGGGCCGGGATACATCCCACGGGCCGCGAGATCTATGTAGACGGTTCCAGCATGGTATCTGCTGGCGAGCGTCTCACAGAGTGTGGAGTTTATGACCCAGCGGCAAACATTGCCCTGGCAATTAAGCTCCCCAGCACCATGAGCGCCCAGCAGACTGAACTGTCCGCGGTAGTGTACGTCGTAGCAAACCCCGAAATCTTCCCCACCCCATACACGATTTGTTCGGACAGTATGTTTACGTGCAATTCGTGTACAGAGTACCTGGCCATCTGGTCCCGCCGCGGATACACCTCCGCCAACGGGAGACCCCTCACAGGTAAAGCCCCTGCTGGAAAAGATCCTAGCAGCAGTGGGGGAGGAAGGGGAGGTCTTCATCCACAAGGTGAAGGCCCATTCCTCCACAGAACCCCGCAGCCAAGGCAACCAGCAGGCTGACATGCTCGCCAAGGAGGGTGCCTGCGCAGGCACTTTCTGGGATCCATATGAGTCCAGACTCATGGCAGCAGTCAGAGGTAGGGGCAGGACCCAAGGGAGTGCAGGGGTAGCTCTAGCCCCGGACCTTAAGACGGTCCAAGCCCAATACTCCGTCCTCAAAGCAGTTCTCAGTGCAGTGACTGAAGGAAAAAGGGTAGAGGGTCCTTACGGCACAGCAACCCTCTCCGTCAAAGAGGGCATGCTGTTCCGGGGGGAGCAGTGGGTTGTGCCGCAGCAGCACTGGAGGGAATTCCTTCAACTGGCCCATGAGGGTCCAGGAGCGGGGCATCCTGGGCCTGAGACCACCTGGCAGCAGGTGGAACAGGCGGGATGGTGGCCAGGACTCAGAGAAGATGTCCGCGAGTTCTGCGCCGGCTGTCTGGTGTACGATGCTAATAACCCTGACCCCCACAAAAGGAAGGTACCTATGGGACACATCAGGAGGGTAGAGGGACCATGGCAGTCGATGCAGGTCGACTACATCAGGCCCCTGCCCACCGCCCAGGGAGGCTATAAGTACTGCCTAGTCCTGGTAGATATATTCACGAAATGGGTAGAGGCCTTCCCCTGCAGAACAGCCACAACTCTGGGTACTGCCAGGATCCTGGTCCGGGAGTTGTTCTCGCGGTGGGGGCTACCACAGTATGTGGAGTCCGGCCAAGGGAGTTGTAATGTATATACCTTTAAGGGGGGAACTATCTTTTACAGCTCATGTATACTGCAGTACCGGCAGTGACCACACCTGTATATAGCACTGAGTAGTAATCTGTACAGATCAGTTCCCGTGTGAGCCACGTTGAGTAAACACCTGTTGTGCCGTTCTCCTGCAGTCTGTGTCTTATTATACACAGACACAACATTGGCGACAAGGCAAGTTCGAACCTACCTGCAACTCTGCATCACCTCCCGGGGATTCGTTCCTGGAGTTCAGTGGATTGGAGGTCAAGGCCAGAGACTCGGGCGTCGACCACGGGCAACTGCCCAGTCATCCAGCAGAGACTCGAGAATTGCGGGGGAGGCTGTCGAGAGCCAGGCTTGGCTTTCCAGTCGAGGTGGTCCAGCGAAATGGGCTGGCAACAGGTAGTGCGCAGACCCTTCCCGGACAGCGGCGAGCTAGAGCCCAACCGAGCGGCACAGCAAAGGGCCGAGCAGCGTCGACGGGGGAGAGAGAGAGAGGCCAGAGCGCACAGGGCGCAGCCGGTGTTCAGGGGCTGAGCAGCGTCGAAGAGAGAGACGCGCAGAAACCCACGAGGCGCCGCCATTGCCACGAGGACCGCCGAGAGCGGCATTGGCAGCAGCGCAGGAGAAGCGCGCGAAACCTACAGGGCGCCGCCATTGCCACGAGAACCGCCGGGAGCGGTGTTGGCAGCAGCGGGGGAGGAAGGAAAGCGCGGGAGACGCCATTTTAAGCCATTGGGAGACGCCATTTTAAACCACACCCAAAATGCCGAAGAGTGGCAGTATCACCGCATTTGACAATGAAGTTGAAGATTGGACTACATATGTCGAATGAATAGAGGTATACTGCAAGGCAAATGAGGTGTCAGATGACAAGAAAGCGTCGGTATTGTTAAATTTAATGGGTGCAAAGACGTATGGTTTATTACGAAATCTAGTAACCCCAACGAAGCCAATGGAAAAGAGTTTTGAAGACATAGTAACGATACTACAGGAACATTTAAACCCCACACCGCTGCTGATAGCAGAAAGGTTCAAGTTTCACAAACGGAACCAGCATAAGGGTGAAAGCAATGCTGATTATTTAACAGAACTGCGCAAACTATCGAAACACTGCCAGTTTGGAGCGGGACTGGCAGATACCTTAAGGGACAAGTTTGTGTGTGGGCTTCAAAGTGAAGGAACCCAGAAACGGCTTTTATCTGAAAAGGACCTTACGCTGGAAAAGGCTTTCAGCATTGCGGTATCATATGAAGCAGCAGCATGGGGCGTTGCAGAGATACAACAGAGACCGCAAGAATATGGCACAAACGAAATGTCATATGGAACAGAGAAGTGCTATCGCTGCGGCAGAACAACACACGACCAGAATGATTGCTGGTTCAAAGACAAAGTGTGCAGGCAGTGCGGAAAAGTAGGACACATAGCACGAGTCTGCAGGTCGGGAAAGAAATCCAGCAATAAGAAACCTACCAAAGAAAAGTACAAGAAGGTACATAAGATGACGGAGAATAGTTCAGATGAACAAAAGAGTGATAACGACTCCGAAAGCAGGGAACTGAGTTGTCTGAAACTACATAATGTGATCACAACGGAGGATCACTGAACCATTTGGGTCACTCTCAAGATAGCAGGAGTCCAGGTAAAGATGGAATTGGACACAGGATCAGCCCTAACAGTCATAAACCGACGGGACTATGAGCGGCTATTCTCACACATACCCTTGAGAGACACAAAAATTATTTTGAAGACGTACACGGGGCAAAAAGTCTACCACAAAGGAAAAATAAGGCTGACCGTTATATATAACGGTAAGGAAACACTAAAACTAGACCTGTATGTATTGCAAGATGGAGGGCCACCATTACTGGGACGTGAATGGATCCGGAAAATACAACTAGATTGGCATTCCATACAGGCACTGACTGTGGCTGACAAAAAGGATGACAACGTCACACCTGGGCGACTGTCAAAGATCCTAACTGACGCGAAAGAAGTGTTCCAGCAAGGACTCGGAACACTAAAAGGCATGACAGCGACGATTAAAATTGAAGAAAACGCAAGCCCAAAATCTTTTAAGGCCAGACCGGTACCTTATGCGATCCGCCCAGCCGTCGAAGCAGAGCTGGAGAGCCTGGAACGTTCAGGTGTCCAAGGTAGACAGGAGCGAGTGGGCTACACCCATCGTCCCTGTGATAAAAAAGTCGTTGAGCAGCACGCCTGGGGAACCAAGGAAGGTTCGGATCTGTGGGGACTTTAAGGTAACAGTGAACCCGGTCCTTCACACCGTACAATATCCACTTCCACGGATTGAAGGTATTTTCGCCTCGCTATCTGGAGGGAAACGCTTCACTAAGATTGATCTGGCCCAGGCGTATCTGCAAATGGAGGTAGAAGAAGCATCAAAAAAATACCTCACAATCAACACCCATAAAGGTCTCTACCAATACAACCGGCTGGTATTCGGAGTAGCATCAGCTCCGGCTATTTGGCAGAGGGCAATGGAACAGGTCCTGCAAGGGATCCCAGGGACCCAGTGTTATTTGGACGACATCCTGGTCACGGGCGAAAATGACAGTGATCACCTTGCCAACCTGGAGCAGGTGCTCACTAGATTGCAGGAATATGGGCTCCGAGCTAACCGCCCCAAATGCGAGTTTTTTAGAAAACAGATCTCGTATTGTGGCCACGTTATCGATAAAGAGGGGTTACATAAGTCCCCAGAGAAGATTGAGGCAGTAGTCAAGGCTCCGGCACCGGAAAATGTGTCACAACTGAGGTCGTTCCTCGGGCTGGTAAACTACTACCATAAGTTCTTGCCAAATTTGTCTACAATACTACACCCACTGAACACCCTACTGCAAACTGGGGTGCCATGGAAGTGGAGTGACGAATCTCGACGAGCTTTCCAGAAGAGCAAAACACTAATCACATCGAAAGAGGTATTGGCCCATTACAACCCGGCATTACCAATTCGGTTGGCATGTGATGCGTCACCCTACGGCATTGGAGCGGTGCTGTCGCACAAATTCTCGGACGGCTCAGAGAGGCCAATAGCCTTTGCGTCACGATCACTAACCTCAGCCGAGCGTAACTACGCCCAGATTGACAGGGAGGCCCTCAGCCTAGTGTGGGGAGTGAAAAAGTTCAATCACTATCTGCACGGGCAGAAATTCACCTTGCTGATTGATCACCAGCCTCTTGTCTCCATTTTTAATCCGAAGAAGGGCGTTCCGGTGATGACTGCGCAACGACTACAAAGATGGTCACTTTTTTCTAGGGGCGCACCACTATGAGATTGAATATAAGGGCACGAAACAGCATGGAAATGCTGATGGGCTATCACGCCTGCCACTGCCTACTGCGGAGGAAGCACCAGCAGTGGATCCTGTCGAAATATTCCATTCGACTATAGTTGAATACTTACCGGTAACTAACGCTTGTATCGAAAAGGAAACCCGAAATGACCCAACACTGTCTCGGGTATATGATTTGACGGCGAAGGGATGGCCAGCACATGGCGACTCACTGTTGCCAGCATTCTCGACAAGGAGAGAACAGCTGTCAGTGTGCCGGGGGACATTGATGTGTGGATCCCGAGTGGTAATTCCACCCAAGTTAAGGGATAGAGTGCTCAATGAGCTTCATGAGGGTCATCTGGGAAGGGTAAAAATGAAAAGCCTAGCCAGGGCTTATGTGTGGTGGCCGGGAATCGATAAACAAATTGAGGACCTGACCAAGAGCTGCTCAGGATGCCAGAAAGTCCAAAATGCACCACCACAGGCCCCTCTACACCCATGGGAGTGGCCCTCATCTCCATGGCAATGGGTGCATATTGATTTTGCTGGTCCATTCATGGACTCAATGTTTTTAATAGCCGTGGATGCGCACTCGAAATGGCCTGAGGTCATCAAAATGTCCTCCACCACCACGGAGAAAACTATTGCAGTCCTACGGACCATTTTTGCCAGGAATGGCTTGCCAGAACAGATTTGCTCCGACAACGGACCACAGTTTGTGTCCGAAGAGTTCCGGAGGTTCTTGAAAAAGAATGGGGTAAGGCATTACACATCCGCCCCGTATCATCCAGCCACAAATGGATTGGCTGAGAGGTTCGTACAAACCTTTAAGCAGGCAATAAAGGCTATGTACAATGACAACATTCCGCTGCAGCACAAGGTGGACAATTTCCTGTTTGCCGACCGGAAATGCGACACATGCAGTCACCAACCAGGCCCCAGCCATGATGTTCTTTAACCGAAGGTTAAGATCTCACCTGGATTTGCTCTGACCAAACGTACGAAGAGATGTTGAGAGTAAGCAATTCCAGCACATCCATGAGAAGCCAACAAGGAGCTTCAATGTAGGGCAACCAGTCTTGGCCCGCGACTACTGAAAAGAAAAATGGCAGCCAGGAATGATATGCACACGGCAGGGCCCACTAATGTACACAGTGGACGTTGGGGAGAGCATCGTGAGACGCCATGCTGACCAGATCCTAGAGTCACAGGAACAAGTCAACCCCATGCCTCGCCCATACGTACCTGGTGATGAACCCGATGTACAGGTCGCATCTACCCCAGAAACAGTAGCATCGGAAGCTGATGAACCAACCGACGACAGGGGGCCAGAATCGCCTCCGCACCAAGAGCAAGACACTCGGGAAAGGCGCTATCCAGAAAGGATCAGGAAGCCTCCCCAAAGACTGAATATATAAATAGGCTATTTTCAGCTAATGTTGCATGTTAAAAGTGTTAATTGTAATTAGTTTGATATTTAATTGTTAAATGAGTGTTATGGTACTGTTAATCTAAAAGGGGAGGAATTGTAATGTATATACCTTTAAGGGGGGAACTATCTTTTACAGCTCATGTATACTGCAGTACCGGCAGTGACCACACTTGTATATAGCACTGAGTAGTAATCTGTACAGATCAGTTCCCGTGTGAGCCACGTTGAGTAAACACCTGTTGTACCATTCTCCTGCAGTCTGTGTCTTATTATACACAGACACAATAGGAGTCACTTCACCGGACAGGTGATGCAGAATACCCTTATGCTGCTAGGCATCGAGGGGAAGTGGCACGTGGCCCACAACCCACAGTCATCAGGGATTGTGGAAAGGATGAATAGGACCCTAAAGGAAAAATTGAGGAAGGAGACGGTGGACTCGCCCCGTAAATGGGCCGAGGTCCTACCGTTGGTACTGATGGGGATCCGGGCCAGCCAGTCAAAAAGCATGGGGTACTCCCCGTGCGAGCTGATGACTGGCAGGGTCATGCGGACCCCCACCCATGTACTAGCCCTGGTGCTCACAGAAGGTCAGCTCAGAGAGGTAAACCGGGACCTTAAGCAGGTCCACGAGCAGGCAGCTGGGAACATGGGAAAGCAGCATCGGAGTAACCTATTGCTGTTAGAACCCCGAAAGTACCACGAGTGGGAGGTAGGGGATCAGGTCATGGTGAGGAACTATGCCCGAGTAGGGAGTCTGGAACCATTATACATGGGGCCCTACAGCATTGTAGACAAAGCCAGCCCCATGGTATACGCCGTTAAGATGTCTCGATGCACCAAATGGTTTCACGTTAATCAGTGTAAACTGTTTAAACCCGAAAAGAGAAAACAGCCAGTTGGGGTAGGGTCTGAGGATAGAGATCCTCAGCCTGCAGCGGGAACAAGTTCACAGACTGCACAGGCAGGCGCTGTGGCTTGCTTAAGGGGAGGGGCCATCCCGCCCACCGATTGGGACACTCCCCCACTCTTCTGGGATCCAGATGAGGAGGGACCCGAGGGCGAAGACCCCGCCCCTGACCCAGGTTTAGAGGAGGAGGGACCCGAGGGTGAAGACCCCGCCCCGGACGCAGGTTTGGGACCTGGGGGCGGAGATCCTCAGCCTGCAGCAACAGGCTGCGAAGAGTTACCTGCCCCTAGCCCAGGTTCGGGAGAGGTAAAGCCTGAGGAAGAAGATCTCCAGCCAGCGGCAGAGGTAAGCCCACAGATCGCACTGGAGGGGACGACGGTTCGGGTTAAAGGCCCACCAGCCAAGAAAACCCCTCCCACCAAAGTCCCTAGAAGGTCTCCACGGATGCCCCAGCCAAGGAAACCCTGGTCACCGGCTCCCCATTTTAAAGGGGAAGCCTCCCGAGTCAGGGGTAAGTCCAAAGACAGAGGTCCCCAGCCAGCAGCCACAGGCTGTGAGGGACCGGAAGGGCAGGACAGTGCGGCCACACCAAAGGGAGCGGTATGCCGCAGCCCTAACAGGGATTAGGCTGGCCGCCTGGAGACGGGCGGCAGATGTATATAGTTTAGGTAATTTAAGTTTAGGTATTTAGCTTAAGTTAATTAAGGTGATGGGTAGTTTTAAATAAGTAATAATCTGCTAAGAGTGTGTGTATTTGAGTCGAGGTCGCGAGACCCGACTATGCTTCACCCAAGCCAGAGAATCTCTTGGGGACCTGGCTGTATGTTTTTGTATCTGTTGCAGAAAGACTTTCAGGATGAAGGGGAGCATGATCCTACTCGCCCTGATAGGACTGAGCATTGAAAAGAGAGGTGACGTGGAGGAATCCCATATCTATGGGTGCTCAGGAGATAGAGCACCGATAGCAACCGACGGAAGCGGCGAACGGGATGTGGAGGAGACCGCCGTCCACGTCCACGAGGGAAAGTGGCCAGGGTGGCTGGGGTCCAATTCGTCTCAGTACTCCAGCCAGACTGGGTTCACGTACGGGGAGGCCTCCCTCCTGTGCCTTAGGGTACAGGTCGTTACCACAAGGGTTAGCGTCACTGTAGGGAAACGTGTATGTTTAACGTGCAAGGGACACATTCCTTTGGATAGGTGGTGGTGGCTCAGAAAGCTGAGCAAGGATATGAGGAACCCCGCAGTCGAGTGGGAACGGTTGGGGAACAATACCCACCGGACGATTACAGGGACTCACGGGGGATTATGTGTGTGCTGGGACAAGTGGTGGGAACTGGATCAAGGGATCTATGTCTGTATGTGGGGGTCAGAGAGGGTCTGCCCCACAGGCATATCCATCATTTTCCACCAGCAGTGGCAAGACGCCAGGGAGGGGATGAAGTGGGATACCAGCCTGAAGGCATGCGCGGTCCCATAATTCCCGATCCCAGTCAATGCCACTGAGCTTGTGACCTGCCCCCGAAAGACCCTGCCCACGACGCAGGCAGCGAGGACACACAGGGAAGGGTGCCCCACCACCACCAAGGGACCAGGGAATGGGCTGGTACTAGGGCCTACGGATCAGGTACTATACCAGGGGGTACACTACGCGGTAGCCTCCGTGATTTTAAATCTCACCGAGGTACATTTACCGGAGTGGTGCCCCATAGAAACAGAGCAGCTATACCAGGCCCTATTAAAGGAGATGTTCAGGAAGTTTTGTGAGTTCGATTTTGCCAATGTCGACAAAACTGAACTGTACACCACACACCATGAGTTTTTGGGTAATACAGGGAGACAAAGAAGGGGAGCATGGAATGATGTTTTTACTGCGTTTAACACTGGGTCCTCTGTCATCAACAGTTTGGATGACATAGAATTACAGACCCAGATAAACAGTTTAAAAACACAGTTAAAGAAAATCCTAATGGATGAGAACAAAGTAGTGGGCTCGGAGTTACATGAGGGCCAGGCCATGACGGTCCATTTAAAAGAGATTATAGCCGAGCTGGAGAAGCACGCAAAGACCGTAAATGCCCTCATAAGGGAGGAGAGAAATGCTTCGGACCAGGCTGCGCAGGACGAGGTGTGTGTGCTGTACGGGGCGAGGGCCGCAGTAACCTGGAGGATTTAAAACAGTGGTTAGTCCCCTCCTAGTCCCCACAAGCACCTCACAGCCCTCCATCCATTTGAGAATGCATTAAGCCTGTGCCAACTCCAGCTACCTTCTGAAACCTACCCAGTCCCAGTGGATTGTGGACGGTCTAACCACACCATTATGGGCATAGTAGTTAGGATGCCGGTCATGGGTAGGACAGCCTGACCCGCGCCGGTATACAGGGTTGAGAACATTGGAGTCATTCAAGGGGGTGCGCACATTCGTTTCACAGCGGTCCCACCTTACGTCATAAAGTGGGAGCACGCTATGACAGGTACTGACCTCTCGGGGTGCCGGAGCCGGGGACCACACATAATCCTGTGTCCCCACCACTTGAACGCCTATTCAAAACCACAGTGCAGGTTCAGAGCTGCTGGTGCGAAACCTAAAAATTGTACCATGGAGGCAATGGTACAAGGCCATGTTCCCCCACAGGTAGCATATATAGGAGGTGGGACATATTGTGTCACCACAGGAGCGCCCCACTACCAACATGGGCAGCATAGCTGGTGTCCGGTTAGTGACAGCAGTTTCTGCTTTAAACCCGAGGCAGAAGTTCAAGTGGCCCAGGAACAAATTGTCCCCATTCCTGAACCCTCCACTGTTCACCTCACTGTAAAGGAGAATTTTACCAACCTGCAAAAGTATGTAGCGCATTTCGGCTACAAAATTCCCCCTCTCCCAGAACACCTTACCAAAATACTCAAAGCCGTTATAGTCTCACAGAAAAATTTTTACACTCTGGAGCAGAAAACAGTAGAGATAGGGGCTAAGATATTGGACATTGTAATTCCATCCTGGTGGGACATTTTCAATAATATAGAGGTCCCTTCGTGGATCAGACTGGCTTCCCACATTCTCGTGGTTTGCCAGTTGTGGATAGTATTGTACCTAGTATGCACTCTATGCAAGGGAAAGGGTCAGATACTAGAATTCCAAAACCAGAGGACCTGGAAGGAACATTATGTTAAGGTGGAGGGAGATACACCTGTTTGAATTTGCTGTTTGTATCATTGATTAAAGATTGTTTTTATGTTCTTTTATTGTTTTTAATAAAGATGTTCAACATGTACCAAGTGGTGCAGGGGTGTTGGACCCCTCCATGCTTGGATGTGTGCAAACGACTATAATTATTCTATGTATGCTTATGTACACTACATTTTCGCGGAATGGGAGATGCATGTGTCGTGGGTATATTAGATAGGTAATTACAGGGGAAGGTTGACTATGGAGGGTCAGAAATTTTGCTCACCTCATCAGGATGATACGTAAAGCGAGTTTAGTATCAACAGGGGGGAGTGCAAGTTCCAGGGTTCTCAAAATTCCCGCACTCCCCAAATTATGGATCAAGGGACCCTGTTTGGACAAGTTATTAAAAACAGGGTGCCCAAAATGGCTTCTGTAACCTCGTGACCAAAACCAACAGGATTTTTAAAGCAGGGCTCTGCAGACAGGCAGGCCCGGAGACAAAGCTTAAAATGCAGGAATCTGTGAGAAGGACTCTCTGGAGCCAGCCAGACAAAGTAAACACAGAATACACATTCATTCGACTTGAAATAGATCAAGCTGGAATGGGCCTAGAATCGAGGCCATTAGGTTTCTGCATATTTAATCGGTAACAGCTCACAGTAGCCATCAAGTCAGGATGGGGAAAATTAAGTCTTATCCATGACAAACAACCAGGACATTGGGGCCATTAGACCCGGAGACAACCACTCCAAAAGTCGTTAAAGTAAATGTTTTTAATCATTTAAACAAGCCCGCCAAAAGTTAAACAATGGACTGACCTGATTTGGCGCGCAGATAAGGAGTCGAAGAACGGGTATAATTGTAGGCCCATCAGTAGCAATCGCTCTTGCTCTGGCCTCTCATCATTTGGCTTTTGGCCTGCTGCCGCTTGTTCTCGTGCCCTGGCCTCGTGGCGGGCTCTCTTCTCGCTCCCCGCACCACTCAAACAACCAAGGACGCCCATTACATCGGGACCAAACGTGGGAGAACGAGACCCGAGTTCAAAACCACACAGGACACACAGGGCAGATGAGGCGAGACGAGACGAAGAAGAAGGTAAACCGATAAAAGCAGAGAGGGGCAGCGAAAGACGCATTGGGAAAAACCCAAACGTCTAGTTATAAGCTGGCGTTTGGTGAATAAGTTGGCGTTGCATGCATGAACAGTGCGAATAAGCTGGCGTTCGAAGAGTGGGTGGCAGTGCCCGTGACAAATAAACTAGCATTCGAAGCATGGGTAGTAAAATCTTTTAACGATAAAAAACGCCAATCGACCCCCGACCGTGACGTTACCGCCGACGACCGCCCGAGTGAGAAGAAGAAGAAAACCCATCGCAACGAGGCGACGACGGTAGCTGAGGAAAAAGGAGGGTGCTTCGCATCAACAACTTCAGCGCTGCACCCTGAGGCCACGTGGCGACAGAGTACCCCAAAGGACAGTGGGAGCGGACCTCAAAACTCACAACCGTTTAAGCAACAGGTTTTGGATTGGTGAGCATGAATTCCTGGCCTCTCATAGCTTAATCTAGTTATGTATAGAGGGTGGGATTAAGGATAAGGGGATTGTTAATGTAATTGTTTTCCCTCGATGTGTCGTGTGTTCCCCATTCCCATATAAGTGTAACCGTTTATGCCTGTATTTTCATACCAGTAATTTTCATAAGATTGTTTTATTCTGCTTTAAATAAAATTTTGGTTTTTTTACACCAAACCACTTGTCTGCTCAATTTTCTGTATCGCCGTCTGTACCTAAGTCCGGTGTCTAGAACCCAGGGGTGTGGGAGCGATTTGAACCGCTCAAAGGACAGTCAGAGGCGAAGCTGACTGGGCGCACATGCCACCCCCTACAATGTCATTCATCTCCGTGCTACTAGGGAGGTTTCTGGAGAAATGTTGCATGCAAAACCACCTTGATTCTCAGACGCTTTGGTGGATGCACCTGCGGAGGAAGTGACTACACACAGGCAGCTCCTGTTCCCCTCAGATGGTATGTAGGTGCCCAAGCAGACTCTGCAGCAGGCCTGGATGGAGGTGGCAGACAATTTCAATGCTCACAGCTTCACACTGGGACATGGGTGCAGTGCCACAATCGCTGACCTGGACAGTAAGGGTGAGAATGATGTCTTCTTATCCCTATCTCTCTGCTGGGGTTGCTCCTGTCCTTAGCACAGGCACTGAAGTAAGATATTAAAAATTGGATTTAATAAGGTAAAACAAACCAGGATTCATCTGTAACACCAATATACAAAATGGAGGGAATAGGTTAATTCGTGCTCTGAGTTGAACAATAGAAGTCTGTAAAAATTGTATAAACCCAAATAAGGTTTAAACAGGACTAAAGGTTAACTGCTGAGAGATTAAAACTGTCAAAACAACCCCTTAGAAAGAGGGAGAGATATATGGGTTCGGCCACGCGAGTCGACACCTATGCACTTAAGGGTCTGTTAGTGTGAAGCTCAACAGGGTTCTATTCTTTAAACTAACTAAAGTGTTTTTGCTCTGTAGAAATAATTCAAGAGAGAGACAGAAAGTCTGCGGATTGCCCGCTTTGGAAAGATCTACTATCTTAGAGAAATACTTAAAAAGACCAAGCCATCTGACAACAGTAAATGGACGATTGTAAAGTAATAAAGTTGAGGCCCAGGGTCATGAGAAAGTAACAGGACCAACTGATAACGAAATGTGAGATTTGTAAGCGACTGGAAGAATGGAATGTCACGGTTTTATAATTACAATTTAACTATAACTCTGTATATGCTAATAAGCTTATCCCCGCCTCTAGGGCAGGGCCTTAATTTTTGTATAACTGTGTGAACCTCAAGAGATTCGGTGGAGTCGGAGCCTTGTGTTGGGACGCAAGAGCCACAGCTCCCCAGGCCTGAATAAACCGTTTTTAATTCAATTATTGGGTCTGTCTTTCTTACAATAAGCCAGTGTTGTCGACTTTGTATATCACTTAGTCCACACTTTGGGGGCTTACATCAATTGGCGACGAGGATGGGATGTGCGTTCTGAACCAGACTCTCGGACAGCGTTAACCTAAGACGGGTGAGTATGTTTTAATTACCACCTGTAAAATTAGGGGTTAATCGCTGGCGAGACGTTGAGTCAGAATCGACGTATAAAAGAACTATACAAAGAAAGACATCTTTAATTGAAGGCGGTTAAAAAGTAAACTGCAGTTAGGGGCAGGTAGTTCCCTACCAACCTTAGGGGCAGGTAGTTCCCTAAGAACCGTGAGGCGGGGAAACCTCAGTAGGGGCAGGTAGTTCCCTACCAACCTTAGGGGCAGGTAGTTCCCTAAGGACCGTGAGGCGGTGAAACCTCAGTAGCGGCAGGTAGTTCCCTAAAATCCGTGAGACGGCGAAATCTCAACAATTGAATGAATGGGTGCACCGTGGTGAGTGAATGAGATAAAACCCTACGGTCATAAAGAGGTTAGAATGGACAAGGGTGAGGTCTGTCCCCAGCACCTAGCCTGAGCCTGAATTAAGAGGACAGTAGTCCCACGTGACGGCCAGGATCAAGTAGGACGCCGGGAGCTACAGACACCACAGTACCAAAACCTCGGAACTAAAGGGTTGGTGTGTGTCTAACAAAACGAAGTGACTAACAGAAAGCAAGAAACTAACTAAGGTGACGCTATAGGGACGAACAACGTAGCGTACAAACCTAATTCACCAATACCGTGAATTAAGCATTAAACATAGCAGTTAGTTATGACTAAGAGGGTGGAAGAAGAATCCTCAAGGGACCTGGATTCTATAACCCGACTCCTGGAAAATAAAAAGAAACAGTGCAGAGAGCCAAAGGCTTGGTGGGGAGGAGCTAAAGATAAAGAGGCAACAGATAATGTAAGGAATTGAAACAGAAGGGAGAGATAAAGAAGGAAAAAGATCTAATTTGCAGGCGAACCAATTTGAAACCCCAGCAAAAAAAAAAACAAACAGGGATTTGGAAACTAGGGAAAGCTGTTGAGTCACCAAGTTAAAAAGGAAGGAAAAGATAAACTTAAAGTTTTACCAACATGGAAGTTATTAGCATCTGCACCAAGACAAGTAAAACACGAGATTTGCTGAGTGAAAGGAACCTTAGACATATGCTGAAATTACAGTTTGTATAAAAATGTGTGAGTGTGGATGTTTTCCTGATTAGGAATGTTTAAGAGGATACAATATTCCTTTGTCTGAAAATCTGTCCGCTAGGAAAAAGAAATGTCTGCTGTGTGTTGTAGCCCCACCCACTTCTCTGTGTTAAAGAAAAAGCATTTAACCCCTTTGTCTGGTCTTGGATTTTGGAAGTTTAAGAATGTGCAAATAAGATTGTGCCCTCAGAATGAAAAAACCTATTACAATTTAAGTTAAGCTGGAGTGTAAAAACTGAGAAGAGCAACAAAAAGTTTGTTTAATGAAAGATTAAGTTTCAGTCCAAGATCTAACCTTGGAGTTATGAGGTAAATTAACCTATTAAAACCAGACTTTCATTGTGGCCACAGTGAAATTCTGGTTGATATAAATTGGTGTAGTCCGAATTGAATAAGATAACTCCACTCTGCAAGAATATCTGATAGTGGCAGGTCCCTCTACAATATTTAATTGACTATGGTACTGGAAGCCTTATAGAAGTCGGGACTAGAGTTAAACCTTAGAAAGGTATAGGTAGGGAAGGATGAAGTAGTCGACCTAGGATACATAGTGACACAAGGGAAGAGACAAATGCCCAAAAACAGATGGGAGGGGCATTAGGACTGGCTGCGTGCTTTGATTGCTCACAAGCTTCTAGGGATGGCAGCAGGAAGGGACCGCGCCAGAGAGGGGAGGGGGATCCGAGAATGTTTGTTGATGCATTGGTAGGGGGCCGACAGTGCAAAATGTTAATAGACACAGGAGCCACAATCTCATTGACAGACTTACCCTTGCCCCGAACGAAACTTTCAGTTAGTATAGCAGGAATCGGTGGACGAAGAATCAGGGCTTATAAGAGTGAAACAGTCTTACTAGAAATTGGATGTATAATAATACCTACACAGTTGTGGGTATGCGAGAACACCGAAGGAACAATCCTAGGGATAGATATACTGCAAGAAGTAGGAGCTTTATTCGACCCTAAAGCGAATGAACTGTACTGGCCCCCAGATTATAAGTTAAACAAACAGACAGGCCCGGGAAACAAAGTAGAAATGGCCCAGCCTATACAGGATTTGATCAAAGGGGGGTAGCCAAAGGAAAATGTGTAAACCGATATAGATAGTCGGAATGCCTTTGGGGTGGTGTCTGATTACATGATAGCGGGAGTAGGCAGGGATATATGACACCAGGAGAAGACCCGTAAGAGACAAGAATATAACCAAGGAATTAGTAGGAACCTCTCTCCTACCCAAAGAGTGCATAATAATAAATTAAAGCACACAAGAGGATGGGCAGCTAAACGAGCAACTGAGAGAGGGAATCTGACCAATGAAGCCCAAATGTTCATGTTGAATCAAAGTGTGAAACCACAACTGTCTTTCAGTCAGGGATGTTTTTTGGGTTGCGTGAAGTGACGCAATAATGTTTAGCTCCACCTTCAAAAGCCTGCGAAGGAGTTAACCCTTTCCACTGACAGCTGTTTGAGTTCACCAAGTAACAACTTCAGTATTACTGAACAGAATTTAAAGATATTGGACATTATTAAATTTAAATTTCTTAATGTTGAGTTAATATTTCCCCACAGTGATAGAAGGAAAATTAGGATTTGATAAATGGAAGTTATCTTATAAACTAATTGCAGCACCGTCTCAAACGGCCGGGAGACTGCTTGGGAAGCTGTCCTGTTACCCAAAGATAAATCTGGACAGATAGTTAGAGACATGAGGCCAAAGACCAACAGATTATACGGGATCGAGAACAGGATACACGGGACGACCAGAAGGAGGTCTTAGCAATAGATAGCAAAGTGATAGCAGAAATAATACCAGCCAAACCAGGGCTAGCACCCAGATGGTCAGGACCTTATGAAGTATTAATGAATAATGACACATGTGCTCATGTAGATGGGTCTGGAACGGGTAAAGGAAGGTGGAAACACTGGACTCAGTTAAAAATATATAAGAAAGACAATGAGTAAACCAGAGATGGTGCCCTTTTTGACAGAGTGAGGAGTATACTAGAAGATATAAAGAATGGGAAGGGGAGTTACTACATATATCAATGATAGGCTGTGTATGATGATAATATTATATGCCATAGTTTGCATCTTCAGGTATGTCTGGGGACAGAGCCACAGAACAAGAAATGAACCAGATGTACAGCATTTTGAACTGATAAAATGGATAAGAGCAGAATAATTCTAACTGGCTGGTGACGACCAGTCCCCTTTTTGTAATTACAGGAACATTGGACGTCCGGAATGAGATGGAGCGTCCTCGCCTTGATTCTAGGGATAAATATAAGTATTGCCATTATCGAGGGGGATTAGTAATAAGGAGAACACAGGATGAGGTGTATTTTAGTGTAGCACATAGAGTTACTAAGCTTGCCATTAATATGAGTACTTTTGAGATACAAAACAAACCTGGAACTCCCTGTGGGTAAAACAATTAGAGGATCCACAGGAAAAATCTGTCTTACAAAGATGTAAGAAACGGGGAGTATTGGAAACGACCGGAGCAGGGTATGCGGCCGGGTTAGCAACAGTTAATAGCTTGGACATAGAAGGAGTAAACGAAGGAGTAGAAGAATTACAAGCAAAAATAGAGAAGTTACTAAAACAAGCTACTGGAAATAGCCAGCAATTGACACTGGCAGGGAAACCAAACAATAATGCAATTGTCGGGGGTGGAAGAGATAGTAGCCCCCATGCAGAAAAAATCAATACAATTATTGATAGACTTAATAATGCTTCTCACCAAACCGATAAGGAACTAATATGTGCCACGTAGGGCTCATGGCTATTGTCGAATGCTCAGCATAACATGAGGCAAATAAATAATGGACAGATCCCTGATTGGATTACTAATAAGGATCTGGAACCTTGGATTGACACAAATAAAAGCCTATGTAAGGAATGTAAAATGGGACAAGTACACCGGGCAGGCGATTGTCTGACCCCATGGACTAAGATGATTGGCTTTGTACTGGCCATCCCACAATTCCCAGAAGGGGGACAACTCCGATACGATGTGATTAATATAGGAGAAGTACAAAGGGAAAGTGGGATAAATATCATGATGTCCCTACCAAGGCGCTTTGGGAAAGGGATGAAGATAGTAAACAGAAGAATGAAACCTAAAGGGGGGTGGTAATGGACGGGTGCCACCACAAGGCAAGGACATGGGTGTGCACTCACCCCCCCACCGAGGGAGACACATCCGAGTGCGGATTTGCGAAAATTACCAATTGCACCCTCGAGGTTCACCCAAGGGGATACACCGGACCTGGGTAGCATCAAGGAACAATGGGACCTGTTGTGTCACCACAATTGAACAGAAATATGAATATCAAGATATGGCCTATACCATTCCCCAACCAAACCGTTGTATTGGTCTAAAGATACCTATACAGATAGGAAAACCTGGTCATTTGATAATATGAGACTTACTAAAAAGGGTTGAAACTTATGTCATACCAGAGCCCAAGGCAATTCCTAAGTTAGAGGAAGCTTGCCAGAAGTTACGGCAGGAAACGAAGGAAATTTTAAAGTACTATCATAAAATAGAAGACTTAAAGAAGACAACAGAAAGACATTAGTACAACATTAGAGGAAACTCACCCACTTCCTCATATTTTGATAATTGGGGACCAGGATGGTCGGGGACTGTGGGCGCCTCAGTGGTACAAGGCATAATGATATTCCTCTTGATTGTTATTCTGATATATTGTGTATTTTTATTTCTCCAGTGCCTTTGTGCCAGAATGAGTAAGGCCGAAATTGGTGCGGTGAAAGAAGTAGAGCCTGAGGAGGGGCAGGTAGCGATGTTAAGAATGGACAACTCCCCCGCCTCTCCAAGGCAAATGGTGTAAGACGTGATGGGAAGCCCTGAAATTACATGGGATTAATTGGGCATGGTAAATAAAGACCGGGCCGGCTAACCGTAAGATGGAGGTGGCAGAAGGAGGGTGGCAGAAAGAGGGTGGTGAATGAGGACTGGTGTGTGATGACAGTCTCGAATTGGCACGTCACACACCCCACGCGGGAATGAGGGACAGGCTTGAGCAGAAAAGCCTCAACCATTAGTGTAGGGTCTAAGGGGCCCCGGGAATGGTTACACCGACAAAGTGCATAAAGGAAAGCCCACCCTAAAGGAAAGACCACCGTAAAGGAAAGACCACCATACCACAGAGGGGGAAGTCGGCCTCCAAATTGATAAGATATATACACATGTATAACCTAAACTGGTAGAAGGCCAGGGAGTGCACGCTCTGGCAGACACCAGGAAGTGGAAATACATGTTGACCTGTTTGGAGCAATTGTCCAAAGGTCAAAAGGGGGGACTGAAGTAAGATATTAAAAATTGGATTTAATGAGGTAAAACAAACCAGGATTCATCTGTAACACCAATATACAAAATGGAGGGAATAGGTTAATTCGTGCTCTGAGTTGAACAATAGAAGTCTGTAAAAATTGTATAAACCCAGATAAGGTTTAAACAGGACTAAGGGTTAACTGCTGAGAGATTAAAACTGTCAAAACAACCCCTTAGAAAGAGGGAGAGATATATGGGTTCGGCCACGCGAGTCGACACCTATGCACTTAAGGGTCTGTTAGTGTGAAGCTCAACAGGGTTCTATTCTTTAAACTAACTAAAGTGTTTTTGCTCTGTAGAAATAATTCAAGAGAGAGACAGAAAGTCTGCGGATTGCCCGCTTTGGAAAGATCTACTATCTTAGAGAAATACTTAAAAAGACCAAGCAGCACGGTGGCATAGTGGTTAGCACTGTTGCCTCACAGCGCCAGGGACCCGGGTTCGAATCCGGCCTTGGGCGACTGTCTGTGTGGAGTTTGCACATTCTCCCCGTGTTTGCGTGGGTTTCCTCCGGGTGCTCCGGTTTCCTCCCACAGTCCAAAGATGTGCGGGTTAGGTTGATTGGCTATGATTAATTGACCCTTAGTGTTAGGGGGATTAAATACATGGGGTTACGGGGATAGGGTGGGATATGTGTTGGTGTAGGGGTTACGGGGATCGGGTGGGGTATGTGTCGGTGCAGGCTCGATGGGCCGAAATGGCCTCTATCTGCACTGTGGGGTTTCTGTGATTCTGTGATTCTGATCTGACAACAGTAAATGGACGATTGTAAAGTAATAAAGTTGAGGCCCAGGGTCATGAGAAAGTAACGGGACCAACTGATAACGAAATGTGAGATTTGTAAGCGACTGGAAGAATGGAATGTCACGGTTTTATAATTACAATTTAACTATAACTCTGTATATGCTAATAAGCTTATCCCCGCCTCTAGGGCAGGGCCTTAATTTTTGTATAACTGTGTGAACCTCAAGAGATTCGGTGGAGTCGGAGCCTTGTGTTGGGGCGCAAGAGCCACAGCTCCCCAGGCCTGAATAAACCGTTTTTACTTCAATTATTGGGTCTGTCTTTCTTACAATAAGCCAGTGTTGTCGACTTTGTATATCACTTAGTCCACACTTTGGGGGCTTACATCAGGCACCAACTATGCTTTTACCTGGTAGTAACTGCTAAGCATTTCACTCCTTTGCTGACTGCTTTCCCATTTCGCAGAAGAGCCACTTTCTTGCACATGACCACCTTCTCCATCCTGCTCGCAACAGGCAGCTTCTCTCTCTCACCATGCACACTGTATGAAGCTGACCCACACATCTGCACAGTCCTTTACAACAACCACTCACTAATCCTCTCCCTCTCTTTTTGCGAGAGGAGCTGGGTCACAATAACTGGGAGAGGACCAGAATCGGGGAAGGATCTCATCCAGGTCCTCACCCAAATGGAGGAGGAAGCCGTGAACATCATTGGTGCAGGAAGAGCAAGGAGCATCAGCAACAGCAAGGCTGCAGGCCACACTCAGCAGAGCATATGCCTAGTACATGTACATCTTCGCTTTCCTCACGCAATTGCACTTACAGGCAGCATGGCATCCTGGTGCTACATACTGCCGCTACTCATCTCCTACTGTCTAACCTTTTCGAACCATGCTGACCCTTGTCTTTCTCTCCTTTTTCTAGGTCCATCTGAAGGCATGGACCTGCAGAACATCACTCGGAAGGGGAATAATCCTCCTGAGCAAGCACCAGCACTCGCTCAATCCCTTCCATGCAGCAGAACTGAAATTAGTACCCTGGGTGGCATAGATAGCGACTTAGAGAGGTCTGCAAGTAACTAATCAAAAAACACAAATGAGCAGGAACGAATGGAATTTTAAACAAATTGGCCCTGAAAAAATATTAAATCAGAACAGCTAAAGCTGCTACTTATGTAACCAATGAATTAATAATTTACCATCTCAAACCAACTCACAGGTAAGGCACTAAATAAATAAGTTTAAACTGTTTCTAGAATTGAATAACTGAAGTGAAGTAAATTAAATGCAAAATAAATAAGTTAAAATTTCAGTACTAATGCCGAGTCACTCCTACTGCAGCTAAACTTAATGGGCCGGATATTCCGATCCCTACGAGTGTGTACGCACTGTGTACACACCCGTAGGGACATCGGAAATACCGGTTTCAGGCATGTGAAGTGCATGCGCTGAAAACCGGCATTTCCGATCTGTCAAGAATGCTCTTGACAGATCGGACACTTGCCCGGGAGAAGGGCCTCTGCGGGCGGATAGTTCCGCTTTCTGGAGAACCTCCGCCCGCAGAAAACCCTTAGAAATCTTACGCCTGGTAAAAGCAGACATAAGGCCTGCTTTTACCAGCATAAGATTTGAAAAAAAGTTTTTAAAAAAAATGTTTCACTCATTTATCATTTAAAAATACTTTTAAAAAAGGTAAGTTTATTTTAGGCCTGTAAAAAACTTTAATTATTTTTTTCAAAAAATTACATTTTTGTTTAAAATATTTAATTTATTGTAATCTCAACTAATTGTAAAAATATGATTTTTAAAAAAATTTTATTTAATGTTTTAAAGTGTTTTTGGGGTGAAAGCCATTCATATATTTGACAGGTCTGTCTGTCAAGTGTATGAAGGGAGATTCCCTTCTTTGTTTGGCTCCCCATGGCTCACATGATCCCAGGGACGGTTGCGAACCGCATGCGCCTCTGGGATATGCGGGCCCTGCGCATTTCGAGTTGGAGAGGCCCAGGAGCGGAAGTGTATGCACCTCGGGAAGCCTCAGGTAAGTGCGTAGATTTTTTCCAGATCGGAGGCCTGCGCATGCGGGAAGCCTCCGATTGGAAAATACGGTCCAATATTCTCCGCCAATTGGATTCCATTGGTTTCTTGCTAATCAGAGCAATTGGTATTCTTGGCCTCCTAGTAGCCCCCTGTCCAGTCTGCTGCTTAGTTCTAAAGCGCATGACAAAAGTTTTCATGGCACTTCACTATTATGATTAAGTCCTTGATCAGAATGTAAAAGGATCACATAATCCTCAGAAATTGGTGTATGCAGGATAGATACACACTTATTCACTAAATATAACTAAATCACATTTACATCAATGCTCCCTACTACAGTGTTGCTGCTTGCAGTTGCGTACAAGCAACAGAAGTTATCTGAAATAAGCAGGTCCATTTCCAGTTTCCAGTGAGGCTGGACAAATTTAGACCTATGTGAAGCTGCAGATATTATGAACAAAGATAAGGTTGGCATTTTTCCCACAAATGAATGTGAATTATCGTCAATTTGAATGTATTTTTATTGAAAAGAGAAAGGCCGATCATAGTTATTGGATCACTATTGATATATGTACTCAATTCCTATCGCATAGCTTTGATAAATCAAGGAACCAGTCAGTAGTAAGGCCGCTTGAGTTGGTGATTGCAATGAAAAAATCATTTTCATCTTACGAGATGCATCTTTTAAAGTTGTTTTAGCTCTGAGGTGCACTCCAAATTATATATTTAATAAATCTAATACGCAGAAATACTTTGTGTAATTCACAGCTAGAGTCCATCATCTCTGCTCTCCTTAGCAGAGCAAGGAACCAAGCTTGCCCTCCAGCAACCTATCTCCCGGACCGTCATTTCCATTAGCTCCTGCTTGTTTGTGCTTTAAAATTCACCACATGCAAACCTCTCTAACTCGCTATCTATGCCACCCAGGGTGCTAATTTCAGTTCTGCTGTTTGGGAGGGATGAAGCGAGTACTGATGCTTGTTCAAGAGGATTATCCCTCTCTTAGTGATGTTCTGCAGGGTCCATATCTTCAGATGGACTTAGAAAAAGGGGTTTAAATTCATCCTTATCCCTCCCTGTCCCATTAATTTCCTCCAGGACTCCTCCTACCTCTGAACTCTCTGTTCCTTTGACTCTGGCCTCTTGTACATAGCCATTTCTATCGTCCACCATTTGCAGCCACGTCTTCAACCAACTAGATACTACCCTCTGGTATTCCTTTACCACTCCAACTCCATCTCCTCCTCAAAGCACACCTATTTCACCAAATTGTTGGTCACCCTCCCGCTCCACTATCTATTTCTCTTTCTATGGCTCACACCTCCTTGGAACATTTTCTATGTTAAAGGTGCTATATTAATGCATATTTTTGTAGTAGTAATCTCAAGATTACTTCTGGTGTCCCACATTAGTCCCAAACTATTCAGCACAGAAATAGTATGATAAGAAAGTTAAATATGTGGTCGGAGAGATGGTGTAGGAGACAAGTGTTCAGAATCCTTGGATGCTGAGACCAGTTCATTACAGGCTGCCAAATAGTAGAAAGGAGATAGAGGAAGAGATATATATAGGCAAATTTTAAAACACAAGAATAACAGGGCCATTGTGTGACTTTAATATCCAAAGATAGACTGAGATAAATGTAATGTAGTAAAGAAGGGGATGGGTCCCTACAATGTGCCCCCCAAGGCTGCCTTCTGGATCAGGAGATTTTCTAATCCAAGAAAGGAGGCAGTGCTGGATCTAGTTCTAGGAAATGAAGTGGAGCAAGGCAGAGGATCATCCAGAAAAAAAGTTGTGTCAATGCTTCCATGCTCCTTAACTGACATTGCACCATGTTATGGCCATACTAAGGCCAGCCTTACTTTGGCAGTCTTCCTCAGGTTAAGAATCTTTTTTTTCATCTCTCATGATCGATGTACAGGACAGACTGTGTTGACTTGGCTAATTGGCTCCTGTCATGTTTGCTGCATATTGTGGGATAAAGGACGGTTCACCCAAACCCAAATATGGCTATGTTCCTTTGCTGCATTTCCTCCAGGAAAGCATCCAAGTTGTCTCCATCAAAGGGGGTAGTTCTGCATGTGTTCTCTGGATCACCTTCCAATGCTGACTTAAGAGATCTGCTGCTGCCAAAAGAAGCAAAGTTGCTTGAAGTAGAAGCAGTATCTCCACTGATATCTGTAAGAAGTCACACAACACCAGGTTATAGTCCAACAGCTTTATTTGAAATCACAAGCTTTCGGAGCGCTGCTCCTTCGTCAGGTGAAGTGAAGAGTTGCATATAGGCACAGCATATAGTCAGAGAATACTGCCAGATGATTACAGGTAATCTTTCTAACTGCCCTTTATCACACCTCGGCAGAGAGATAATCACAGCAATCAAAGGTGTGAATGGTGTCCAAACAGGTCAGTCAGGAAAACATTACATCAAATAACAATGAGGTGGGGTCACAAGGGGTCAAATGTTGCAGATGCTGGGGTCTATATGAAAAACAAAAAACAAACAAAAAACTATTTTTTTGCTGGAAATCACAGCAGGTCCGGCCGCATCTGTGTAGAGAGAACAAGCCAACGACGACTCGAGTCTGGATGACTCTACGTCAGGTGGGGTTACATGTAGCGTGACATGAACCCAAGATCCCGGTTGAGGCCGTCCTCATGAGTGCGGAACTTGGCTATCAGTTTCTGCTGAACAGGCACTGCACAACAATCGCCAGGCAGGAGTGTTCCCTCCCAGTCGGGGAACACTTCAGCAGTCAAGGACATTCAGCCTCCAATCTTCGGGTAAGCATTCTCCAAGACGGCTTTCGAGACACACGCCAACGCAAAATCGTCGAGCAGAAACTGATGCAACTATATGCAACTCTTCACTTCACCTGACGAAGGAGCAGCGCTCCGAAAGCTTGTGATTTCAAATAAAGCTGTTGGACTATAACCTGGTGTTGTGTGACTTCATCCATTTGTCCGCCCCAGTCCAACACCGGCATCTCCACATCATGTCCACTGATATCCTACTTGCAACCCCCACCCCCAATCAATCAAAGTGCTCACTCCACTCCTGAAAAATGTGCAGGGAGAATATTCTAATTGTATTCATTAGCTGAGCTTGCTGAATCTGGTGACATTAGCTGCCATTCCAGTAGCACGGAGTGTCATGAGAGCAAAGCAATCCCGGTGCCATTTCAGCCAGGATCGCCGATATAGTACTCAGATGGACAGAGTCGTTGAGCAAAGAAAGTGCTACAAGAAGGAATATTCCATACATTATTAGTATTTAGCGTATGCAAATTCCAGTCATGAAAGAGGTTAAAGTATCGGAGGGTGAAACTTGGGTTGCAGAAGTGGTCCGAAAATATAGACAGAGTGCTTCAGTTAAGTGAAACAACACTAATGAAAGGAAGGATCCATGGTCACATCGATGGAGAATCAGTGTGGATACTTGATAATCAAGTCACTCTATGAGGTTTTGCCAACACCCAAAAGGCTGACTGAGAGAACAGAAAATGGACACAACAACAAATGAGCTGTTAATTTGGCGCACACATTACCAACACTCACAGTACTTCTCAGCCAGGGCAAGCACACCATTAGGTTTTATGTGTGATTAAAGAAGTTATGTGTGATCAAGTGGAGGCTGCTGGGGTAGGGGAAGGGAGTGAAGAAGAATAGTTTGGTCACTCTCAAACTCTTGAGTGGAAGGAGGAAGGTCAAGTAAATCACTATATCTATGAGGAAACACAATTAACAAACGTTAAAGACTGGAAAGTTTCAGATGGTAACCGAAGTTAAATGTTATTATCCAGTCACCAAAAAAAAGGCTTATTCACTTGGTGGAGCAATGGGGGTAAAATAAAGGAAGCACATGAATCAAAGCTGCTGAAATAGATGTTTGAGTCCTGATTTCCAGGACGAGGATTGGTAATGCCAAGTGCACAGGACTGAGATTAACTTTAGAGCTTTGTGGTCAATTGAATTTAGAGGTTGCTTTGAGGTTGGAAATAAGTGGTCCAGAAGTTGGAAGAGGCAAAAGTGAAGACAGGAGTCTTGGGGGGAGAAATTCAGTATCACCCCATTTGGGGTGCAATTACCAGCCGAGCGCAAAGATTAGCGCCTGGTGCTAATTATCGCCTCCGACTGCAAACGTGGCTTTTATCGCCCCTGGAGGTAATTGGGGCGCTGCACACCTGTCTTAAGGTGCTAATGTCGAGGAGCGAGGCGCTACCTCAGAGCGCTGGTGAAGCTCATGTGATGTCAGTCAGCAATGGAACACAGACACACTGGCACCGGCCAGTTCTTAAAGGGGAGGGTCGATCTTGTTCTCCATCCACACCCTGCTCATTGCAGCCTTGAATCTCGGACTGGAGAGACCTGTACATCAAATCTGTTGGAAGAACGAAGTAGAGGCCCAGGGAAAGAGCTCAGAGTGCAGCCCCCAAATTCTCTTTTAAATCGATGCAAGGAAGATCAAATCAGAAAGAACCTGCAAAGTGCTGCTCAGTACCCAAAAGTCCTCAACACAGCTTTGAATATCTCCTGCAGTCTCTCTCACTCAGAATGCGTGGTGCAAAAATTTCGCCGACAAAAAAAGGCAGGAAGCGGTCGCCTTTAAATAGCACTCCCCCAGTCCCTTCCTGACTGCAAAACGCTCCCCTCAACCTGTCGTTGCTAGTGGTAGGCAGTAAGACAGGGGGCGCCACTCAATATCCGGTCCGGGGTGTTGCACACTCGACTGATGTCACAATCTGCCGGCGCAGGAGATCGTGGCGGTAGTGTTTTGCGCAAAATGTCTAGTTAATTTCGTATGGGGTGCAAACATCGCCGCGCACGGGCGCTAGTTGCTTTGCGCCCCATTAGCGCCCTCTTAAGGCACTAACGGGAGACACAATCCAACCGATTTTTTTCCCCCTTGATGTTTAGCAAAGCCACATGTTCAGATCTACTTGGCCCCATTGATTGCGTGTTAGTGTCAGTCAAGGCCTTAAACTACAATGAAGTTGCTGTGCACCTGATGATCGGCACTGATGTTAGAGAGAAAGAGCAACATTAATGTCCTATAATAGTGCAGTGTTGTAACGTACCACAATAAGGTATTACTGCAAAGTATCATGTAACATATTAAAGCTCCACAATATTAAAGTACTATAATCCAGTAAAGTTCTGCAACAATTTATTGTAATGAAGCATTTTTTTTACCAATGAATAGCAAGTAAAGCTTTGTAATATATTAAAAACCTTGAGAGGAGTGGGAGAGAAAATGAGCAAGACAGAGTGAGTAGCTCAGAAATTAAAATCATTCATTGATGCATGCGGCCTTAATGTTCATTTGTGTCAATAAATTTACAAAGATATTGCTGAGTGGTGAATAAGCAGATTTAATCTGCAGGGTTTTTTGAGAAGTTGCTGCTACTTGGTAATATACTAAATTTATCACCAACAACACTTTCTGAATAAGATTACCCATCAATTTATACCACAAAATGACTTAACATTACATTTAAATTAATCACTATCAATAAGGAGAGATAATCTTCTAAACACTTAGTCACATTATTGAAAGCCTTAATTCCTTTTGGATTGTCCAAGAGATAAAGTACCTTGGGTTTTTATTTGAATGCAGATAAAAATACAAGAAAATAAGAAAACATAAAACAGGAAAATAGAGTTCAGGCAATTAAGCCTACTCTCTCATTCAGCTATGTGAAATCTACTCTATCCTTGAGTATACTCAATACATTTACTATTATGGTAAAAGATTCTGCAAAGTTTTTCCCTGCCATCCCTGTAGACCCAGTTCAACAGCACCAGTTGGTTAAGCTTCTCCTTGGAAGTGTGATGGCAAAGTTGAAACAATCGATCAGAAGTGTCTGAACAGTCGGATTCTCCAGGCAGCAGACTTGATGTCAATAGCATACAGTAAAAATAAATTAGCGTTTGCATAACACCATGAAGCTCATGAAATACACATTGGGGGTAATTTTGACGTTGTGCAATAGTGTAAAACCACCAAAATCTGCAACCTCATGGCCCGGCATATCCCTCACTCTACCATTACCATCAAGCCAGGGGACCAACCCTGGTTCAATAAGGAGTGTAGAAGAGCATGCCAGGAGCAGCACCAGGCGTACCTAAAAATGAGGTGCCAACCTGGGGAAGCTGCAACACAGAACTAGATGTATGCTAAAAAGCGGAAGCAGCATGCTATAGACAGGGCTAAGTGATCCCACAATCAACAGATCAGATCAAAGCTCTGCAGTCCTGCCACATCCAGTCGTGAATGGTGGTGGACCATTAAACAACTAACGGGAGGAGGAGGCTCCATGAATATCCCCATCCTCAATGATGGTGGAGCCCAGCACGTGAGTACAAAAGGCAAGGCTGAAGCATTTGCAACCATCTTCAGCCAGAAGTGCCAAGTGGATGATCCATATCGGCCTACTCCTGAGGTCCCCACCATCACAGAAGCCAGTCTTCAGCCAATTCGATTCACTCCACATGATATCAAGAAATGCTGAGCGCATTGGATACAGCAAAGGCTGTGGGCCCCGACAACATCCCGGCTATCGTGCTGAAGACTTGTGTTCCAGAACTAGCCGTGCCTATAGCCAAGCTGTTCCAGTACAGCTACAACACTGGCATCTGTCCGACAATGTGGAAAACTGCCCAGGTATGTCCTGCCCACAAAAAGCAGGACAAATACAATCCGGCCAATTACCGCCCCATCAGTTTACTCTCAATCATCAGCAAAGTGATGGAAGGTGTCATCGACAGTGCTATCAAGCTGCACTTGCTCACCAATAACCTGCTCATTGATGCCCAGTTTGGGTTCTGCCAGGACCACTCGGCTCCCGACCTCATTACAGCCTTAGTCTAAACATGGACAAAAGAGCTGAATTCCAGAGGTGAGGTGAGAGTCACTGCCCTAGACATCAAGGCAGCATTTGACTGAGTGTGGCATCAAGGAGCCCTAGTAAAACTGAAGTCAATGGGAATCGGGGGGGGGGGGGAACTCTCCACTGGCTGGAGTCATACCTAGCACAAAGGAACATGGTTCTGGTGGTTGAAGATCTATCATCACAGCCCCAGGACATCGCTGCAAGAGTTCCTCAAGGCAGTGTCCTAGGTCCAACCATCTTCAGCTGCTTCTTCAATGACCTTCCCTCCAACATAAGATCAGGAATGGGGATGTTTGCTGATGACTGCACAGTGTTCAGTGCCATTCGCAACTCCTCAGATAATGAAGCAGTCCATGCCCACATGCAACAAGACCTGGCTGACAAACGAGCATCTAACCATTGCCCCTTGACATTCAACGGCATTACCATCACCGAATCCCCCACCATCAACATCCTGGGGGTCACCATTGACCAGAGACTTAACTGGACCAGACACATAAATACTGTGGCAGCAAGAGCAGGTCAGAGGCTAGGTATTCTGCGGCGAGTGTCCCACCTCCTGACTCCCCAAAGCCTTTCCACCATCTACAAGGCACAAGTAAGGAGTGTGATGGAATACTCTCCACTTGCCTGGATGAGTGCAGCTCCAACAACACTTAAAAAGCTCGACACCATCCAGGACAAAGCAGCCCGCTTGATTGGCAACCCATCCACCACCTTAAACATTCACTCTCTCCACCATCGGTGTACCGTGTCTGCAGTACATGGCTGAATTAAACAATGCCATCATTCAGACCTCAATGCTGTTCAAAATGCCAATCATGGCAGTGACACACAATGCTGTTACCGGCTGTGAAACCTGATGGCAGGAAGGATCGTGGACAGAAGAGCACGAGGTAGGTTTTAATTTTTAATGATTTGATAGTTTCCTTGTGAGCCAGGGGGAGCCCCTTATCCCCGGGCTTCGTTTCCCCTTCCCGGATCATGATTGATTCCGGATCTCCCCTCCCACCGACCATTTACCTTAGTGCCAGGGACCATTATCTCAGGTCCCTGGAGGCAGCGTCCTGCCACGCTAAATCCTGTTCCCACTCGCAACCACCATGTCATTTCCGCCGGGCTCGGGCAGGATTCCTACCATCTATGTGGTAATGAAGGTGGTAAAAAGGCCCGGGCCATATGCTGGCACAGTCACGGGCACTTCCTGCCGCCCCAGCTCCCGCACACCATACTCATGCCCTGAGTTAATAATCAGGGCTTTCCGTTTTGGAGTAGAATTGCTGCCAAACTTATTGAGTGATATGCTGAAGAAACAAGACTGAAGATATAACAAGAATAGCAGCTGGAAACCAAATTGCCATCAGGTTCCATTGGAAGAAAATACTTTAGCACATTCCCTGGCAGAAAGTAACAAGAATTATGCAGTGCGGGTGTAAGGAAGATCAAGTGGATCTCGTGAAGATACACAAGCTGTTGCTTTCATGTTACTCTAGTATTTTCCCCATTGATTTATGTGATGGAAAGAATAAATGAGCAAAGAAACCTCTAAATGACCTGTTTACAGAATTTTTTTAAACTGTACTCATTAGCTGATAGCTGTGCTTCTTTTAACCCAGGACAGCGGGTAGTTATTTCATGTATCAGAGATAATAGAAAATCTACTTCACTGAGCTAACAATTTCTCTCAATTTCAGGTTCTCTGCTACACTGAGATCCCTGCAGCATTTTAAGATAAATGCTGTTGCTAACTGCCAAATTCATAGTTCTGTCCCGAACCCAATCCTCCTATTGCACAACTTCACTGATATTTAAATATTGGGCTGTATTTTGCGACCCACCACATGCAATCTTGACAGATCCTCCGCATCCCCGGGAGATGGGCCTCTGCCGGTAGAGAGTTGCACTATTTGCACAACTTCCGCCCGCTGAATGCCTGTCAAATTCTTACGCCTGGCAAAAGCAGGCATAAGGCCTGCTTTTACCAGCATAAGAGTTTTAAAAAATAGAAAAATAAAATTTTATCACTCATTTATAAATTAAAAATATTCTTCAAAAAGGTAAGTTTATTTTTAGACCCGTAAAAACATTTTTTTTTCCAAAAAAATTACATTAAAAAAAAATATTTATAATTAAATGGCATTTTAATTCATTTTAAATATGTAATTTAAAAAAAATGATTTCATGTGTTGGTGTATTTTTTAAGTGATCCCCATTCATACTTATGACAGTTCCGTATGTACAGAACTGTCAAAAGTATGAATGGGGATTCCCTTCTTTTATTGGTTGGGCCGGCCCACGTGATCCCTGGAGCGCCTACGAACTGCAGGTGCCCCTGGAATACGTGGGGCTCTGCCCACGCGGACCCAGAGAGGCCCAGGATCGCAAGCCTCCGTACCTCCCGGGCCACCAGATACTTCGTAGACATTTTGCAGGTCAGTGGCGTCCGCCCGCGGGAAGCCTCCAATCGCAAATGTTGGCCCGTTAAATTTTTATAGATGTCATTTAATGAAAACTATTTTCAGAGTCTGAAGAATCAAATGAACTCTTAAGAGGCCAACCGAATTCAAGTTGGCCTTTTAAGTGCTGTAATAATGTATTGTTGTGGCAGGAATAAAACAATGAGGCACAATTTCTTTGCATATTCAATGTATGATAAGAAGAAATATTTTTGTTATTTTTTTTAGTCCACATATTTATTCAGCTTTAGAATTTTCCAGACGTGGAAACTATGGCCTTGAAATGTTATTCACCACCATAAGTGAGGTGCAGCGGGACACCCATTGGAGCCTCCCCTCTTATGGAATTCCCACAGAAGGAAAGTGATGAGAATTCTTAAATAATTGTCAGATTCAACGGTCTGTGACTGGCAATAAAAAAATGTCGAACAAGAAAAGATTATGCACAATTGCCAAGAAGGACAGACTACAAGAGGAGGGTCATCAGGAGGAGGAGGCAAGGCACATCCTGGGAACTCACTCAGCTAATGCTGTAGGGGACAAAAACATTGGCAGGCTGGCACCCATAAATGGGTCGTGCTGATGGTCAAAGGTCAGAAATGGTTTCTCTTTTTTTTTGAGGCTCATACCCCGAGGAGGCCTTTAAGTGAGCCTAGCAGAAAAGAAAAAAGTAGACAGCAGAAAACTTGTTACATTTCTTATTTTTATCTCCACAGAAGCCAGAAACAAGAAAGATGCTGCAGAAAGCTAGGTTAATGCTATAATTTCAACAGCTGTGCCAGAGAAATTGGCCCACTCTGTCACACACCTCACCACTTGCACTCATCAGGCCAGATAAGTTAACTCAAGGATAAATCACAACTCACAAGGAGGCCAGGGGATGAGTTATTGGAGGTGCAGTATGAGGCACCTGAGTGGAAGCTTAAGAGATGTCAGACCCTGATTGGGAGCATTCAGATGATGATCTTGGATGTCATGCCACAACAAGACAAATTCTTGCAAAGCATCAAAACCCTTTGAAGGCACATATGGCAGATGGCAGGGATGGAGGCAAAGTCCAGTGGCATCCTTTGGGTACTATCAGAGAAGACTTCTCAATGAAGCAAAGCATTTTGGAGTGAGTGGCAACTCTAACAACTTCTGAACATCTCCCACAGTACACAGAGGCTTCCTGACACTTAACACCATGTATATATTGAGGAATGATCTTGTGGAGCTATACATCACATTGGGTATCATCTACAGTGCTGTTTTATAAGCCTGGCTTCCTGGGTTGTCTGCTGTTACTCCTCCTCTTCCAACAAATAAATGATGGGAATTCCCATAAGGAAAAACATTTGCCACCTTCCTCTTCATTTTGCGGGAAACAAACAGTCTTGAGGGAGAATTCCACATGAATCTAGGAGCCTCCATCTAACAGCACAAGGAAACACAATTCAACTTCAAGATTACAGCACCAACCCTCCTCAGCTAGTGATCTGACTTATCCCTGTTTTAAAGTGGTATAAATGAACTTTGTGGATCCTAGAACTGAAATGTTGGCATTTAGGAATGGTGATGTCACCCTAAACCCACACAGTGTCCTTACACTGTCCTTCACGTTCAGCAAAATTTAGGGTAGAACTTAAAGGTGGCATAAAACTGGCATATCCTTTCTAAGTCCCAAATACTGACCTTCATCAGTTAGAGCCACCTGGTTTATGCCATATTAAACCATTGGAATTTCAGGACTGATGTTCATAATATGAGTGCTCTAACACAAATGTTATCATTAAATTACCTGAGGTTTTTATTTCCTTCTCTGCTTTGGACTCAAAGATTGTTATAAATGGCTGTCCATTTTTACCAAGTAGCTTCTAGTTATTGCCAAGAGTTCAGTTTTGTGCTATGGACTTTTGTCCGCTAACAACTGGATTGAGACTTTTGTGACTGTCCTCTCTGCCTGTCTGAAGAATCATGCAGGAGCTTGCTGATTGGTTCAGTGTTTCTACAGTTTGTGACAGTAACATTTCTAATTGATTGTCACAAAATAACCAACTACAGTAGATTCTACTAAAACAAATGCTGTCTGACACAGCCGCCATGATCCAACCACTATTAAAGTAATACAGAGGAGCACCAAAATCCATGGCCGTTTATGCTGGTCATGTCCAGGGGTTGGAACTGCCACCCACCAAATCACATGCGGAATCAGCTAATTTCAATACTCATTTGCAATTCAGTGGCGAACTCCAGTGTAACAAGAGGGAGGGGAGGGGGTATGGAAATTTGTACGGCAGACTTTTAAAAAGTTTGGAAGGGATGAAGACTGCCACAGTTATATAGTGAACATATTGCAAGACTGAGGTAACTGTCAGGTGAATGTCATAGAATGCATGAGAGATTTTATGACACCATTAAATAATGTCTTGAAGTGGAGGACCTGGCAGAAGCATCCAAAGAAGGGAGCAGGGCATTGAAAGAGGCACAAAATAAGATGTCACAATTTCACTTAAGACCTTGAAACGATAGAGCTGGGTGTCGTCAACATACATGTGCTAGTCTAAGAGTCAACCTAACGCCCTTGTTGATCTGTCCAGCTAGCTGTCCCAAGAAACTTCGCTCTAACAACCAAAGCAGGTTTCTGGCCTCCAAACCACCCTGCACAGCTCAAGGGTTCTGAGAGCAAATTGTGATGGGTTAGTCTTCTCTTCTTCTTAGGCAGTCCCTCGGAACCGAGGATGACTTGCTTCCACACTAAAAATGAGTTCTCAGGTCCAGGTCCCGAACTTCATTTTAAAGGTGGCCGTTGCACACCAGCTACCACACGGGCTTGACAGAGCAAGGTCTTGGTCCAATGGCAAGGGGATCCAAGGCGATTGGAGACCAGGCTCTGCTACATCGGCCTAGCACACACACACAAACATACTCCTACTGTCCTCCTCCCTCCTTCCCGCAGGTCCTCTTGTGAAGGAATGAGCCATAAAACCTATTCAGGAAAATACACTATCATTTGAAAGAATTCTGGCCTTATTAAAACATGACAAACTGGGTTTGGAATTCTAGAAACCGAACGATGAAAAAGCTGAGAAAGCATTCTGGCTACTAAGATAAGATAGTTGTTGACACTGAATCAATAACCTTATTGAAACAGAAGGTTAAAGGCTTCCGACAGGCTGAGCTTTGGGAACGAAACAATGGTTCACCCTGGATAAGGGGTTCTAATTTACACCTCATAAAGAAGCACAAACATCTGCCTTCGTAAAAATGACATCAAGTAAAAAACACACCTGTCGTCACACCGTTTTTTATGGTAAACTTAGAACAACTAGAGAGGAGACATAATTCTGTAATGCTACCAGCTGAGGTGACTGTAAGAATTGCATGGGTCAGCAGAAAAATGACTAGAGATAATTAGCTTACATCAGCAGAAAAGCTTAAAGGAAATACCACTGGAAAAGGGTATAAATATTGAACTCTCAAATGGGATAGTAGGCTCGCTTTAATCGGGCAAACTGATTCTCGGCTTCAGAGGCAGCTCTGTAAGTCTCCAACTCTTTGTACCTTGGGGATCAAAGGTATTTGATTTTGGTGGATATCCTGAATAGAACTTTAAGAATTGTAAAACTGTAGCGAAGTTAAGATTTGAAAGTAAGGTTCTCTGATAATAAGATTGTAAACTTTCTCTTTTTGGAACTGTTAATGTTGCGATTGACTCTCCAACTATAAACTGCATGTCGGTTCTTTAATAAATCTATACACATAAGACTTCTGTATCAAAAACTCACGAACTCAATCTCTGTACACTCTTTGGTGAGGAGTTGCAGAATTCTGGAGGAGTTTTCCAGACCCTCATAATATCTGGAATATTACAGTCTAGCTAAACTTATTAAAAGTGCTATCTGGAGGACGGTAACATTTTCAGGTTGTTCCTTTCCTTTAGGGAGAGATAGTCCAGACCTTTAGACCCAATTAAGCATCTTTAGGATTCGGCTACCTCAAACTTTAGTTGAAAGTGAACGTCTGAGGAATACGCCTGATCTGGGGTAGCCCTAAAGGGGCTAGGACTAGTAATTATCCCTTCACTCTCTGCCTGGGTTTCATAGGCTGCAGTGTGGTCCTCCTGACCCCGCTGCTGGTCCACACTGTGCCACTCCTGTGGCTGTTTCACATTGGCGAGTGTTAGGAACCCAAGCCTGGAAGCAGAGTCCAGGCCCAGAAATGTCAGTTTTCACTCACAGCAGCCAATAAAGATTTATAGCTGACAATAATCAGTCACATGCTCTACCAAAATCTGTAACATCTGGTGTATGTTAAAAGCAAAATGATCTGCACTTCAAACATTACACGGCATCACATCTTTCCACCACAGTGCTTCCTCTTGACATCTCCATGTGTTCTTCTACAAGTTTCTAACCTGGTGCTTTTACTTGGCACTATCTCAATGCCTGTAGTTACTAAGGTGGCAGTCTGAACTGCACTAAAATAAGCCATTTGGGGCTCAGGTAATTTGTCTGTATGGTCACCTACATGCTGAGAAGGACCATCAAGTCCCCTTACCTTACCCATTCTCACAAGGTCAATCAACTTCTCCCAACACTGCACTGTTTTAAGTGGAGTTGTGGAGAAGGCACAGCCATAACCAACTTCCTTCGTAGGGCTGCTACTGCTGCTCTGGAAAGCCTCCTTCCAGTGAAATGAAACAGGCCTTTGCTTCCCGTTTCTACTTTCCTGAAGTAGTACCTCAGGCTCCTTATCCCCAAAATTAGATCATCTCCCCGATTCTGACCTTACTGCCATGTCCTGTTTTAATTTCCTACAGCTGTCTGCCTTTTAGACCAGGAACTTCTACAACCAGACATTAGGCATGTCAAGTGGCAGGACATACTTCTGCAACAGCAAATCAGAAAATCTGATATTTTTGCCCAGTGCAGTGACTCTGTTACATAGAATTACATCGAATATACAGCACAGAAACAGGCATTCGTCCCAGTCTATGCTGGTGTTTATGCTCCACTCAAGTCTTCTCCCATCCTTCCTCATCTAACTCTAACAACATAAACCTTAATTCCCTTCTCCCTCATATGCTTATCTAGCTTCCCCTTAAATGCATCTATACCATTCGCCTCAACCACTCCCTGTGGTAGCGAGTTCCACATTCTCATCACTCTCTGGGTAAAGAAGTTCTTCTGAATCCCCTATTTGATTTCTTGGTGACTATCTTATATTGATGACCTCTAGTTTTGCTCTTCCCCACAAGTGAAAACATTCTCTGCTTCTACTCTATCAAAACCTTTCATAATTTTAAAGACCTCCATTAGGTCACCCCTTAGCCTTCTCTTTTCAAGAGAAAAGAGACCCAGCCTGTTTATCCCTTCCTGATAGTAATCTTGCAGTTCTGGTATCATCCTTGTAACTCTTTTTTAGACCCTCTCCAATGCCTCCATATACTTTTTATAATGTGGTGACCAGACATGTACTGTTAGATGAAGGTAGATCCTGCAGTCTGGATTGTGCCTTGATTTCTTCAATGCCATCAGTGCTAGCCTCTCATTCTCCTCCCTCCACAAACTCAAATCATTTAGGACTAGAAATTCGGTGGGCTGCGCCACCAGTTAGCGCCCAAAGAGGGCACTTCGTGGTTTTAGCGTCACTGGCCACGCCTCCCGCAAAATTTAGTGGGGCGCTAATGGTGGCGTTAGCCTGTAGCGCTGCGCCGCCACTGATGACGTCATTGGTGTGCGCAGCGCCCCGCTACCGCCCCGAACGCGATATTTGGTTGGGCCGCCCCCCCCACCCCCGTAGTGCCGGTCGCAATTTGCGACCAGTTCAGGGGGGCCTACCTGCGGCAGTAGAGGCGCAAATTAAAGGAGAGGTGCGGGGCGGCCATTTTTGTTGTTGGCCGCCTGCCAGCACCTCTCCGCGCTGCCGTCCCCGGCCTCCTGAGCAACCCCCCCCCCGGGTAGTGCCGGCTGTGTCCTAAGAGCCCGGCACTTCTCCTCGGTGCCGGGCTCTTTTGCCGGCATTTGCGATCTCCAATCGCGCTGCAGCAGGCCCCTCCCCTTTAAGAGGGGGAGGAAGGCCTGCAGTACCGCAGCGCGCCGTGCCGCAGCATGTGGTGCTGCGGCATGTAGCGCTGCGATATTCAGTTGCAGTGCCCCAAGACGGATGCGGGGCGCCTCGAGCAGTGCCCTGCTTCCGTTTGGGGCACTGAAACTGAATATCGGGCTGGCGCTCGTGGCTCCTTCCGGGGCGGAATTTCCGGCGCCCAGGCGAGACTGGCGCCCCAAACAGGGCGCCACCGAATTTTTAGCCCTTATAGTTTTAACAGAATAATGGACAGTCATGAAATTTGATCCCCAAAATCCCAGTAAACATTCTAGAATGCCACAAAATAAAAATGGATTTTGACTGATTCACTGTAAATCAGTAATCTTGATGTTATGCCCTAAACACCACAACCTCCCGGTTATTGTAAAACAGATCACTGTGAGCAATGCCATGGGAGATCTGCTTGCATTTTATAAAATATTCAACACAATAACAACTTGAATTGATATAGCACCTTTAACATAGAAAAACATCCAAAGCGCTTCACTTAAGCGTAATCAGACAAAAATCAGCAACAAGCCAAAGGAGATATTAGGAGTCAAAGAGGTGGGTTTTAAGGAGGGAATTCCAGGGCTTAGGGCCTAAGTGTCTGAATGCACAGCCCCCAAGGGTGGACAAAGGGAATTCGGAATGCACTGGAGGCCAGAGTTGGAGAAATGCAGATTTCCCGGAGTGTTGTAGTGCTGGAGAGGGTTATAGAGATAGGGAAAGGTGAAGCCATGAAGAGCTTTGAACACAACAACAACTTGCATTTATATAGCCTTTAATGTAGTAAAACGTCCCATGGCGCTTCACAGGAGTATTAACAGACAAAATTTGGCATGGAGCCGTATAAGGAGATATTAGGACAGGTATCCAAAAGCTTGTTCAAAGAAGTAGGTTTTAAGGAGTGTCTTAAACGAGGAGAGAGAGGGAAAGATGTGGAGAGGTTTAGAGAGGCAATTCCAGAGCTTCACGCCTAGAAAACTGAAGGTATGGCCGCCAATGGATCAGAATTTTAAATTTGTGGCATTGGGGAACCGGGTGCCAATGTAGGTCAGCAAGTGCACGGTGATGGGTGAGTGGGACATGTGTGGGATAGCTTCTAAGATGACCTTCCGACCACATTTTCGTGCCATCACTAAGAGCGCCTATTTCCAGCTCCATAATATTGCCTGACTCCACCCCTGCCTCAGCTTATCTGCTGCTGAAACCCTCATCCATGCCTTTGTTACATCTAGACTTGACCATTCCAATGCACCCTCCATGCCAGCCACCCATCTTCCACCCTCCATAAACTTAAGGTCATCCAAAACGCTGATGCCCATATATTAACTTGCACCAAGTCCCGTTCACCCATTACCCCTGTGCTTGCAGATTTCCTGGAGGGTTGTAGGGCTGGAGAAGGTTATAGAGATAGAGAAAGGTGAAGCCATGAAGAGCTTTGAACACAACAACAAGTTGACCTAGATTGGCTCCCAGTTAAGCAATGCCTCGATTTTAAAATTCTCAAGCTTTTGGTCATCTACCCTGAAAAACTCCTTATGTGTCTCGGTGTCAAATTTTGTTTGGTAACGCTTCTGTGAAGTGCCTTGGGATGTTTTACTATGCTAAAGATGCTATATAAATATAAATTGTTGTTGTTGTTGTATAGGATAAAGCCAGAGCTCAAGTACAAATTTTGAACCAAATTCAAAAATAGTGAATCTTTATTCTCTACCCTTTGAATTCAATACATTTACTTCAGTTGTGCGCACATTGTGAATGTGTCAGCTGGGCTCAGCTGAAAGCGCTGGGTCAGAAGATTATGGCTTTGCGTACCACAACAGCATTTGAGCAGACACCCCATCCAGTACTGAGGGAATGCTCCATTATCCTTCAGTTGAAATGGTAAACTGAGACGCCATCTGCCTGTTTAACTGAGAGTTAAAAGATCCCAATAGATTTGAAGAAGAGGGAGTATCTCCTTCAACTAGTAACAGCAAAAACAGGTTAACTGGTCATTTATCTCAGTGCTGCTTGTGGAACGCTGCTAGTACAAAATGGCTACTAAATTTGTCAATAGAACAACAATAATAGCACTCCAAAAAATTTAATCAATTATGTGAAATGCTTAGACACATTTCAACATATGGCATCGTATAAGGGCAAGGATTATAAATATATTGTTACTTCTAAGTCATAATGTAATGGTTATCTTTGTAAAGTTTGGTGCAACACATCTCATGGCTTCAGGTCAAACCTGGGCAAGGAACCCTCCTGCTGATTACCGCCTACCGCCCTCCCTCAGCTGATTACCGCCTACCGCCCTCCCTCAGCTGATTACCACCTAGCGCCCTCCCTCAGCTGATTACCACCTAGCGCCCTCCCTCAGCTGATTACCGCCTACCGCCCTCCCTCAGCTGATTACCGCCTACCGCCCTCCCTCAGCTGATTACCACCTACCGCCCTCCCTCAGCTGATTACCACCTAGCGCCCTCCCTCAGCTGATTACCACCTACCGCCCTCCCTCAGCTGATTACCACCTACCGCCCTCCCTCAGCTGATTACCGCCTACCGCCCTCCCTCAGCTGATTACCGCCTACCGCCCTCCCTCAGCTGATTACCACCTACCGCCCTCCCTCAGCTGATTACCACCTACCGCCCTCCCTCAGCTGATTACCACCTACCGCCCTCCCTCAGCTGATTACCACCTACCGCCCTCCCTCAGCTGATTACCACCTAGCGCCCTCCCTCAGCTGATTACCACCTACCGCCCTCCCTCAGCTGATTACCACCTACCGCCCTCCCTCAGCTGATTACCACCTAGCGCCCTCCCTCAGCTGATTACCACCTAGCGCCCTCCCTCAGCTGATTACCACCTACCGCCCTCCCTCAGCTGATTACCACCTAGCGCCCTCCCTCAGCTGATTACCACCTAGCGCCCTCCCTCAGCTGATTACCACCTAGCGCCCCCCCTCAGCTGATTACCACCTAGCGCCCTCCCTCAGCTGATTACCACCTAGCGCCCTCCCTCAGCTGATTACCACCTACCGCCCTCCCTCAGCTGATTACCACCTAGCGCCCTCCCTCAGCTGATTACCACCTACCGCCCTCCCTCAGCTGATTACCACCTAGCGCCCTCCCTCAGCTGATTACCGCCTACCGCCCTCCCTCAGCTGATTACCACCTAGCGCCCTCCCTCAGCTGATTACCACCTACTGCCCTCCCTCAGCTGATTACCACCTACCGCCCTCCCTCAGCTGATTACCGCCTACCGCCCTCCCTCAGCTGATGAATCAGTACTCCTCCATGTTGAACACCACTTGGAAGAAGCACAGAGAGTAGCAAGGGCACGGAATGCACTCTGGGTGGGGGACTTCAATGTTCAGCACCAAGAGTGGCTCGGTAGCACCACTACTGACTGAGCTGGCTGAGTGCTGAAGGACATAGCTGCCAGCCTGTGCCTGTGACAGGTGGTGAGGGAACCAACACGAGGGAAAAACGTATTTCACCTCATCCTCACCAATCTACCTGTCACAGATGCAACTGTCCATGATAGTATTGGTAGCAGTGACCAGTGCACAGTCATTGTGTAGACGAATTTCCGTCTTCACACTGAGGACACCCTCCATCATGTTGTGTGGCACTACCACTGTGTTAAATAGGATAGATTTAGAACAGATCTAGCAGCTCAAAACTGGGCATCCATGAGGCGCTGTGGGCCATCAGCAGCAGCAGAATTGTATTCCACCACAATCTGTAATCTCATGGCCCGACATATCCCTCACGCTACCATTACCACCAAGCCTGGTTCAATAAGGAGTGTAGAAGAGCATGCCGGGAGCAGCACCAGGCGTACCTAAAAATGAGGTGCCAACCTGGGAAGCTGCAACACAGGACCACATGCATGCTAAAAAGCGGAAGTAGCATGCTATAGACAGAGCTAAGTGTCCCACAATCAACGGATCAGATCAAAGCTCTGCAGTCCTGCCACATCCAGTCATGAACGGTGATGGACCATTAAATAACTAACGGGAAGAGGAGGCTCCAAGAATACCCCCATCATCAATGTTGGTGGAGCCCAGCATGTGAGTTCAAAAGACAAGGCTGAAGCGTTTGCAACAATCTTCAGCCAGAAGTGCCGAGTGGATGATCCATATCGGCCTACTCCTGAGGTCCCCACCATCACAGAAGCCAGTCTTCAGTCAATTCGATTCACTCCACATGATATCAAGAAATGGCTGAGCGCACTGGATACAGCAAAGGCTGTGGGCACTGCCAACATCCCGGCTATCGTGCTGAAGACTTGTGCTCCAGAACTAGCCGCGCTTCTAGCCAAGCTGTTCCAGAACAGCTACAACACTGGCATTTATCCAACAATGTGGAAAAGTGCCCAGGTATGTCCTGTCCACAAAAAGCAGGACAAATACAATCCGGCCAATTACAGTCCCACCAGTCTACTCTCAATCATCAGCAAAGTGATGGAAGGTGTCATCGACAGTGCTATCAAGCGGCACTTACTCACCAATAACCTGCTCATTGATGCCCAGTTTGGGTTCTGCCAAGACCACTCAGCTCCCGATCTCATTACACCCTTGGTCCAAACATGGACAAAGGAGCTGAATTCCAGTGGTGAGGTGAGAGTGACTACCCTTGACATCAAGGCAGCATTTGGCCGAGTGTGGCATCAAGGAGCCCTAGTAAAACTGAAGTCAATGGAAATCAGGAGGAAAACTCTCCACTATCTGGAGTCATACCTAGCACAAAGGAAGATGGTTGTAGTGGTTGAAGGTCAATCATCACAGCCCCAGGACATCACTGCAGGAGTTCCTCAGGGCAGTGTCCTAGGCCCAACCATCTTCAGCTGCTTCATCAATGACCTTCCCTCCAACATAAGGTCAGAAATGGGAATGTTCGCTGATGACTGCACAGTGTTCAGTGCCATTCACAACTCCTCAGATAATGAAGCAGTTCATGCCCACATGCAACAAGACCTGGACGACGTTCAGGCTTGGGCTGATAAGTGGCAGGTAACATTCGTGCCACAGAAGTGCCAGGCATGACTATCTCCAACAAGCAAGAGTCTAACCACCACCCCTTGACATTCAATGGCATTTGCATCGCCGAATCCCCCACCATCAACATTGACCAGAAACTTAACTGGGTCAGCCACATAAATACTGTGGCAACAAGAGCAGATCAGAGGCTAGGTATTCTGCGGCAAGTGTCTCACCTCCTGACTCCCCAAAGCCTTTCCACCATCTTAAAGACACAAGTAAGAAGTGTGATGGAATGCTCTTCACTTGCCTGGATCAGTGCAGCTCCAACAACACTCAAGAAGCTCGACACCATCCAGGACAAAGCAGCCCGCTTGATTGGCACCCCATCCACCACCTTAAGCATTCACTCCCTCCACCACCGGCGTACTGTGGCTGCAGTGTGTACCATCTACAAGATGCACCGCAGCAACTCGCCAAGACTTCTTCGGTAGCACCTCCCAAACCCGCAACCTCTTCCACCTAGAAGGACAAGGGCAGCAGGCGCATGGGAACACCACCTCCAATTTCCCCCTCCAAGTCACACATCATCCTGACTTAGAAGTATATCGCCGATCCTTCATCGTCACTGGGTCAATATCCTGGAACTCCCTACCTAACAGCACTGTGGGTGTACTTTCACCACACGGACTGCAGCGGTTCAAGAAGGCGGCTCACCACCACCTTCTCAAGGGCAATTAGAGATAAGCAATAAATGCTAGCCTTGCCAGCGACGTCCAGATCCCATAAGTGAATTAAAAAAAATATCCTTCCTAAGGTGTGGTGCCTAGAACTGAACATAGTACTCCAGGTGTGGGCCCAGAACTGCTCACAGTACTCCAGGTGTGGTCTGACCAGGGCTTTGTATAGCTGCAGCATAACTTTTACCCCCTTGTATTCTAGTCCTTTAGATGTAAAGGCCAGCATTCCATTAGCCTTTTTGATTATTTTCTGTTCTTGTTCATGACATTTTAACAAACTATGTACATGGACCCCTAAGTCTCTTTGGACCTCCACTGTTTCTAGCTTTTCACCATTTAGAAAGCACTCTAATCTATCCTTTTTAGTTCCAAAGTAGATGACTTGCCTATATGAAATCCATTTGCCACAGTTTTGCCCATTCACTTAATCTATTAATATCACTTTGTAATTTTATGCTTCCATCTACATTGCTTACAATGTTGTCTATCTTTGTGTCATCGGCAACTTGAATATGTAGCTCTCTATCCCATCATCTAAGAAGGCGTATGAACAGAGAGACCTGGGTGTATGTGTGCACAAATTGTTGAAGGTGGCAGGGCAGGTTGAGAAAGCAGTTAAAAGGCTTACAGGATCCTGGGCTTCATAAATAGAGAGACAGGGCTGGATTTTGTCAATGGGGACGTGATGGAGGCGGGACTCCCACTTTTTGGGTTGTTGTCCCGCCTCCATCGACTTGTGGCCAACCCACGCTATTTTCCCTTGATTGACCTTGTTAAGCCCGCCCAGCGGGCTCAGCAGGCCAATTAAGGGACACCTCGTTACTGGTGACGTCAGTGATTGACATTTCAGCTGTCAAGAGCTTTTAACAGATGAAAAATCAGCATTTGACAGCTCTGTGAAGCTGTCAAACACTGGCAATCTGTCTTCTAACTTGAGTCCTTCTACTCAGACTCAGTTAGAGATCTCTCCAGACCAGGAAGCAGAATGCTGCAGATTTTGACATTTCAGTGGCCATTCTGCTTTCTGTGCCGGTGAACTGAGGGACTCCCGAGAACTGAAGGGAGGAAGCCTGCAGGAGAAAGTAAAGGTAAGTAAAACTTATTAAAACACTTTACACTTACCTCACACACTTACCTCTGCACACATGCACCCATCACTCACCTGCACAACGGACATTTCGACCCCTCCAACCCCTTCAGACCGACGGTCCGCCTTGCTAACTTGGCGTGGTTCGGAGCCGTCGGGAAGCCCACACTTCAGGGCTAAAAATAGGGATTAGACAAAAATCTGCCGGTTAACTACCTGTTAACAGGCAGTTAATTGGCACTAATCCCCTTCCCGCCTCGGGGAGGTGGCTCCCAGCACAGGTCAGATACCCGCCTCCTGGGACATTGGCACAGAGGTGGGTTGGGGGCGGGATAGGTTTGTGCACCCCGATTCTGCAATTTTCCAACCACTCCCGCCTCCAAACCCGCCTCCACGGGGCTTGGAAATTCGAGCCCGTAGTGTACAAAAGTATGGAAATTATGATGAACCTCTATAAAACACTGATACGGCCCCAACTGGAGTATTGTGCCCAATTCTGGGCACCGCACTTTAGGAAGGATGTGAAGGCCTTAGAGAAGATGCAGAAAAGATTTACCAGAATGATTCCAGAAATGAGGGACTTCAGTTACGTGGATAGACTGGAGAAGCTGGGCTGTTCTCCTTGGAGCAGAGAAGATTGAGAGGTGATTTGATAGAGGTGTTCAAAATCAAGAGGGGTCTGGACAGAGTAGATAGAGAGAAACTGTTCCCATTGGCAGAAGGGCCGAAAACCAGAGGACACAGATTTAAGTTGATTGGCAAAAGAACAAAGGCGACGTTAAAAAAAAACTTTTTATGCAGCGAGTGGTTAAGATCTGGAATGCACTGCCTGAAAGGGTGGTGGAGGCAGATTCAATCACGGCTTTCAAAAGGGAGTTGGATAAGTATCTGAAGGAAATAAATTTGCAGGGCTATGGGGAAAGGGCGGGGGAGTGGGACTAGCTGAAGTGCTCTTGCAGAGAGTCAGCACGGGCTCAACAGGCCGAATGGCCTTCTCCTGTGCTGTAACCATTCTATGATTCTATGTTAATAAATACAGTGAATAATTGAGGTCCCAACACAGATCCCTATGGGTTACCACAAATCACATCCTATCAATTAGAATACCTGCCCATTATCCCTACTCTTTGTCTCCTGCCGCTCAGCCAATTTCCTAACCAGCTCAATAATATGCTTTCAATTCCATGAGTTTCAACTTTAGTTAATCATCTTTTATGAATGACTTTATCGAATGCCTTCCGGAAGCCCATATAAATAATATCCATAGATATTCCCCTGTCCACTACTTTAGTCACCTCTTCAAAAAATTCAATCTGGTTTGTCAGGCGTGACCTACCCTTTACAATCCATGCTGGCTCTCTCTGATCAGCTGAAAATTTTCGAGGTGTTCAGTTGCTCTATCCTTAATTATAGGCTCTTGTAATTTCCTGGCAACAGATGTCAGGCTAACTGATCTATAATTCCATGGTTTCCCTCTCTCATCTTTCTTAAATAGCAAAGTGACACATGCAATTTTCCAATCTAAAGGAACGGTTCCTCATTCGAGAGAAATTTGGAAGATTATAGTTAGGGCATCTGTAATGTTCTCACCTACTTCCTTTAAAACCCTGGGATGGAAACCATCTGGTCCTGAGGATTTGTCACTTTTTAGTGCTCTTATTTTCTTCCTTACTGTTAATTTGCTTACGTTAATTTCGGTGAGTCCCCGTCCCTAATTCAATATTCTACATCTGTTTCAGGTGTAGAATTCCAATGAACCAAACCATATCCATACACTCCCACTGTGTTATATTCATGACCATAACATTTAAATATTAGAAAAAACTTGAGAGGAACTATAATTTATAATCCAGATTCTTAAATGCTGAAAGACATGAATAACACAGAAATAGGTTATTTAACTTAAATTGTGGACTTAGAAATAGAGGACATTAGTAGAAAATTGGCAAACGTAAAACAAGATGAAAGATTCGATGATATGCTTTTTTCTCCCAGAGTTGTGGATATGCCAAATAAACTTGCATTAGAAGATTTAACAACTTGCTCAGTGTGAGTAAATAACATGGTTGTTGAAAGGAGTAACCTGGAGTGACTTTTTCTTGTTCTGAACTTTATGTTCTTACACATAGTAAGAATTGAAACTAGACTTGTTGAAGAGAGAAAGGGATCCTGCTTGAATCAAACTCTGATGAAAATATTTGAAGTATTCTACATCTGTTTCAGGTGTAGAATTCCCCAATGAACCAAACTATATCTATTCACTCCCATTGTGTTATATTCATGACCATAACATTTAAATATAAAATTGTTATTCAAGCACACAATGTTCCTCAATTATACATTTGTTCATGCTCGACATATTGGATATAATCAAAATGGATTACTAGCTTTTCTTCATTAATTATAAAAAGGGTTATAAAATGATATAGAGGCACTGGAAAAGGTGCAAAAAAGATTAACTAGAATGATACCAGAACTGAGAAGTTGTACCTATCAGGAAACAGCAAACCAGCTGGGGCTCTTCTAGAAAAGAGAAGACTGAGAGGTGACCTGGTGGAGGTCTTTAAGATTATGAAATTGTTTGATAGGGTAGACTTAGAGAAGATGTTTCCATTTGCGGGGATGGCCAGAACTAGGGGGCATAAATATAAGATAGTCACTAATAAATCCAATAGGGAATTCAGGAGAAACTTAATTTTAGAGATTCAACTGTCACCTTGAGTGATTATCACTATTCAGGGTTACGGAACCAAGGCGGGTAGATGGAGTTAAGATACAGATCAGTCATGATCTCACTGAATGGCGGAACAGTTAGAGGGGCTAATGGCCTACTCCTGTTCCTAGATTAGTGCACTCTTATTGACTGTCTATCCACCATGATATTCTAAACTCCTCTGAGGAGATTATAGATAGCTAGATACATTTCTCAGCTGTTCTGTACATCTACAAGGTGACAAAATGAAATCTTAGTCTGTGCACTAGTACTATGCTAAGACTCCAGGTCAAATTTTACCAATCAATTGACCAACTGACATGATGGGGAAGAGGAAAGTAAAAGTAGGGGAGGGCATTTGCAATCAATCAGTCTCTCAAAATACATTTTCCCTGCTGCACATGCTGGAGTCTATCTCTGCTTTGATGGAAAATGGCACGTCTGCCCTTAGTGTTCTGAAGCAACAAAAGATGTTTTGTGACATTACTGGAAAAAGCGCTTGGAATTTATTTCTCTCTAGTCTTGTTGCCAGTATGGTTTAATAGGTCATTGTTATATAGTAAATGCTGACATTGAGTTACACAATGGTCAATTACATTCCCATTTTCTCCACCTGCGTTGCCAGTGCTTCTGTCAGTTATTTCTCTGGAAAGAGCTCATCATTAAAGGGACACTACTGCAGGGAAACTTCAGCATGAAATAAATTAAATCAGGTGACATGAAGAGACAGATTGAACACTTCGATATTTACTCTTTAAATCTGCATTCAGCTTCTTGTTTATTACAATCATTTGCAATTGGAGTAGTAATACTTCACTATTTATTATCTCTAATAATTATTCAGGTATAGTATATCACAAATGAAGAAAATTATTAAGGAGATATTTAGGTTTTAAAATAGCTCAACAGTCTCAACCAGAAAGTGCCAAATTCAAATCCCAGGGCTGCCCGTCACTTGAACTCTCTTGCTGCAGTCAGGAGAATTCGATCAGTTCTCAGAAGCACTTGCAAATTAAGTGCTGCATGATAGAGAGGCACTCCTTCTTTGGAGAGAGGAGGAAAAGCAGACATCCTCTAGAGTGGTAAGTTTGATTCATGCTCTGTGCTGACAGGTGGAGGAGGATTAACAGCAGTCAGAAGAGATCTACCACAAAAACTGCTTCGCCTTTCTGACTCGAGTAGCAATGGTGAGCAGTCTGAAAGTGAAGAAAATGTGCAGGAAAAAGAAATGGAAACAGAAGATATATAAAAAATGTGTTTGTTTTGTTAGGAATGTCCAGATGGGCCCTATGGTCTTTTCCAATCCTGTGCATCTCCTATACTCTAAAAATGTCACATTCAATTTCTAAATTGATTTTTCAACTTACTAGCTGTGAATCAGTATGACAGTCAGTCAGGAAATCAACATCAAATAAAACAGCAGGTGATTGTATTATTCTACTGAAGAGGTATATTACACTATTAAAGAGGAGCTGTGCAGGTTTCGGAGTCTCAACATAGTTGGCAGAAGCCAGCAGCACAAACATGGCCACAGTTAACTACTAAATTGATGTCCACAGTCCAAGATCAACAGAGATGACTGATAATAGGAAACTGAAATGTTACTGTGCTAACTTATAGTGGGATGCTCTTCAGAGATTGGCATATTTTTGCTGAAGAGTAGAGGGAGCTGAACTATATGGGGGAGAAATTCGGTATCGCCCCGTTTGGGGCGCAATTATCGGCCGGGCGCAAAGTTTAACGCCTGGCGCTAATTATCGCCTCTGACTGCAAACTTGGTTTCTATCGCCCCGGAGCTGATTGGAGCGCTAAATCAGGCGCTACACACCTCTCTTAAGGCGCTAACACCGAGGAGCGAGGAGCTACCTCAGAGCGCTGGTGAAGCTCATGTGATGTCAGTCAGCAATGGAACACAGACACACTGGCGCTGACCAGTTCTTAAAGGGGAGGGTCGATCTTGCTCTCCATCCACACCTTGCTCATTGCAGCCTTGAATCACGGCCTGGAGGGACCTGTACATCAAATCTGCTGGAAAGAACAATGGAGAGACCCAGGGAAAGAGCTCAGAGTGCAGCCCTCATAGTCTCTTCTAAATCGATGCAAGGAAGGGCAAATCAAAATGAACCTGCAAAGTGCTGCTCAGTACCCAAAACTCCTACACACAGCATTGAATCGCTCCAGAAGTTTCTCTCTCTCTCACAATGCGTGGTGCAAAAATTTCGCAGACAACAAAAGGCAGGAAGCGGTCGCCTTTAAATAGTGCTCCCCCAGTCCCTTCCCTACTGCAAAACATTCCCCTCAACCTGTCGTTGCTAGCGGCAGGCGGAACCACTCAATATCCGGTCCGGGACGCTAGCGAGGTATTGCACGCTCGACTGACGTCACGATCTGCGAGCGCAGGAGATCATAGCGGTAGTGTTTAGCGCTGCTGCAAAATGTCTGGTCAATTTCGTGAGCGCTTAGGGCACTAACGAGAGGCGCAAAGCAACTGAATTTCCCCCCCTATATCTCTAATCTGTTATACTGGATTGGTACATATAATAGACACCAAAATTGGAGTGATCATTCTTTTAGTAAAAACATTCATCCTAATATCTGTTCTAAATTTACTTTTCATTAATTTAAATTTATGTTTTCTTGCCCTACTAGTCTGACTTACTCATATTCCAAGTTTATCTTACTGATACTATTTAAGAAGATTTGCTCTTTGATAAAGACTCCTCCAAAGCTTTTTTCTTTAGGTGGTAAACTTTCATAATGTTTCCTCGTAGCCCTTTATGCTCAAGATTTCATTGCTCTTCTCTGCATCCTCCTCAATATATGCTTATCTTTTTTGTAGCATGGTGACCAGAACATAAAACTCCAAATGTGGCAAGATCAGTGCTTTTTAATGCCTTAGCATAATCTCTGTAGTTTTATCTTGCTACATAACCCAACATTCTATTTGCATTTTAATTGCTTTGACACAGTGCCTCAACATTGAAAGAGATGTTATTCCCAGATCCGTTATAAGTCTCTCTCTACTAATTATATTCTATTCATTGCATGCTTATTTCATTTTCTTCACCCAAGGCTCAATGCTTTACATGTGAATATTAAATTTCATTTGTGTTTCCAATTGTATAACTGATCTAAATCCTTCTGGAAATCTCTAACTGCATCTCTAACTCACTCTGCCCAGTGGAGGTTAAAATGAAAGCGGTACACTTATTGCTTGGCTTCTGCCCCTCGGACCTTTTTACACCACTGTTTTCCTGGGATGCTGAGGTGTCCACCTGTCTCAGGCAGTTGCCTCATGAAAATATGCTGTACAAGTACTTCTCAAGTCATTTTAATGGCCTTTTGAGCAGCCCGTTCGCCGTTGACGTGCTGCTCAGTAGAAGCAGTTGCAGCAGAAGCGCAGGCCCCAAAAGGCAAGTACAAAACTTCATGGCCCGAAATTTGTGGTCCCGATGACGGCGTACACTCAGCATACGCCGTCGTAAGCCTTCTGAAAGGCCCCACAAGTTCTGGGTTTCCGCGCCCGCGCTGCGCATGCATGAAAACCCAGAACCTGTGATCTGTCAAGGTACGCCTTGACATTCACTTTCGCTGGCACAGAGTTGGGCTATTTGCCCAACTACTGCCCAACAAATGCCCGCAAAACTCTTACAGCTGTAGGGCCTGCTTTCACCAGCGTAAGGGTTAACATAAAACTTAAATTAAAACAATGTAAAATAAAAATGATGCACAAACACCTAAAATCAGATTAAAATGTTTTAAATTATTTTTCAAAAAATTACATTTTTAATGTATTTTGCTGTAATGAAGGGACTTTTAATTAAATTTGAAAATCAGGACATTTATATTTATTACAGTTGTCTAAATTATTCAATTATTCGGGGATTCCAGTAGGGTTTATAGGGGATTCCGTTCAGAAATGGAATCCTCCTTTCTCATTGGAGGAACTGGCCCATGTGATCCCAGCGACGCTTCCGAACCGCCTACGTCCCTGGGATCTGTGGGCCTTTACGCAGGTGTAGGCCTGGAGGCCCAGGACCTGAACTTTCTGTAGCTGTGGAGCCAGGAGGTAAGTTTGGAAATATTTCGCGGGTCGGAGGCGTACTCCAGAGGTTACGCCTCCGACCACAAATTCAGGGGCATTGTTGGGTCCAGAGGAAACTCAAGGCCCCATAAAGAAGGTTTTGGTCACTGCTGCGACCAGCGTTGATCGGGTGGTCTCTGGGCCACCCGACATTCGCTGACCAGAACCCAGCAAGCTAACTCTGGATGCCAGTTTCGGGCAGGCAGCTCAGCTGCTGCATTTAAATAAGGCTGGACCTCTCACAGCACCTCCCGGGCAGTCTGCCTGCACATCATGCATTGAAATTCCTCCTTCTGTCTCTACTGCTCTCCCGTTAGGATTGTCTGCACATTTGATAAGCTCGGTTTTGGCATGTAGGTCATTTATGTAGATTAATTACAACAGGTCTGAGCACTAACTTCTACAGGATTCCACTCAACTCGCCTCCCCTAGTCTGACATAACAACACTCACAAGCACTCTTGGTTTCCTATGTGTTTTTAAAAGAAATCAATCTATTATCCAGTTCACGTTCTACCCTGCATTCACGTGGCTTTTAGTGCAAATTAGAGGTCTTTCATTTGAAATTGTGCCAGCAACTTTCTGCAAGTCGAAAGAACCAACAATCATACATAAATGTTCTCAAAGGTCGAGGAGATTTATCTGACAGGCTCTTTCCTTTGAAATCCTGGATGCTTCTTATTAAGCAATTGCTATGAAAGTACTTCAAGGTTAGAGAATGGTTTCCACAATTGTACCGCTATATTGATGTTAGGCTCCTGGAGCTGTAGTTGCTTTGGTCTTCCTAACCACCTTTCAAAATACAGGTGCTATATTTGCTTCCACTCCTGCAGAACATCACCAGTATCTAATGATTGTTTTCATGATAGGCAATATCATTGAAAATTGCTCACTAATCTCCTTCAGCACCCCAAGATATATACCATTTGCACTTATGTGCCTGTCCTGCATTGCAATACACTGAATAGCCAAGAGTATTTTGAAGTCAAAGATTGGATAGCAAATTTATATTATTATTCTCTTTTTTAAGTATTGCCAGAAAATATTCATTAAGTTATTTTGATTATTCGCTCTTCAGTCATTTGGCTGTCACTTTTGGGCTTTAGAATTCTAACTTCATTAATGATCTTCCACCATTATGATATTGGAAGAATGCTTTAAGATTGTGCTTAATAAATAGTGTGAAGCAAGGTTGTGTACTCACCTCGGGTTTTCATTCACAGCCATGTTTGACAATGCCACAAAAGATCTGAGAAAAGGCATCTACATACAATCCAGGCAATCTCAGCAGATGATGGCCCGAAAGTAAAATGCGCCAAAGCATTATCTGTGAATACATATTCGGTGATGAGTGTGTTATACTTGCCTATTCTGACGCCAATCTACAACAAGGGGGAAATTTTAACTGCCAGTGTGTTTTAAGTGGAAAACCACAGGTTTGATTTAGATTCTTGCCCCTTCATATCAGAATGAGATCACAGGGATTCAGATATGTGAGGTTCCAGGGTGATCTCGAGGTATAGATGAAGCAGAAAAAGAGCGCGTATGACAGATGTCAGGTCAAGAATACATCTGAGAATCAGGCTAAATATAGAAAGTTCAGAGGAGAAGTGAAAAAAAAATAAGAGGAAAAAGAGAGGGAATGAGAATAGATTGGCAGCTAACATAAAAGGTAATCCAAAAGTCTTCTATAGGCATATAAATAGCAAACGGGTAGTAAGAGGAGGGGTGGGGCCGATTAGGGACCAAAAAGGAGACATACAAATGGAGGCAGAGGGTATGGCTGAGGTGCTAAATGAGTACTTTGCATCTGTCTTCACCAAGGAAGAAAATGCTGCCATAGACATAGTGAAGGATGAGGTAGAGGAGATACTGGATGGGATAAAAATTGATAAAGACGAGGTACTAGAACGGCTGGCTGTACTTAAAGTAGATAAGTCACCAGGACCAAATGGGATGCTTCCTAGGACGCTGAGGGAAGTGAAGGAAGAAATTGCAGAAGTACTGGCCATAATCTTCCAATCCTTCTTAGAAACAGGAGTGGTGCCAGCGCACTGGAGAATTGCAAATGTTGCACCCTTGTTCAAAAAAGGGTGTAAAAATAAACCCAGCAACTACAGGCCAGTCAGTTTAACCTCGGTAGTGGGGAAGCTTTTAGAAACAATAATCAGGGACAAAATTAACAGTCACTTGGACAAGTGTGGATTAATTAAGGAAAGCCAGCACGGATCTGTTAAAGGCAAATCGTGTTTAACCAACTTGATCAAGTTTTTTAATGAGGTTACAGAGAGGGTTAATGAGGGCAATGCGTTGACGTGGTGTATATGGACTTCCAAAAGGCATTCGGCAAAATGCCACATAATAGGCTTACCAGCAAAGTTGAAGCCCATGGAATAAAAGGAACAGTGGCTGCATGGATACGAAATTGGCCAAGTGACAGGAAACAGAGAGTAGCTGTGAAATGGTTGTTTTTTGGACTGGAGGAAGGTATACATGGTGTTCCCCAGGGGTCGGTTCTAGGACCACTGCTTTTCTTGATATATATTAATGACTTGGATGTGGGTGTACAGGGCATAATTTCAAAATTTGCAGATGGCACAAAACTTGGAAGTATAGTGAACAGGAAGGATGTGATTGCACTAGAGGGGGTGCAGAGGAGATTTACGAGGATGTTGCCTGGGCTGGGGAATTTTAGCTATGAGGAAAGATTGGATAGGCTGGGGTTGTTTTCTTTGGAACAGAGGAGGCTGAGGGGGGACCAAATTGAGGTGCATAAAGTTATGAGGGGCCTAGATAGAGTGGATAGGAAGGATCTATTTCCCTTAGCAGAGGGGTCAATACCCAGGGGGCATAGATTTAAAGTAATTGGTCAGAGGTTTAGAGGGGATTTGAGGAGAGATTTTTTCACCCAGAGGGTGGTGGGTGTCTGGAACTCGCTGCCTGAAAGGGTGGTAGAGGCAGAAAACCTCATCATATTTTAAAAATGCTTGGATATGCACTTGAAGTGCCATAACCTACAAGGCTACGGACCAAGTGCTGGAAAGTGGGATTAGGCTGTATTGCTCTTTGTCAGCCAGCACTGACAAGATGGGCCGAATGGCCTCCTTCTGTGCTGTAAATTTCTATGATTCTATGATTGATTTTATGAACAGTGAGGAAGATAGTGATAGACTTCAAGAGGACATAGACAGGCTGGTGGAATGGGTGGACACGTGGCAGATGAAATTTAATGCAGAAAAGTGCGAAGTGGTACATTTTGGTAGAAAGAATGAAGAGAGGAAACATAAACTAAAGGGTACAATCCTAAAGGGGGTGCATGAACAGGGAGACCTGGGGGTATATGTGCACAAATGGTTGAAGGTGGCAGGGCAGCTTGAGAAAGCAGTTAAAAAACCATACAGGATCCTGGGCTTCATGAATAGAGGTATAGAGTACAAAAGCGTGGAAATTACAATGAACCTGTATAAAACACTGGTTCGGCCTCAACCAGAGTATTGTGTCTAATTCTGGGCACCGCACTTTAGGAAGGATGTGAAGACCGTAGAGAGGGTGCAGAAAAGATTTACGAGAATGATTTCAGGGATGAGGGACTTCAGTTACGTGGATAGACTGGAGAAGCTGGGGTTGTTCTCCTTAGAGCAGAGAAGATCGAGAGGAGATTTGATAGAGGTGTTCAAAATCATGAGGGGTCTGGACAGAGTAGGTAGAGAGAAACTGTTCCCATTGGCAGAAGGGTCAAGAACCAGAGGACACAGATTTAATGTGACTGGCAGAAGAACCAAAGGTGACATGAGGAAAAACTTTTTTACTCAGCGCATGGTTAAGATCGCTTGAAAGAGTGGTAGAGGCAGACTCTATCACGGGTTTCAAAAGGGAGTTGGATAAGTACCTGAAGGAAAACCATTTGCAGGGCTACAGGGAACGGGCGGGGGAGTGGGACTAGCTGAAGTGCTCTTGCAGAGGGCCGGCATGGGCTCGACAGGCCGAATGGCCTTCTTCCTTGCTGTAACGATTCTATTATAATGGAAGGTGGGGGAGGTGAAGAATCTGAGGCAGGATAGGCCTAAAAGTAGAAAGCTTACATTAAATGGCCTCTACTGCTTCAGATCCTCTTCTCACTTTAACTTTTCCTGGTGGGAAAGTGGCAACAAATTTCCCACGCAGGTCGGAGCTAAAATTCAGGTCAGGGCCCGATGTTCTGATCGGACCCCAATCTGAATATTTAAATACGGAGTGACTGCTGCCAACGAAACGGAAGCTGCTGCCAATGAAACGGAAGCTGCTGCCAACAAAACGGAAGCTGTGCAGAAGCGTACTGCACATAAATCTGTACGATAGCAAAATACTGCGGATGCTGGAAATCCGAAATAACAACAAAAAGTGCTGGAAAAACTCAGCAGGCCAGGCAACATCTGTGGAGAGAAAATAGAGTCAACGTTTCGAGTCAAACCCTTTGTCAAGACCTTTTGCACATAAATCTGTGGTGGTTTAAGTATGAATTGTATAATAATATAGTCATAAGTATTAATGCATGATTTTTTTCGTGGGGGGACGGTTGCGGAGATTTATTTGTATAGTGCACAATCTCCATGTGAAGGGGACGGAGAGCAAAATTAGTAAAAATAAGAACATTAATAAAAATGGACGTTTACTGTGTTTTGCTGGTGCAGATTTTCTTTTCCTGACGCGGCTCTATTCGGCCGTAGCGATCTCTTTTCACCACCCCCTCCCCTCCTTTCTCTCTGGAAGTGTTTTCTTTGTAATGGTGACGATATTTTCTTTTCAGTTAGCGAACCAACTGAAAAAACACTGAAACTGCGCATGCGCAACTACTTCAACTTCGTTGGCAGCAGTCGCGTCCATTTAAATAAGGGCCCTAGGCAGTTGCCTTTGTTGCCTGTGCAGAAGAGTGGGTTAAAATTGATGGCAGTTGGATTCAGGTGGGGCATCAGTGGGTAAGTCACTCAGTCGATTTTGCCGGGCTAAAGTGTACAGAAGGTGGAGAATGGGAGGCCAATCAGCAGAGCCTTGGTATAGTTTAAACTAAAATGGCAGGGGGTTGGGAACCTGAGCAGGGAGACAGAGGAAAGGGAAACAAGGATAAAAGCAAAAGATAGGAAGCTGGAAACTATAGACCAGTTAGCCTAACATCTGTGGTTTGCAAAATGTTGGAGTCCATTATTAAGGAAACAGTAACAGAGCATTTGGATAAACATAATTTAATAGGACAGAGTCAGCATGGTTTTATGAAGGGGAAGTCATGTTTGACAAATTTGCTCGAATTCTTTGAGGATGTAACATACAGGGTGGATAAAGGGGAACCAGTGGATGTAGTGTATTTGGACTTCCAAAAGGCATTTGACAAGGTTCCACACAAAAGATTACTGATCAAGATAAGAAATCACAGGATTGGGGGTAATATACTGGCATGGGTGGAAGATTGGCTATCTAAGAGAAAACAAAGAGTTAGGATAAATGGTTCATTCTCGGGCTGGCAATCAGTAACTAGTGGTGTTCCGCAGGGGTCAGTGCTGGGACCCCAACTCCTTACAATCTATATTAACGATTTGGAGGAAGGGACCGAGTGCAACGTATCCAAGTTTGCCGACAATACAAAGATGGGAGGGAAAGCAGTGAGTGAGGAGGACATAAAAAACCTGCAAAAGGACATAGACAGGCTAAGTGAGTGGGCAGAGATTTGACAGATGCAATATAATGTTGGAAAGTGTGAGGTTATGCAATTTGGCAGAAAAAATCAAAGAGCAAGTTATTATCTAAATGGAGAGAAACTGCAAAGTGCTACAGTACAAAGGGATCTGGGGGTCCCGGTGCATGAAACACAAAAAGTTAGTATGCAGGTGCAGCAGGTGATCAGGAAGGCCAATGGAATCTTGGCTTTTATTGTGAGGGGGATGGAGTATAAAAACAGGGAAGTCTTGCTGCAGTTATACAGGGTATTGGTGAGGCCACACCTGGAATACTGCGTGCAGTTTTGGTTTCCATATTAAGAAAAGATATACTTGCTCTCGAGGCGGTTCAGAGAAGGTTCACTCAGTTGATTCCGGAGATGAGGGGGTTGACGTATGAGGAAAGGTTGAATAGGTTGGGACTCTACTCATTGGAGTTCAGAAGAATGAGAGGCAGTCTTATCGAAACATATAAGATTGTGAGGGGGCTTGATCGGGTGGATGCGGTGAGGATGTTTCCACTGATGGGTGAGACTAGAACTAGGGGGCATAATCTAAGAATAAGGGGCTGCCCTTTCAAAACTGAGATGAGGAGAAACTTCTTCACTCAGAGGGTAGTAAATCTATGGAATTTGCTACCCCAGAGAGCTGCGGAAGCTGCAACATTAAATAAATTTAAAATGGAGATAGACAGTTTCCTAGCAGATAAGGGAATTAGGGGTTACGGGGAGAGGGCAGGGAAGGGACGTGAGTCTAAATTCGGATCAGCCATGATCCTATTGAATGGCGGAGCAGGCCCGAGGGGCCGTATGGCCTACTCCTGCACCTACTTCTTATGTTCTTATGTTCTTATGTAAAACAAAAGTGGCAGTCAGAGAAATCAACGGTTTAAATCAAACGTGGCCACAGTAAATAATAATTCTAATAGGTCTAAGAGCATTAAAAAAACAAGCCTGAAGGCTTTGTGTCTTAATGCGAGGAGCATTCCTAATAAGGTGGATGAATTGGCTGCGCAAATAGAGGTAAACAAATATGATTTGGTTGGGATTACGGAAACGTGGCTCAAGGATGGCCAAGGCTGGGAACTCAACATCCAGGGGTATTCGATATTCAGGAAAGATAGGCAAAAAGGAAAGGGAGGTGGGGTAGCATTACTGGTTAAAGAAGGAATTAACACAATTGTAAGGAAGGATATTAGCTCTGATGATGTGGAATCTGCATGGGTAGAATTGAGAAATACTAAGGGGCAGAAAACGTTAGTGGGAGTGGTATATAAGAGATTAGCGTGTAAATTTAAGGCACATGGGATTGGGGGCAAGGTATTGACTTGGATAGAGAACTGGTTGGCAGACAGAAAGCAAAGAGTTGGAATAAACGGCTCTTTTTCCAAGTGGCAGGCAGTGACTAGTGGGGTACCGCAGGGATCGGTCCTTGGACCCCAGCTATTCACAATATATATTAATGATCTGGATGAGGGAACGAGATGTAATATCTCCAAGTTTGCAGATGACACAAAGCTGGGTGGGCATGTGTGCTGTGAGGAGGATACCGATAAACTCCAGTATGATCTGGACAGGTTGGGTGATTGGGCAGAAGCATGGCAGATGCAATATAACGTGGATAAATGTGAGGTTATCCACTTTGGCGTCAAAAACAAGATGGCAGATTATTATCGGAATGGCAATAGATTGGGAGAAGGGGAAGTGCAACGAGACCTGGGCGTCCTTGTGCACCAGTTGTTGAAAGTAAGCATAAAGGTGCAGCAGGCGGTTAAGAAGGCAAATGGTATGTAGCGAGAGGGTTTGAGTACAGGAACAAGGATGTCTTGCTGCAGTTGTACAGGGCCTTGGTAAGACCACATCTGGAGTATTGTGTGCAGTTTTGGTCGCCTTATCTGAGGAAGGATGTTCTTGCCATGGAAGGGGTGCAGCGAAGATTCACCAGGCTGATACCTGGGATGGCAGGAATGACGTATGAGGAGAGATTGGGTCGATTGGGCTTGTACTCGCTGGAGTTTAGAAGAATGAGAGGGGATCTCATCAAAACTTATAAAATTCTAACAGGACTAGACAGACTAGACGCTGGAAGGATGTTCCTGATGGTCGGGGAGTCCAGAACCAGGGGTCACAGTCTAAGGATAAAGGGTAAGCCATGTAGGACAGAGATGAGGAGGAATTTCTTCACCCAGAGAGTGGTGAACCTGTGGAATTCTCTACCACAGAAGGCAGTGGAGGCCAATTCATTAAATATATTCAAGAAGGAGTTGGATATATTTCTTAAGGCAAAAGGGATCAAGGGATATGGAGAGAAGGCAGGAACAGGGTACTGAATTTGGATGATCAGCCATGATCTCATTGAATGGCGGAGCAGGCTTGAGGGGCCGAATGGCCTACTCCTGCTCCTATCTTCTATAGACCTCCAAACAGTAAGGCGGAGGTTGGGGATGGCATTAAAAGGGAATTTAAAGAAGCGTGCAATAAGGGCACAGCAGTCATCATGGGTGACTTTAACCTACATATAGATTGGGCTAACCAAATTAGTAACAATACTGTGGAGGAGGAATACCTGGTGTGTTTACGGGATGGTTTCCTGGACCAATATGTCCAGGAACCAACCAGAGATCAGGCCATCTTAGACTGGGTATTATATAATGAGAAAGGATTAATTAGCAATCTTGTTGTACGAGTCTGTGGTAAACCACTGTTTGTATTCCACTGTGTACATGTCTGTACATGCCTCGGCTGACTCCTCCCACGAGTCCAGGTATAAAGGTGACTGCTCCACAGTCCCTCTGTATTCTGGACCGGTCGACCACTCGAGGCACACCTTCATTCTCTTGTTAATAAAAGCCTGTTAGTTACTCGCTTAACCTCAGTCTTTTGAGTAATTGATAGCGCATCAATTTTATTAACAAGATTTTTATAATGGAGAAGATCCTCACACCAGCATGCCTAGACTTAGACCATTGGGAGGCGGACGCATCCACCAAGTTTACTCACTGGCTTAGGTGCTTTGAAAAATTCCTGATATGGTCAACCAGATCGCGCAGTACCGCGTCTTCTCGACCATTGGCCTGAAATCAGCGTACCACCAGCTCCCTATCCGCCCTGAGGACCGCCAGTATACTGCCTTTGAGGCAAACAGCCGCCTCTATCACTTCCTTAGGGTTCCCTTTGGCGTCACCAACGGGGTCTCCGTCTTCCAAAGGGAGATGGACCGGATGGTCGATCAAAATGCGTTGCAGGCCACTTTCCCATATCTGGACAATGTGACCATCTGCGGCCATGACTTGCAGGACCATGACGCAAACCTCGAAAAATTCCTCTGCACCGCCAAACTCCTGAACCTGACGTATAACAAGGAGAAGTGCATATTCCGCACAACCCGCCTCGCCATCCTTGGCTGTGTTGTGGAACACGGAGTCATCGGTCCCGACCCCGACCGGATGCGTCCCCTTATGGAACTCCCACTGCCCCACTACCTCAAGGCCCTGAAGAGGTGCCTAGGGTTTTTCTCCTATTACGCCCAGTGGGTTCCCTACTATGCGGACAAGGCCCGTCCGCTGATCAAGTCCACCTCTTTTCCCGTGACGGCAGAGGCCCGCTTAGCCTTCCACCGTATCAAGGAAGACATTGCCAAAGCCACCATGCACGCAGTGGACGAATCCATCCCCTTCCAGGTGGAAAGCGACGCGTCCGACTTTGCCCTGGCCGCTACCCTCAATCAGGCGGGGAGACCCGTGGCCTTCTTTTCACGAACCCTCCAGGGCCCGGAGACCAGACACTCCGCTGTTGAGAAGGAGGCCCAGGCTATTGTGGAGGCTGTGCGTCATTGGAGGCACTACCTGGCCGGAAAACGATTTACCCTGCTCACTGACCAGCGTTCAGTTGCTATTATGTTTAACAACAAGCAGAGGGGCAAAATCAAAAATGACAAGATCTTGAGGTGGAGAATCGAACTTTCCACCTACAATTACGAGATCTTGTACCGGCCCGGGAAGCTCAATGAACCCCCGGATGCTCTATCGCGTGGCACATGCGCCAGCGCGCAGATCGATAGATTGCGGGCCCTCCACAATGACCTCTGCCACCCGGGGGTCACCAGGTTCTTCCACTTCATCAAGGCCCGCAACCTGCCTTACTCCATTGAGGAGGTCAGGACCATGACCAGGAACTGCCAAGTCTGTGCCGAGTGCTAACCGCACTTTTATAGGCCAGACAGGGCTCACCTGATAAAAGCCACTCGCCCCTTCGAGCGCCTGAGCGTTGATTTTAAAGGGCCTCTCCCCTCCTCCGACCGCAATGTGTACTTCCTCAACATTATTGATGAGTACTCCCGTTTCCCGTTCGCCATCCCCTGCCCGGACATGACCAGTGCCATGGTCATTAAATGTCTGAACGACCTCTTCACCCTGTTCGGTTTCCCCAGCTATATCCATAGCGACCGGGCCTCATCGGTTATGAGCGACGAACTCCGCCAGTACCTGCTCGCTAGGGGTATTGCCACAAGCAGGACCACCAGTTACAACCCCCGGGGGAACGGACAGGTGGAAAGAGAGAATGCGACAGTTTGGAAGGCCGCCCTGCTAGCCTTAAAGTCTAGGGGCCTTCCAACCTCCCGCTGGCAGGATGTGCTCCCCGATGCGCTCCACTCTATTCGGTCACTGCTCTGCACTGCCACTAACGCCACCCCTCATGAGAAAATGTTTGTCTTCCCAAGGAAGTCCACATCAGGGACATCGCTACCGCCATGGCTGACGTCCCCAGGGCCGGTCCTACTGAGAAGACATGTGAGGACCCATAAAACGGACCCCCTGGTCGAGAGGGTCGACCTCCTCCACGCCAACCCCCCGTATGCTTACATTGCGTACCCGGACGGGCGAGAGGACACAGTCTCCATACGAGACCTCGCACCCTCGGGGGCCGCAGTAACCCACTACCCACTACCACCCCCCCCCACGATCCAATATCCAGCCCCAGCAGACGGCACGCCTGGGCCCCGCGACCCGCTCGACACCTACGAGGACTACACACCAGTGCCCCAGCCTACGCGGGACTCGACGCCGGAAGCTTCACTACCCCTGCCATCGCCACATCGATCACAGCGGCAGACAAGACCTCCGGAGAGCCTCCAATACACTAACTTTTAATACACTTCACCCCGCCGGACTCATTTTTAAACAAGGGGTGAATGTGGTAAACCACTGTTTGTATTCCACTGTGTACATGTCTGTACATGCCTCGGCTGACTCCTCCCACGAGTCCAGGTATAAAGGTGACTGCTCCACAGTCCCTCTGTATTCTGGACCGGTCGACCACTCGAGGCACACCTTCATTCTCTTGTTAATAAAAGCCTGTTAGTTACTCGCTTAACCTCAGTCTTTTGAGTAATTGATAGCGCATCAGAGTCCCCTTGGGTCGGAGCGATCATAATATGATCGAATTCTTCATTAAGATGGAGAATGAAGTATTCGACTCAGAGACTAGGGTCCTGAATTTAAATAAAGGAAACTACGATGGTCTGAGGCGCGAGTTGGTTGGATTGATTGGGGAATGTCACTCAAAGGGTTGACGGTGGATAGGCAATGGCAAACATTCAAAGACCGCAGGGATGAACTACAGAATTTGTTCATCCCAGTTTGGCATAAAAATAAAACAAAAAAGGTGACTCAACCGTGGCTAACAAGGGAAATTAGGGATAGCATAAGATCCAAGGAGAGGATATATAAATTGGCCAGAAAAAGCAATAATCCTGAGGATTGGGAGCAGTTTAGGATTCAACAAAGGAGGACAAAGGGATTAATTAAGAAGGGGAAAATAGAATATGAGAGTAAGCTTTCAGGGAACATAAAAACTGACTAAAAGCTTTTATAGATATGTGAAGAGAAAAAGATTGGTGAAGTCAAGCGAGGGTCCTTTGCAGTCAGAATCAGGGGAATTTATAATGGGGAACAAAGAAATGGCAGACCAACTAAATACATATTTTGGTTCTGTCTTCACAAAGGAGGACACAAATAACCTCCCAGAGATGCCGGGGAACATAGGGTCTGATGAAAGGGTGGAACTGAAAGAAATCAGTATTTGTAGGGAAATGGTGTTAGGAAAATTGATGGGACTGAAGGCCGATAAATCCCCAGTGCCTGATAATCTACATCCTAGGGTATTTAAGGAAGTGGCCCTAGAAATAGTAGGTGCATTGCTGGTCATCTTCCAGAACTCGATAGACTCTGGAACAGTACCCATGGATTGGAGGGTAGCTAATGTTACTCCACTATTCAAAAAAAGGTGGTAGAGAAAAAGCGGGGAATTATAGACCGGTAAGCCTGACATCGGTAGTGGGGAAAATGCTAGAGTGCATTATAAAAGATGTAATAGCAGAGCACTTGGAAAGCAGTGACAGGATCGGACAAAGTCAACATGGATTTACAAAAGGTAAATCGTGCTTGACTAATCTACTGGAATTTTTTGAGGATGTAACTGGTAAAATAGATAAGGGAGAACCAGTGGATATGGTGTATTTGGACTTTCAGAAGGCTTTCGATAAGGTCCCGCATAAGAGATTAGCATGCAAAATTAAGGCACATGGGATTGGGGGCAAGGTATTGACTTGGATAGAGAACTGATTGGCGGATAGAAAGCAAAGAGTTGGAATAAACGGCTCTTTTTCCGAGTGGCAGGCAGTGACTAGTGGGGTACCGCAAGGTTCGGTCCTAGGGCCCCAGCTATTCACAATATATATTAATGATCTGGACGAGGGAATTAGATGTAATATCTCCAAATTTGCAGACGACAGAAAGCTGGGTGGGAGGGTATGCTGTGAGGAGGATGTCATGAAACTCCAGTACGATTTGGACAGGTTGGGTGATTGGGCAGAAACATGGCAAATGCACTATAATGTGGATAAGTGTGAGGTTATCCACTTTGGTGGCAAAAACAGGAAGGCAGATTATTATTTGAATGGCAATAGATTGAGAGAAGGGGAAGTGCAAAGAGACCTGGGTGTTCTTGTGCACCAGTCGCTGAAGGTAAGCATGCAGGTGCAACAGGTGGTTAAGAAGGCAAATGGTATGTTGGCCTTCGTAGCAAGAGGGTTCGAGTACAAGAACAAGGATGTCTTGCTGCAGTTGTACAGGGCCTTGGTGAGACCGCACCTTGAGTATTGTGTGCGGTTTTAGTCGCCTTATCTGAGGAAGGACGTTCTTGCCATGGAAGGAGTGCAGCGAAGATTCACCAGGCTGATACCTGGGATGGCAGGAATGACGTATGAGGAGAGATTGTGTCGATTGGGCTTATGCTCACTGGAGGTTAGAAGATTGAGAGGGGATCTCATCGAAGCCTATAAAATTCTGTCAGGCCTGGACAGACTAGATGCAGAAAGGATGTTTTCGATGGCCGGGGAGTCCAGAACCAGGGGTCATAGTCTAAGGATAAGGGGTAAGCCATTTAGGACTGAGATGAGGAGGAATTTCTTCACCCAGAGAGTGGGGAACCTGTGGAATTCTCTGCCACAGAGGGCGGTGGAGGCCAGTTCATTAAATATATTCAAGAAGGAGTTGGATATATTTCTTAAGGCTAAAGGGAACAAGGGATATGGGGAGAAGGCAGGGACAGGGTACTGAATTTGGATGATCAGCCATGATCTCATTGAATGGCGGAGCAGGCTCGATGGGCCGAATGGCCTACTCCTGCTCCTATCTTCTATGTTTCTATGTTTCTATAGTCGAGTCTGGAGGTGACAACGGCATGGATAAGGGTTTCAGCAGCAGATGCGCTAAGGCTATGGAGGTAGAAGTAGGTAGTCTATGTGATGGAGAGGATATGGAGTCACAAACTCAGCTCGGTAGAATCGTACACCAAGATTCTTGTCCAGTTTGCAGTTACTTTCGTTGAGTAGTTTTAAAACTGTTCCCTTCTTCTGCAACTAAGATATCTTTCAGCAATATGTCTCAGACAATTAATTTTAGCTTCTCCTCAATCCATTGAAGTTAAGCTTTTTAAAATCATATGTGTGGACATATCTTTTTGCCCCACTATCTAGCTTAGAAGAATTTTATATTAATAGCCTTAGATGAGTACAGGTAACCTTCGATATTAGGTAGGTCTGAGAACCCTGGGATGCGAGATGCCAGTGGAATATGAGAGGCCAGAAGAATGCAGAGTTCAGCCTCAGCAGGAATTCAGCATTACAGGCAGATCAACCTTGAGGTGCAATTTTCCTAAAATTGTATGAAGTGAAGTAGAGGAGTTTGATTCTTGAGAGTTTAATATTAATGAAAGTTCAGGCTAACAACATTTATATTTTTAAGTTAGTCACAAAGATGGCAGAACAAAGAGCCCTTGTGATGGGTGTAGCATTTGATTTGTGAGCTAGCATGGATCCTCAACGTATCCAGGGGCAGCAGATTTGCACTAAATATTGGGAAATGGAGCCTCTGATATTTGTGCTCAAGTAGAAATTCTATGATCACAGAATCACAGAAACCCCACAATGCAGATAGAGGCCATTTCAGCCCATCGAGCCTGCACCGACACATATCCCACCCGATCCCCGTAACCCCTACACCAACACATATCCCACCCTATCCCCGTAACCCCACGTATTTAATCCCCCTAACACTAAGGGTCAATTTATCATAGCCAATCAACCTAACCCGCACATCTTTGGACTGTGGGAGGAAACCGGAGCACCCGGAGGAAACCCACGCAAACACGGGGAGAATGTGCAAACTCCACACAGACAGTCGCCCGAGGCCGGATTCGAACCCGGGTCCCTGGCGCTGTGAGGCAACAGTGCTAACCACTATGCCACCGTGCTGCCCATAGGGAAGAAAAAGTCAGGAAGGATTTCTGTGCCTGATTATTATCCAGTGATCACTGGAAGTGCATTTCAGTGGATGTTGGATAAAGTTTGACCACAATTGAATAGTCTGCCAATATTCACTATCAATAATATCACTTTAGTGATGGCTACTTAGACAAGGAACAGGATGGTGACCTGTGTCCATGGAACCCTAGCAGCAACAATAGGAGGCGAGCAGAGGATATATGTCACAGACACCTGGCAGAAAAAATGGCACGGTAAAATAAATGTCAGTTCCATTGGAGCGTCATTGGTAAATTTTAGCAAATATACATTAAAAATAATAACCAAATGGGGAGGTTAATGAATCCCTCATTACATAAATTCATCCCACAAAGAGTAAGCAACACAAAATATCTTCCAAATGAATAGTTTAAAAGCATTATCTGAATGATGAGATAGTTCCTGAGTTAAGACAAGACTACAAATGCTCCAATATTACCATAATGTCCATAAAACACAACTACTGAGCTGGCTCCACAACAATACCATAATGTACTGCAATGTACAACACTGAGCTGGTACTCTAACTGCACTGTAAAGTACTGCAGCACTGCACATCAATGGGCTGGAACTGCAGCAATATTACTAAGGCCTGCTGCAAATCATCCCCCAAATGGCAGTGGATCAGGATAGATGGTATGCCTTGCAATCTGCCTTCAATCGTATATGTACCTGCCACAATAAATTCATATACCTGTTGCCATAACCTCACCAAGTATTATTTCCTGATAATGTGCAAATGATAATTTTGTCGTCTGATCATCAGTTCACATGTGCAGATCAAATTTGATGGCTTAGGGTTGTGTTGGACCACAAAAAACTGTACCACAAAGTGGTAGAACATAGGTTTGTACCAACAACTTTCATATATGTTGAGTTTCCAATCTTGCCATGCTGCCTGGTGGAACAAACAACTGATTGAGGAAGACTGTTGAACAACACACCAGTAGAGAACAAATGGAACACCTTTAAATGAATGCTACTGCAGAATAAATACATACCTAGAATCAGCAAGCTTCGCCTAAACAAACATGGCCCTAAATGGATTAATAAACACGCTGAAAAAAGTGAAATAAAGAGGAAAAATGGCCTCTACAAATCCTGCAGGTAGAAAATGGAAAGGCTTCATTGGGATGAATATAGGAACATGCAGAATAATGTTAAATGGGTGATCAGAGGAGCAAAAAGAGACTGACACAAAAAAGCATGGCTGCAGAGGGAAAACATAATAAATGATATCCCCCGACCACGTAAGCTTTATTTCAGTTAAGGTCCTCCTAAGTTCAATAATCACAAGGATGATTTAATTTTTTATACACTTACAGGCATAAGGCTGCAGCATATTTCAGACGTGTTTGATAAAACTATTAATGCACAAATGTGAACAAATAGTGTTCAATATACAGTCATTATGGGATTCTTATGAGCTCCCTTAAATTGTGCATCATAAATGAACTGGAGGTCAGCTTGTCATCGGTTCTAACAATGAAAACTGATTGTGTAAACAAGGAATCTATGTTGCGCAGTTACTGCTGGATCTCATCAATAAATAAGCACTTTAGCAATTGCTGCTGAGGCATTTGACAGAAGTTATGGCCTAGAAATTGCAGTCGGAGGCATATCTCCAAAGTACGCCACCGACCTGCGAAACAATTCCAAAAGTACCTCCTGGCACCCAGGCTGCGAACAGTTGCGATCTCAGGCCTTGAGGCGGAGAGTGGCGTAATGGCCCACAGATCCCAAGGGTGCAGGCGGTTCAGAAGCATACCTGGGATTACATGGTCCTGGTCATCCAATGACAAAGGAGAATTCCATTGCAATCATTTACGAAGGGAATCCCCCCAGTGATATGCAATGGAATCCCCAAATAATTATACAATGAACAGAATTCTAATGATTAGATTAGACAGGGCTTGATGGCCGGCGCGGACACGATGGGCCGAAGGGCCTCTATCCGTGCTGTATTACTCTATGACTCTATGACTCTATGATTATGCAATGTATAGAATTACAATTTTATTCACAAGTTCCTTCATTGCACCAACCTCAATAAAAATTTAATTTCTTGATAAATAATTTTAAACATTATTAAGACAGTAATCCAGGCCAATATTTGCATAAACGCATTTAAAGTGTATGTGCATCATTTTGGATTTTTAAATGTTTTATTTAAGCCTTATGTACACCCTTACACTGGTGCAAGCAGGCCCTATGCCTGCTTTTACGAACCGTAAGAGTTGCGTGGGCAATTGCTGGGCAGTTGTTGGGCAAATAACCCAACTCTGCGCCAGCAATACTCAGTTTTCAGGCGGTTCAGATGATCTGTCATGGCATACCTTGACAGATCGCAAGTTCCGGATTTCACACATTCGCAAGTGCACGCAGAAATGCAGAACTTGCAGGGCCTTTCAAAGGGAATATGATGGCGCACTCTGAGAGTACGCCGTCACATAAAGCACAATTTCAGGGCCATTGTGCTTTTTCCAACTGGATTAACAAACATTTAGACCATTTGATTGGCTTGAGAAACATTAATGGACCATTGTTACAGGTGTTTTGTGGTAACTGCTATTCTGAATGCTGCTATTGAAATTGTATTTTCAGTAAGTACATATTTCAAAACTGTGTAGTTCTACGAGGTCATAAGTTACATTAAAAGTACAGGCAATTGTCCCATTTCCTTCAATAGAGGAAAATACAGCCCCTCATGCTGCCTATCAGTCCCTTAAACATAGGGAAAAAATGAATCAAAAGTAAAATATATTGCAAACCAAAGTATCTAGCATGTCAATGTTACTCCACGTCAAACTACTTATTACGTGGTTAGGAATTAGAGTAGCAGGTAAATGCAATATTAAATTGGTAATTTTTTTTCTAACGTTTTCCAAAGTGAAGCGACAAAGACCCATGAATGGAAATACCTGCATCTGAAGGTTCTACCAGAGGTAGCACGGGCAGCAATGTGTAGCAGTTCTGTCTCTGACAGTTGGTTCTACATTGTTCCCAAATACCAGTGAATGCTATCAATCAGTGCCCTGCTGCTACATTCATTCACACTGCAATGTTGGAATTAAATCCGATGCTTTGTCAGTTCAGAGAGTGCAGACAATTGTTACTGTAGCAACAGAGCTCCAGGCTAATGACACTCCTGGGCAGAAACTGTGTTGCCAGATTGGGGACTTCACACCCAATTGGGTTTGTTTCTGTCTCTCTCCCCACAGATGATACCTGGCCTGCTGAGTATTTCCAGCATTTTCTGTTGTTATTTTGGGTTTGTTTCTTCTTTTATTGTGTGGGAAAAAATGGCTTTGGTTGGGTGCCTAATTTTTGGGCTTGTTTTTGTCACTTGTGCAGCAACTGCCCGCCACTTGCTAACCTTCAGCATTTACCCCATCCCACGGCTTTCAGGACAACAGCGCAATGCTTCCGACTCCATCACATCCCTGGCGGGCACTCGAGTTTCAAAGCACGCTACTGTTTTAAAAAGTATTCACTATATTTTTTTTTAATACTGAGCTATAACATAACCTTCAATGTTCACTCTACTGTTATTGAGCATCTAACGTTGTAACAGTAACACCCATCAATATCTGTGGATGTGACTTACTGCCATACACTGGATTCTGGTAGCACACATTTCGAGCATGTCGATTAACTGAAAAGAATGAAAGAAAGACTTGCATTTATATAGCACCTTTCATGACCTCAAGACTTCCCAAAGCGCTTTACAGCCAATGAAGTACTTTTGAAGTGTAGTCACTGTTGTAATGTAGGAAATGCGGCAGCCAATATGCACATAGCAAGTTCCCACAAACAACAATGCGATAATGACCAAATAATGGCCTAGAAATTCAGTATAGCCACTTTTGGGGCGGTAGAGTCGGGCGGGCGCTAAAGTTAGCGCCCGCCGGAAAGTGGAGGCCACTTCGCCGATATTCAGTAGCTTTGGCCAAGGAGTTTGGGCGAGCGCGGAAACTGGCGTTGCACCCCTATCTTTAGGCGCTAAGCCGGCGGTGCAGAGTGATAACGCCGAGGCCGGGCGCAGCGCAGGTGCGGTCATGTTTTGATTGACAGCAGACACCCTGACGCCGGCCAGCTCTTAAAGGGGGAAGGGTCGACTTGGTCTGCTGCCACGCCCTGGATAGTGGAGCCCTCCAGCTAGGCCTGAACACTGCTGCTGGACCCAAATAGCGCCTGAAGCCATGCAGATGGCCCGTGAACGAGCGCAGCGCTTCTCAGAGTATGCTTTGAGGGTGCTGCTTAGGGGTTTGGAGAAGAAAAGAGATATCTTGTGCCCGGACAGTGGCAAGAAGGCTCCCAAGAGGCTGTACAGGAGAGCCTGGAGGGAAATCGCCCAGAGGGTCACAGCCAACAGCGATGTCCCCAGGACTGGTGACCAATGCCGCAAGAAGTTCAACGACCTCACTCGGTTGGTCAGGGTGAGTACCCTTTCCAGTGTCCTCCTCATCCTTGCATGTGCACCTCACATTATGGGCAAAGGGACCTCAAAGGCCTAATGGCCAACCCTCCTCCAGCAGCTATGGCACTGGCATGATCATCAGTAGCACTTTCTGCACTTGACACACTGGCCAAGCTATTCGACCATGGGAGGCAGTGCACACAACAACAGGACACCACACTGGCCAAGCTATTCGACCATGGGAGGCAGTGCACACAACAACAGGGCACCACACTGTACTTAGAGGCCGTCCTTTCTCTTGCAGGCCAAGCTGGCGCAGAATCTGAAGAGCCGGACTGTCACCGGGGGAGGCCGTGTCCAGTTCCAGGAGCTCAGTGACCTGGAGGAGCGCGTGGCTCGACTCATGTGTGCCCGGGTGATTGGCCCCGTTGCTATTGGAGATGCCGACCCTGTGCTGGGCCCCAATGGTAAGGACATGACCGTTTGGACCTCTCTTGTTCCCCTTGCGCTTCAGATCTACATCCTTTGCCACTGTCCCACCAATGCGTATAATGCCACCACTCATGCCTCCCTCGCTGACGCCCTGTCCTCACTCTAAAGCTACTCTTGCACCTTCCTGCTTTCAGCTGGTGAGGAGGAGGTCCCTGAAGCTGCGAGTGTCAGTCCCTCAGAAGAGGAGGACGACGAGGACCAAGAGGAAGGCGGCACATCGGGGGAACGCTCATCCGCGCCAGGGGATGGCAATGGAGGGGACACATCTTGCCTGGAGAAGAGCCAGGGGGAAGTGTTGCAGGGGGGTGTAGCTCCTGTGCCCAGTGGCGTCCAGCCACGCGGGAAGGGTCGGGCAGCACGGCTGCCTTCTCCCCAGAGGGGGGAAGTGTTGCAGGGGAGGGCAGTTGCTGGGCCCAGTGGCGTCCAGCCACGCGGGAAGGGTCGGGCAGCACGGCTGCCTTCTCCCCAGAGGGGGGAAGTGTTGCAGGGGAGGGCAGTTGCTGGGCCCAGTGGCGTCCAGCCACGCGGGAAGGGTCGGCCAGCTCGGCGGCCTTCTCCCCAGAGGGAGAGTCCGGCCTCCAGTCCGGAGACGGTCCTCGCCCAGGAGGTGTGCCTCCTTGATCAAATGTCCGCGGATTCGGAGCGGCGCCACACCGAGTTCATGGGGGTTGTGGGACAGTTGCCTCAGGCCATTGAGTCCCTGGCTCATAGTGTGGCCGATTTCGGGGACTCACAGGCCAGGGGTGTCGAACAACTCGCGGCAGCACAGGACCCGAGTCGAGAGTTCATGAGTGGTGCCGTGCAGACACTGGCTGGTCTGATGCGGGCACAGACCAGGGCAGTACGGGCACTCACTTCTGCCACACTCGCTGTGTCACGGACGCATCGCCAGGGCACCCGCCACGCTGCTGCAGCACAGCGGTCTGGCCTTCACCAGATTGCTGCGCTTGCTGCAGTGCCAGCCCGGCCGAGTGCCAGTGTCTCTGGCGACCAGCGAGCGCCTGGCATCAGCCAGCTTGCCCCCATTGCTGCAGCCGCCACTGCCACTCCCCCAGCAAAGCTGCGACGAGCTGCTGGAGAGACTGATGCTGCCCAGCCACAGCTGCAGCAGTCAGCAGCCGGCCCCTCCAGGGCCGGACCTCGTCTAGGCCGACCCCCAAGGGCATCTGCCGTCACGCTTTGTGCCCCTCAGGAGCCTTCCCCCAGCCTTGCAACACCCACAGGGCCCAGGTTGAGGCAGAGCAGCAGGTCGGGCAGGGGCCGGAGAAGCCTGCACAAGGACTCGCCCTCTCGGCACACCAAGTAGAGTGTGTTGCCAAATGTTTTTTTATATGGGGGTGTTTGTGTTCTGTATGGGGGGGGTTTATTTTGGTAAGGCCGAAGATGATGGCAAATGTTTCTTTAGATGGGGGTGTTTGTGTTCTGTATGGGGGGTTTGTCTTGGTAAGGCCGAGGATGAAGGCCAATTGGATGGACAAGTTTTGTTATTCCTCCCCAGGTTGTGGGAGTGAGATATGTTTTTGACTGTTTTTTGGGGGTCTTGTCTGTTTTTGTGTTTCATGTGGGAAGGGCCCCGAGTTTGTTAAATAAAGCTTTTTATTTATTCAGCTTGTCCATGTGTCATGTTTCAAGTGGTTGTTGCGTTAACCGGCTGAGGGCTTGCGGAGCGGCTGCATTCAGGTGCGTTCATTGCCACAAGCCATTCCCTGACAGGGAGCCTGGAAGTGTCGTTCAATAAGCCGCCGGCGGACGGCCCTTGGACCTTGTGGCTCCCTCCTGGGCTGGTACTCCTTCTCCTCCTCCTCCTCCTCCTCATGGTCCTCCTGCTCGTCCTCCTGAGGTGGTGGTCCAACGTGAGGTGGCAGTGCCTGAGTCCTGCGGATAGCCAGGTTATGCAGCATGCAGCAAACGACGACGAACTGGGAGACTCTATCTGGCGAATACTGTAGAGATCCGCCGGAACGATCCAGGCAGCGGAACCGTTGCTTGAGGACGCCAATCGTTTGCTCTATGATGTTCCTTGTGGCTTGATGGCTTTCGTTGTATGCCTCCTCCGCAGGGGTCCTGGGCGCGCGGAGCGGGGTCATGAGCCATGTACACAAAGGGTAGCCCTTGTCCCCGATAAGCCATCCCCTTGGGGGAGGCTGTGCCTGGAACATGTCAGCCACAGTAGTCTGGCGCAGGATAAATGCATCGTGGCTGCTTCCTGGAAAGCGGGCATTGACAGCTAGGATGCGCTGCCTGTGGTCACACACCAGCTGTACATTGAGGGAATGGTAGCCCTTCCGGTTGCGGTAATCCTCGGCATTGTCGATAGGTGCCCGCATAGCCACATGCGTGCAATCAATGGTGCCCTGCACCATGGGGAAGTCGGCGATCCTGGCAAATCCAACTGCACGCTGCTCCTGCCTCTCTAGGGTCATGGGGAAGGAGATGAATTGGTGTCTCCTTGCGAAAAGGGCATCGGTGACCTGCCGGGTGCAGCGATGCACGGCGAACTGGGAGATGTTCGCTATGTCCCCAGCAGCGGCTTGGAAGGAGCCGCTTGCATAAAAGTTCAGAGCCACCATGACCTTCACTTCCACCGACAGAGACGCCCTGCACATCAGCTGTGGACGCAGATCTCTGTGAAGCAGCTGGCAGATCTCTGCAACCACCTCCCTTCTGAAGCGCAGCCTCTTAACACAATGCGCGGCAGTCATGGTGAGATAGGACACCTGCTGCCGGTATTCCCTGAGTGGGTAAGGCCTACGTTGCTGACGCCTGATGGCCCCTCTGCGTCTAGGCATGGCTGCCCCTCTCACACAGCGTCTGCGAGCCCTTCGCACATAATGCTGGAACTGAGGGTTGGAACCCCATGCAGCCCCCATAATATACTTGCAAACAGTCAAATCACAATGAGTCAAATTTCCAAGCTCTGGCCAGAAGCCAAAAATACCTCTCCTATGTTGTCCCAAATCAGTAAGGTCTGTTCCTTGGTCTCTGTCCAGAAATCCAAAGCACTAAAGTCATTGCAGCAAAATGGCTGGCCTTTATACCTCAGTCTAAGTGCCCTTTAATTAGCGCTCCCCGAGGCCCGCAGGGCCTCTGCTGCGTTCCACTTCACAGTTCTTAACAGCGCCACGCCCACATTGGGCGGGCGCCACTGAAGTTCCGGTTTGGGGCGCACAAACGGCGTTGCACGACGAAATGATGTCATAAGGTGCGCGCGCAGCTGAGCACGCGCAAACACTTTGCGCCGGCGCAAAATGTCAACTGAAGTTGGGCGTAGGCGCAGATCGCTCTGCGCCCGGGCGCAAAGTGCCTAGCGCTCGAAATCTACTCCTCTTATGGCGCTAACGGCTGGCGAACGCAACTGAATTTCTAGGCCAATCTGTTTTAGTGATATTGGTTGAAGGATAAATATTGGCCAGGACACTGGGGAGTACTCCCCTGATCTTCTTCAAAATAGTGTCATGGGAACTTTTACATCCACTTGAGAGGGCAGACAGGTCCTCGGTTTAACAAAAGACAGAACCTCCAACAATGCAGCGGTCCCTCAGCACTGCACTGGACTGACAGCTTAGAATTTGTGTTCAAGTCTCTGGAATGGGATTTGAACCACAACCTTCTGACTTAGAGGCAAGAGTGCTACCACTGAGCCACAACTGACAGCTCATAACTAAAAACAGCAACAGATAAAGATAATGATGGAAATGCTCAGCAGCTCAGGCAGTATCTGTGGAGAAACAGAAATTAGTTAGTCGATGTTTCAGGATTGAGACCCTCACTCTTCCTCAGGACTGGAAGATATTGTAGATGATTATAAATTATGAGCATTTAAAACAGAACAGAACAAGGGGGAGTGGGGAAGGGGAATAAACATTGGAGAAGAAATATGTATCCTTCGACCAATATCATTAAAACAGATATGTTTTGATGGAGAACAGGAGATGGTTAAATGGCAGTGATTTTAGCAGGAGACAAAAGGAGGCATAACGAGGGAATTCAAAGAAATAATTCAAGACATGAAGTGTGTAACTAGCTTAAAAGGGAATAGGTAGGAAGGGAAGCATGAAAAACCAGCAAGATTGAGCAGGCCGTAGTGGTTCGGAAGTCTGGTGGAAGAAAAATAGGTCGACATCAAGAATGCAGATCACCTCGTTCGTATTATTCAGACAGAGTTGGGGGTGGAGGGGGCGGAGGTAGGGGAATGGTCCCACCCCAAATACCAACCCGCTCCTCCCCCCATCCCTGGAAATGCCAGCACACCCATCCCACATTGCCAGCACCTACTGGCAGAAAGAAAATGGTAGCTAGAATTAAGGTCTGTCATTGTTAAAATCCTTATTAAGGCCAGAGAGCTGTAAAGTGCCCAATACAAAGATGAGTTGCTGTTCCTTGAACTTACATTGAGCTTCATTGGAACAGTATAAAAGGCCAAAGACAGAGAGGTCAGAGTGCAATGGAGAATTGAAATGGGAAATGACTGAGTGCGCAGGGTCGCACTTGCAGGCAGAATAGAGGTGTTCAGCAAATCAATCAGCTAATTTGCGTTTGGTTTCTCCGGTGTAGAGGAGACTGCATCATAAACAGCAAAAACAGTATGCTAAGCTGGTGGAAGTACATGTAAATCGCTATCAAACTATGAAGCAGTGCTTGGGGCCCTGGCCAGTGGTGTGGGAAGAGGTAAATTGGACTGTACCTTGAATTAAAATAGTTGTGTAGCTTTACTAGTCACTTAAACTAGCAAAACAAATTCACTTTGAAGGCCTTGTCTCACACCATTGCAAATGCACTAGCCCAAACGTAAATTGACCACTCTGTTACCTGTAGCTACACAATGTGGGGGTAATTTTAACTTTTTTCCAATTGGGCGAATGGGTGATAGCGAATCGGCCGCTTGCTTTACATGTTTCCCAATCTTCTTTCCATTGACTTCAATAGAAAAGAACATGGAGCGAGGTGTAAAATGTGGCTGCCAATTCACTATCACTCATTTTTCACCAGACAACAAAGGTTAAAATTACCCCGTGTGTGTTTATGTACTGCTGAGATCTGATCGCTCTAATACCTTAAGATAAAATTTTACTAAAAACCTGAAAATACCATGTTTATTAGGCTTCTTTTGAGCTAGTTAGCCAACATAATATTGTGCTACCTTTGGCCTAGTAAGTGGTTGACTTTGAGTACAAACGTATTTTAACTTCTAGCAATCCTGGGAAGTAACATAAAACATAAACACCAGAACAGAGATAAAAAAAATAACTGTTAAAATAACCATTTTCAATTCATTAAAAAAAGGATGTGTACAAGTCAAAATAAGGAATGGGGAAAATTGCTAAAAATGCAACAGTGTTGATTTGGTTGATTTTCAGCTTAAACACCCAAGCCTATATCTCAGAGGCTGGATCTCACACCATCTACAGTGTCAAAAGGGGATCAGATTAATCCCCAAGATCAATCTCCACTTCACAGTACAAAAATCACCTGAGTAAAGTCTTCTGAATCAATATTTGCACTGGTATAAACAAACCCAGCTCAATTGTGAGTCTCACACCAATGGTCAATCCTGCCAAAAAAACTACCAGCTAAACACAAATTCCCCAGCACCGCACCCTTCCTTATTGCCACTGCCGTTCCCATACTAGCTGCTGAAATTTAAAAACTAGGTATGTTACAAGTCTGCATATATATTTAGACATACATTGAGTGCATATATAAAGCCCAATATCTAAATGTTTTTACAAAATAGTATAACTATTAATGGAAGTCCAACCAGTGTATTTGGGGTGGTTCCATTCGATTGCATTGGGTCTCAGGTTAATAAAATTTAGCAGTCAGAGATATTCAAATTATATTGCATCTTTCTGAACCACACAATCTCAGGGCAGTCAGGATTATCAGTCCTGTTCGATGCCCGTCTGATATCAGTTAAGTATATTGCTTAACTCCATCAGCTGTAGGTCAGTGGCATGAAAGGTTAGTGCAGGAAGAAAGATAAAGGGTGTGAAATTGGATATCGCCCCATTTGGGATGCTAACTTTTGAAATGTTGAACATTTAGTGCCAGGCGCTAAGGATTCTGAACTTCTACTAAATTGGGTGTTAGTGCCCCAGGAAGGAAGTGGGGCACTAACTCAAGCACTAGTGACCTCAGTGGGTCACTACAGGGGTGCTACCAGCAGAGCGCTAATGAATTTCAGGTGCAATGTATTCAGCAATGATCCTTCACACTGGTTCCTTCCAGCTCTTAAAGGGGAGGTTACATCATTGTGCAGGTGCTCATTTTCAACATTGCTGGCTTTGAGGCAACCTGCGAGCAAGTGACTCCCCTGATGGCTATGGCTGTTCCCACTCACAGGGAGAAATCTCGTTGGTTCACAGACGTGGCATTGGAGGCATTGGTGGCTGGAGTGGAGTGAAGGAGGGCAATGCTGTTCCCGGCCACTGGAAGGAAGCCATCATCTCAGGTGTTCAGAGCAACGTGGAGGGAAGTGGCCCAGGAGGTCTCGGCCAGTAGTGTGGTGGAACGCAGTCTGACACAGTGCTGCAAGAAATTCAACAACCTCAGTCGGGTGGTCAAGGTGAGTACATGCTTCAACAGCTCCTACATACCAGCATCTGAACCTCAGTCTGTACACACTGCGCAAAGCACCACACCGTCACCACTCACCCACCAAACACCTTCACCTACTCAAACTCACATCCACATCTTGCGCCTTGCCTACAATCACACCAATCAATGACGGCAGGCATATCTCCCAAACACATAGCTGGACTCTGACTCAAACACATTTGTTTCTCTTGCAGGCCAAGGTGGCCCACAATAGGAGGGAGCAGCAGAGAACAGGCAGGGGTGATGCGCAGCTCCAGCAGCTCTCAGACCTTGAGGAGTGCTGCGACTCATTGGGCAGCAGGTGGTGGGCGCCATGGCCGTCGGCAATGTCGACCCCGCTGGGGGCAAAAATGGTATCTTCAGCCCCTCTCCTCTTATTCCAGTTCCCCCTCACACCACAAACCTTTCTCGCTTTCCACCTCCTAAGAATATCTGCATTCCTTGCTCAATTCCTGCCCCCTGCCCTCACCTTAATGCGACTCTTGTGCCTTTATGCTTTCAGATAATCAGCAACCAGATGACCAGCCTATCCCTGAGCCTCCCACTGAGAGAAAGGAGAAGAGGAGGAGCAAAGCACCGCATCACTGCATCTCTCACCCGCAGGCACCACCTCAGATACTGGGACTACGCAATCTTTAGAGGCAAGTTTAGTAGAGGGTTCTGCACTGGGTGATGCACCGGGGACGAGCGGGCTGCAGCAAGGCCAGGGGGAAAGGGTAGCTTGGGAGCCAGTTCCCTGGAGGGCGAGTTCGCACACCAGTTCTGCGGCACAGGACTCAGTTGAGAACCTTGATGGGGAGGCATTCACAAGAAGGGTGATGGCCATGCACGTCGATATAATAGGTGAAATGACAAGGGTGCCCGAGAGCCTCTCGGCAATGGTAAGGAGTGTGGAGGAGTCCACCTCCAACACTGCACAGAACTCTGCGCACACCATGGAGCCCATCATTTCCACTGTGCAGAGGATAGTGGACTCCCAGAGAGACCGTGCAGATCCAGACCTCATGACACGAGTCATGGGCGATGTGGCAGCTTCCATTGCAGCACAGGTAGAAGCGATGAAACGTCTTAGTGCTGTAATGCAGTCAATGGTTTCTGCCATCGAGTCTCAGATTGCTCGCATGCAGTCTCGGCTTGATGCCACGAAAGCTCTGACTGCTGCCATCATCGCTGGGTCCACCACAGTCAAGCGGCACTTACTCACCAATAACCTGCTCACTGATGCCCATTTTGGATTCCGCCAAGACTACTCGGCTCCTGACCTCGTTACAGCCTTGGTCCAAATATGGACAAAGGAGCTGAATTCCAGAGGTGAGGTGAGAGTGACTGCCCTTGACATCAAGGTATCATTTGACCGAGTGTGGCATCAAGGAGCCCTAGTAATACTGAAGTCAATGGGAATCAGGGGGAAAATTCTCCACTGGCTAGAGTCATATCCAGCACAAAGGAAGACTGGTTGTGGTGGTTGAAGGTCAATCATCACAGCCCCAGGACATCGCTGCAGGAGTTCCTCAGGGCAGTGTCCTAGGCCCAACCATCTTCAACTGCTTTATCAATGACCTTCCCTCCAACATAAGATCAGGAATGGGGATGTTCGCTGATGACTGCACAGTGTTCAGCGCCATTCACAACTCCTCAGATAATGAAGCAGTCCATACCCGCAGCATTGTTGGCCGTCAAAAATGAAACCGGATGTGGAAGCATTTAAATAGCGCCCTGCCAGCAGACATCCATCTGAAAGCCGCCTCCTCTACCTGTCATTGTTAATGGTAGGTGCACAAGCAGGGGGTGAGAGGGAATTTTTCATCCGGGGTGCTACCGGGGCACTGTGCACGGCAATGACGTCACAATCTCTGGGCGCAGGAGATTGGGGTGCAACGTCTTACTGCCTCTGCAAAACTCCCATCAAATTTAGTGGAAGGTGTTGATATCGCCGCGCCTAGTCGCAAACCCATTTGTGCTCCGTTAACGCCCCCCGGAGGTGCTAACGGGAGATGCAAAGGAGCCCAATCTAGAAAGGATGACTTTCCAGCTCACACCTTTTCCTGCTTGTAATTATGTTGAGATCAACACGAGTTCCTTCTGGGACCAAGTTACAAACCTGAAAGTAATCAACAGCCCATTGAAAAAAAAGACTAATATTAATTTAACAACTAGGGGCCAATAGTCTGCTTTTTAAAGGAAAAAGTATGCCCATGTAAGATGTGACACAGCACTACTTTATATTCGCATCTGCTTTTTTGCCAAAAATTAATGAAGACAGGAAGTTTGATCTGCAGATCTGCTAAATTGCTAAAGACATTACTATCCCAAATTTTTTTTGTAACCCCGGTCCACGCGCACAATAATCTTGGTCAATAATCTACTAAACTCGTTAAAAGTTAGCCAGTCCAGAAAAAAATAGAAATGAATTTTGCACATCAAAGTATACGATATTGAGCTCAATCTCATTGATAAATCATCAATAACCTAGGTGGCAATGAAAGGACAATGCTGTATAGTTGCAGACTGCCAGGACTGCCATTGATCGAAATACTATGTTACAGCTAGATTGTGGAAAGCTCCTTTGATGACTCAGCAAGTTTATCCAGTGAGCAGCGTCCAGGAAGGTTCCAGGTTCAAATCCTAAATTAGCTGATCCCAGCCAACACTGCAGAGGATGGATTATGATGGAGGGTGAAGGGAAGAGAGGGGAAAAAGCATCGGCCAAGGTTTCTTGATCACTATCCAGTAACCCTTACTGGAAAGTACATTTGTGGAGACATTGGTTGTGGACAGAATCATGCTCAGCTGTGATGCTGCCAAGGTAAAATAGCGTGTGAACCTTCAGTGTCGAGGTTCACACACACATGGCCATTTGCAGGGGATACTGGAGGGCACTTAGTGCCTGTGGAACCATACCCCAACAAGGAGCCAATGATGAGTTAAAAAAAACAAGCTGGCATAGGATTGGTACTAATTCAGTGCTGTTTTTCTCTCCTGTTGTTCCTCATTGTTAGTAAATTATTTTATTCTTTGGCACCACATAGCACTTCCCAATAGAGTGTGTGTAGGTGACTAGTAGTGCTCTTGAATAGAACACATCAAAGACCTGTCTTCCAATCTTTCCTCCACTACTCTGGAAAGCGCCTACTTTTTCCTAAAGGAAGTCAGTTGAGATCACTTAAAAATGGCATCAAGACCAGCTCCATTTAGATCCAGCTGGGCTGAGAGCAGCAACAACTCCCTAACAGTGATGAAAAACTGCTGAGGTTACAGATGGATAGAGTAACTTATTAATAGGCACGAGTTGATCTTCCTTGGCATGCACAAGGGAGGACAAGCTCAACTTATAAAATTCTGACAAGACTGGACAGACTAGATGCAGGAAGGATGATCCCGATGGTCGGGGAGTCCAGAACCAGGGATCACAGTCTAAGGATAAGGGGTAGGCCATTTAGGACAGCAATGAGGAGGAATTTCTTCACCCAGAGAGTGGTGAACCTATGGAATTCTCTACCACAGAAGGCAGTAGAGGCCAATACATTGGGCCAGAAATTCCAGAACGGGGCTTGCAGCGCGTGCAAGCCCCGTATTTGCACTTACCCCGCGCTCCTGCCGATCAGCTCCAGGGACGCCTGCACTTCCAGAAACTGAAGCAAGAATCCCGGGCAGCGTATGACGTCACGCCGCCCAGGAGCGCAGCCAGCACGGACCCAGGAGCGTGCAGTGTAAGTGAGACACGCCCCTTGAGGTCTCAGTTTCACTGGACACGCCCCCAATGTTTCTGACAAGCTGCTTTGCTTTTTTACATGCAAAGCAGCAGTTTAAATAGGTTTTTGGAAGTTTTTTGAAGATTTTGGTAACTTTTATAAACTTTTTAAAATGTTTACATTATTTTGAGTAATCTGAAGTAGTTTTAAAGAGAATTAAAGCAATTTAAAGACTTTTAAAAGCCCTAAAAGAATTTTTTAAATTCCATTTATTTATTTAGCAATGTCGTCGTCATACGTGTCTTCACACTGTTCCCTTTGGGGAACTGTATGAAGTGGTGGAAGGATTTATGGCCGTGATTAACGCTCATTCCGTGACCGTAACCATCTTTGAACCAGCCACTAGGGCGGTTAGTCCTATGGCGGGAGGGTTTTACGGGCTCCCACAAGCTATACAAGGAGGGGGGGCCACCCACACCCACGGACGCAAATATCCCACTGGATGTCAACCCAGAATTTAGAGCCGGAGCTCCGACTCCACTTGCCGGGACTGTCTGGAGCGGGGTTCGAAACCCTACCCTGATCTGGCCCAGCGGCGGGGATCCTACCGCTATGACAAACGCCCAATCCGATTAGCAACGTGAAATGGCAGCATAGGGCTCCAGTCACGGGGAAGGGAAAAGGCGCAGGAAACGTATGGGTGTCACCTTTTGTGCGGAGTGGGCCTTTTGCGTAGCAGTAAGCATCCCCGCCGCTGGGCCAGAAGGAGTAGGGTTTTGAACCCCACTCCAGACAGTCCCGGCAAGTGGAGTCGGAGCTCCAACTTTAAATTCTGGGTGGACATCCAGCGGGATACTTGCGTCCGTGGGTGTTGGTGGCCCCCCCCCCCTCAGATGGGTTGTGGGAGCCTGTAAAACCCTCCCGCCATAGGACTAACCACCCTAATGGCTGGTTCAAAGATGGTTACGGTCACGGAATGAGCGTTAATCACGGCCATAAATCCTTCCACCACTTCATACAGTTCCCCAAAGGGAACAGTGTGAGGATACGTGCGATGATGACCTCTTGCGCAATGCACCTCCTTGGACCCTCAGTCGCAGATGCGAGGGGGCAAGTCGTGCAGGTGTTAAATGTTTTATTTTATTGACATGTAAAATGTTGGCCCAATAATTCCCTTCCAAATGCGCTAGTACGGTCGGGGTACTTACGCATCTGGCCGGATGAAATGCCGGTTTTCAGCATGCACAGTGCATGTGGGGAAAACCGGCATTTCCTGTCCTCTGAACGAAGGGGTTCAGAGGCAGAACGCGTGCGACTGCACATGCAGCGCGTGCGCAGTATAATTCGCCGCTTTCATTAATGCTTTCAGTGAGGTCCAGTCATTACAACTTACACATGAAAAAAGCATGGGTACAGTTGCTACAGAGGCTACGGAGGAAGATATTTCTTATCGTGGAGCTTCTGAAAGTATGTATGTCTGTATATATTCCTTTGCGTGTTATGTATATATTCCTTTACTTATGTGTATGAATGTATTATTTAATTATGACTTTCAGAGAAAGTAACTTATTGGAAAATCATAATTAAAAACATACATTCATAGTAAAGGAATATAAAACATACATACATATACGTAAAGGAATATATGTGGACATACATACATAACTCATTCTCACATTCCATTCACACAGCCACAATTGCTCCTTCTACCTACCGTTCTGAAAACCCTTTAAAAAAAAAAAAATTTAAACTTTAAAACTTACTTAAAATTTCTTAAAATAACTTCCCTCCCTTTCCCAAACAAAAATATTGCATTTCAAAAGCTCCACGATAAAATATATCTTCCTCCGCAGCCAATGAACCACTTTACACTTGCTTTTTTTCAGTGTAAGTTCTGAGGACTTACCCTCACGGATTTCATGAATGAAATCCACGAAGTTCACTGCGCAAGCGCTGCCTGTGCAGTCGCACGCGCTTGAGGTCTGGAAATGCCGGCGTTCCCCGCATGCGCTGTTCCTGCTGAACGCCGGCATTTCCAACGGCCAGAAGCGTGAGTACCCCGAGCGCACTCACGCTTCTGGCCTGGAATTTCTGGCCCAATAAATATATTCAAGAAGGAGTTAGCTATATTTCTTAAGGCTAAAGGGATCAAGGGGGATGGGGAGAAAGCAGGGACCGGGTACTGAATTTGGATGATCAGCCATGATCGCATTGAATGGCGGAGCAGGCTCGAGGGGCCGAATGGCCTACTCCTGCTCCTATCTTCTATGTTTCTATGTTTCTAAGTGCATCTTTCAGGTCAAGAACGTCGAGACCGAAAGAAAGCACGCAGATGGGAAGATAAGAAGGATCGGGGGAGAAGGAAAGGGTAGAGGAGAGAGGAACCATATGGGGGGAATCTTTGGGATGTGGGGGGAGCAGGAGTTCTCCCCTTCCACCCACTGGGCTCATTTACCTACAGTGTGGGGGGGGTTGCGGACCAATTATCAGGTACATGGTGGGATTTGGGGGGTAGTCGAAGCCCAATTTTGTTCTCATTAAGGGTGCTGGAAGGACCAATGTTCTCCGTGTGGGAGCCAGCTGTAGACTCGATGGCCCCGATTTTCTGGCCGCCGTCGGGCGGCTTTTCATGCGGCCAGGGGCCGAAAATCGGCAAAAAAGCGGGTCGGGACCCCCCCCCGCCTGATTCCCCGCCCCGTCTAACTTTCGGACCACTGTTTCCACGTGCCCCGCTTCAGTCCCAGCCGCCGCTGGCGGGACTGATCGTCGGAGCACTAGTCACCAATGATCACCTTGTTAAGGAAGATTTTCCGGGGCCGTTGCGACTTTGGGGCTTTCCCCACATGAAACACGCATGCGGGGAACCCCGCCGATGAGAGCTGGCATGAAAACAGCTGGCTTGCTTGCTTGCAGCAGCAGGTCGCTGAGGGCTGAAGAGATTTAAATAGGCAGCATTTGCAGGCTGCAGGACCTTGTTGATCAAGGCTTGGGGGAACTTTTTGAAGCCTTAGGAGCAGCTGTAGAAAGTTGGAGCCTCACACACTTCTCCAGTGTGAGCTCCTGGGAAGCCCCTCTCACCACCCTAACTCAGCGCCCCCTCAACGGAGGCATCTGCCAGAAGCATGGGAGGCCTTTGGTACCTTCCCTTCCTGACATTAGAGGATCTCCAACAGCAGAGGTGGCAGCAGCAGAACCAGGAACAGCACGATGAGCACCAGGAGCACCAGGCTGCTGCTCACTCACCTGAAGCTGCACAGGCCAGAAGGGGCCAGTGCTTGGAAGAGGCTTGAGAGCAGCTTGCTGCGCTTTAGGGGGCCAGTGGGACCCGTTTCTGCACTGGCAGTCCTACTCAGAAGGACTTCCATGAAGATCTGGTTTCTCTGTTCAACAGATGGCCAACGCTCCTCAAGAGATGTCATTCTCTTATGAGCACTCACCATGTTTTCCGTACCCTGGCGAGTTATCTCCTGCATGGAGGTTGCCAACCTTTCCATGGTGATGCGTTCATGCGCCAATGACTCCACAAAGGCTCTGCTCATGGTTGCTATGGACTCCTCCATTCGCTCCACACTCGCAGCGACCCTGGAGACAAAACCTGCCAGAGACTCCTGCATCTGTGCATGGAGATCCATCACCTCTTCTCTTGCGGATGGACGCAGAGGCAGAGGGTCGACATGCAGCACAGCTGAGCTGAGCTGGCAGAGTCCTGCGCCCTCCGACGAGGACTCTCCACTGCTGTCCCTGTCTCCAGAATCTGCTGAGGCTCACTTGTGAGCTGTGAAACACCAGGTGACAACACTACTCTATGTCCCGAAGGTCCCCCCGAGGTGTGAGTGTCTGCGCTGGTGCTGGGTGCGCTTACTTCTGCTGACGCTGCACCCTCAGAGGTTGGAGCTTCCTCTGAGGAGTCTGGCTGCACAGCCTCTTCCTCCTCCACAGTGAGGACGGGGGCTCTGGATGGTACTGTGGGGGAGTAAAGGAAGGAGTTAGAGATGTAATGCCAAGATTCTTCTGGTGACTCCCAGCGAGTTGGCATCTGCTGACACCGGCATCCATGCAGCATTGGTCTCAGTGGGAGGCCTCTTCCTCCCTGACCTAGGGAAGAGGACCTCCCTGTGGGCCCTAACCCCATCCAATAATGCCTGCAGTGAAGCCTCGTCGAATTTGGAGGCAGCTCGGGGTCTGGCACTGGCCACAGCTGCTGCAGGCTCCTCTGCCATCCTGTATGGTTCGTTTGGAAGCCTTCAGAGGATGCAGTGCTTGCTATGGACCTTGAAAGCACCACAAATGATGACATCATACTGTGGGGATTTCTGACTCGAATTGGACAATTAGCAAGGCTTCCCACATGCTGGGAATTAATTGGCCACTTGAGGGAAAATTGCGTGGAGCTGGCTGACACTTTTTTATGTGTGTCAGAAACCCCACATTCGGGGAAACCTGACCATTCCCCACACAAGCTGAAAATCGGGGCCGATATTTTTGTCCATGGGATGGGTGCCAGGGCCAAATTTTGTGGTCAGTGTTGGAGGAGTCCAGGCACGATTTTCTTCTCGTTGTGAGTCTCATTTTCTGCTCAATGTTAGCAGATATTTTTATTTGGGAATGGGGCAGGGATAAAGGAGAGTTCAGAAGATCTGCTCAGGTTGCTTTCTCAGTGTGGCAGTTACAGCACAGATTTTCTTGCAGGTGGGGAGAGGGGCCACGGATTACAATTCTTTCTAGTGTGGGGGTGGGGGGGGGTGGTGAGGTTGGGGAAGGCCAATTCTATTCCCTCTGGAGATGTGAAGGAGGGTTCTGTTACTGTTTGCGGGTGGCTGAGGCCAGAGAAGCCATGATTTGGTTGTATTATGGGGACAGATCGCATGGCTTTGATTCTGATTGGGGAAATAAGCTTCCCCTCTGCTGGAATAAAAACAAAAAATGCTGGTTCAACACTCAGCAGGTCAGGCAGCACCTGTGGAAAGAGAAAGGTCAGGAGGTCAGGTTAACATTTCAGGCTGGATAGCTCTTTTTCGACCAGCACAGACACGATGGGCCAAATGGTCTCCTTCTGTGCCATAAATTTCTATGCTTCTATGATTTAGGTTGATGACCTTTCATAAGAAACCTGAAACGTTAACGCTACATGCTCTCACCACAGAGACTGGCTGACCTGCTGAGTGTTTCCAACATTTTCTGTTTGTATTTCAGATTTCCATAATCTGCAGAATTTTGCTTCCCCTCTGCTGGCTTTGATGCTCTTCAATGGTTCATTGCCGGGATCTTATTAGAGCTTTTCATTACAGGATTCAATTTGACACTGAGGTACTAAATCACAATTTAAACATCTACAACAAAGGCCACACTTACCTGATCATTCCCATCACGCGTGGTTTCTGTTGTGACTGGGGAGAGTCATGCTGGCTCTGGCCGTTTCTGCTGCTGTCAAACATCTGAAGAACAGGTAGGTATTTTAATATTTCCCCTGTCACTATTCTTGGAGTTGAGCCAGAAGACTATACCCACAGTTCAGTTCAGTGGCCTTTGGCTTTCAAATTCTTGCACAATAATTACTTGCTGCAGCTAACCAGTAAGGAAAGGTTCAGTACAGTGGGATAGTCACATAATGATAGTTGAGCCCCACTGTACTTATATCAGTCACATAACATAACCCTCATGGCGCCACCTACAGGTGCGGTACTTGTGCAATGTAGCAGCCACAAACCATTTTTAATATATAATGGAGGCATCGCATTACAACATTGGCTTGTCAGAACATTGGACAATTTTCCAAATGCATGTTTCCTGCTGGAAACATGCAAGTACCAGAAGTGCACATCAAGAGAATGTGGGCATGTTCACCATGATTTGATGCCCACTGGACAAATTTGGAAAACCTGCCCAATTATATCTTCATATTCTTCATTTGCAAACCTTCTACTGGATTAAACAGTCCAGCTTCAACAACCCAAATGGATCAAACACTCTTTGTTTCCTTCAGTGTCAGTGAATACTAACAAATTGGTCCTGAACTGCTAAATGAGTGCCATGGCCACTGATGACGATCCGACCACTCTTTATATACATTCCCAGTTAGTCCTTTTAAGCAATGAAAATATTTACCAGGCCCCAGCTGTTAAAATATTAAGGTTCAGAAAGCCAAACCACTCAACAAACCCAAATTGCCAACATTTCCAGTTCACTGTGCAAACCTTGGCATTAGCAATTTGTTAGAAATTTTAAAGATGTACTAAGGCTCCCAGCAGGAATATGTGTCAAGTTTTAAATTATGCTTTTTGTAAAAATATCAGGGAGACCCTCTCCTCTTCAAATATTTTCTGTTTTTACAAATATATATATATATGTAATGTTCCATTTTTTCCACACTGGTATAAATAAATGTTCTGTCCTGACAACAGTGGGTTACTAGTGGTGGCAACTCAGTTTCCAGCCACTTAAAAGAAAATAGTTCTACTTCTGACATCCAACACCACATATAAATATTTAAATGTTCAACTTAAGATCTCGGGTGTTGAAATGACTATTTTCCTTGGTAAACACTCCAGATAGGATAATATATATACCTAAACTGTAAATGTTTCTAATCACATTACGAAAATCTTGGTTCATAGCCCTACTCAAGGTGGTTTGAATGCATAGCCGGAATCCTACCTCACTAAGCACAGACTCTAGTTTTGTGCAAGAATTTGAAAAAAAATAAATGCAAAGAAATATGATAAAGCTGACCTCCAGCAATATTGTTCTTTGCTGTGCTTATCAAAATAGAAACTCAGATATAAGGTCAGTAGTTCCATGGCCCCACCATCTATGATCTTATCTCATTGTCATCACTTACGTAACATGAAACCTTCTTTTAACACCCGGTTCACCTAATAGGGAAAATCAGGCACCCTCTTTCTTATCCTGTAACATAAGTAATGCTTGAGCACTACTGTATCAGATCATTCACAGACTACTAAACTGAGAACGTGCAAGACAACCACACTAAAAACACATCTACATCATTAACTTTAGGACCAAAGACATGAATTATATCATGAGACAAGGTCATTCAGCTCAGTGAACATATTCCTTCCAACAGTTTATGACCAATTTGCATTATTATGGACTCTCCCCAACTTACTCGTGTAGGAGACAAATAACCACAGATAAAACTTCCCAGGGAATAAAAAAAAAAACTGGGCCCTGAAATTCCACAGGGGTTCTCCTTGTCTCCATTTAATTTGCACAGGAGACTGGCAGAGCGCCAGGAGAAATGGTGTAAAAGGTGCTTTGTAACCTTTCCAAAAGATGTAATAAGGTGCTGTGTAAGCGCAACTCTTTCTTTCAGGATTTTAAGAACCCAGACCATACTTTATTTACATATCTTTTATCTACTCAAATTTAGTTCCATCAATCTCACCTAAAGGGCATCATTTATCACTTATCACTCAAAGTGCAAAAATATTGCTGCAGTCCTTAAATTATCAACTAGTCCAAGCTCTAGATAAGAAAATGCCAATTCAAGAAGACAGGAATAGGTGGATATTCTTTCCCTCTCCATTTACTCAATTCCCTCCTCAGCACAGACCAGTATTGAACAAAGAAACTTTATCATCTGTATGACTCCGTACTATGCCACACTGTGCATTTAAGTACCGAGCCATACAAGGAACCAAGAAAAGGCCTGCAATTATGTTGGTTGCAATTATTTTGCTGTGGTAAGTTGTCATAAATTAAGTGTTTTGATGGAGGATAAATTGCATTGAATCAGGCAAACAAAAACAGAATTCGCTTAGGCTGGTTGATCAACAAATGAGGTGCTTGGTCATTTTATCCCACATCTAAAGCATATTGAATTTCTATTTATAAATGTTCAGCTATGTCACTTCTTTTATGAATAGTGTTACAACAAAATCGCAACTTGTTCAGTCAGCATCAAGGCCAGGCAAGTTATTCAGTCCCTGCAGATTTCTGAATAAAACTTTCTCTTCTATTTTGTCTGAATCACCCCAATGCCACAAAAAAATTAATTCCCAACAAATGCCTACTCAGGGGAGCTCCACTAAAATAACTGGTTCAAACAAACTAAGATCACATCCAGTAAGTTAAAAATTGATGTTATTCTTGTTATTAAAAAAACCACAATATATCCTGTAGTGGTGGGCTTTCTGATCTTCTCATTGGTTTGTGTAGTGCTATGAAATAGGATAGAAACATAAAAACATAGAAACATAGAAGATAGGAGCAGGAGTAGGCCATTCGGGCCCCTCGAGCCTGCTCCGCCATTCAATGAGATCATGGCTGATCATCCAAATTCAGTACCCGGTCCCTGCTTTCTCCCCATACCCCTTGATCCCTTTAGCCTTAAGAAATATATCCAATTCCTTCTTGAATATATTTAATGAATTGGCCTCTACTGCCTTCTGTGGTAGAGAATTCCATAGGTTCACCACTCTCTGGGTGAAGAATTTCTGCCTCATTTCTGTCCTAAATGGCATACCCCTTATCCTTAGACTGTGACCCCTGGTTCTGGACTCCCCGACCATCGGGAACATCCTTCCTGCATCTAGTCTGTCCAGTCCTGTCAGAATTTTATAAGTTTCAATGAGATCCCCTCTCATTCTTCTAAACTCCAGCGAGTACAAGCCCAATCGACCCAATCTCTCCTCATACGTCATTCCTGCCGTCCCAGGTATCAGCCTGGTGAATCTTCGCTGAACTCCTTCCATGGCAAGAACATCCTTCCTCAGATAAGGCGGCTAAAACCGCACACAATACTCAAGATGTGGTCTCACCAAGGCCCTGTACAACTGCAGCAAGACATCCTTGTTCCTGTACTCAAACCCTCTTGCTACAAAGGCCAACATACCATTTGCCTTCTTAACCGCCTGCTGCACCTGCATGCTTACCTTCAGCGACTGGTGCACAAGGACACCCAGGTCTCGTTGCACTTCCCCTTCTCCCAATCTATTGCCATTCAGATAATAATCTGCCTTCCTGTTTTTGCCACCAAAGTGGATAACCTCACATTTATCCACATTATATTGCATCTGCCATGTTTCTGCCCAATCACCCAACCTGTCCAAATCATCCTAGAGTTTCTCGGCATCCTCCTCACAGCACACATGCCCACCCAGCTTTCTGTCGTCTGTAAATCTGGAGATATTACATCTAGTTCCATTGTCTAGATCATTAATATATATTGTGAATAGCTGGGGTCCGAGGACTGATCCCTGCGGTACCCCACTAGTCACTGCCTGCCACTCAGAAAAAGATCTATGCATCAAGCTGGTATAGCATGAATCCCTGATCATTTATACTGGGGATCAAAAGTTCGTTTATGCATCCATCTGGTAATTTTATACTCCCACAACATCATCCGACTTGGGCAGCCCTCTTTTTAACCCTAGAGAAATCGTTCAAATAATATTGAACTGAATCTGATGAAATCTCACTGAGGTGGAAAGTACAAATGAGCGAATAAATAACCAGTTTAGCGACACTTCTAAAACAACTATGGAAAGAAAATGAGCTCCTGGAAGGGAGGGGAATCAATAGTAAGACTAGAAATTTAAAAAAAAAATAAGAATGATATAATTTATATTTAACTTTACAACAAGTTACATTTACTCCTTATGTACAGAAAAACATCTTAGAATGCTTTACAGGGCAGGGAACAACTAATAGGCACCGACCAGGAGAAGGAAGGAAAAAGGTGGGTTAGGAAGGCGCAAAAGCATAGGCAACGACAAGTCTCCAGGAGACTTTTGAAAACAGGGAGGGAGCTGATGAAGTGAAGGTTCTGGCAGAGGGAACTCCAGTGGGCAGGGATATAATGCCTGGAAGATGGTGGATCAGAAAGACTGGAGAATAAGAAGCAGGTTGGTAATGGAGGGGCTGAGAGTGTGCAAAATGACATACACTGGAAGGGATAGCAGAAGTAGGGACCATTGAGGCCATGGAGAAATTTAAAGCTGAGATCAAGAATCTTAAAATCAATTCTTTGGCACAGGGAGCCAGTGCAGCTTGGCAAGATCAGTGGCGATGATTACGCAATCCTTAATGTGTGTGAGAATGCAGGTGTTTTGGATGGAAGTGAGGAAGTAGATAAGCGCTTTGAAGAAATCCAGGCTTGAGGTAATAAAGGCATGGTTTTTGGTTTCACTGGAAGAAGAGGAAAGGTAGGAGTGGAGATAGGTACGGTGGCATAGCACAGTGGCATAGTGGTTAGCACTGTTGCCTCACAGCACCAGGGACCCGGGTTCAAATCCGGCCTCGGGTGACTGTGTGGAGTTTGCACATTCTCCCCGTGTTTGCGTGGGTTTCCTCCGGGTGCTCCGGTTTCCTCCCACAGTCCAAAGATGTGCAGGTTAGGTTGATTGGCTATGATAAATTGACCCTTAGTGTTAGAGGGATTAAATACGTGGGGTTACGGGGATAGGGTGGGATATGTGTTGGTGTAGGGGTTACGGGGATCAGGTGGGATATGTGTCAGTGCAGGCTCGATGGGCTGAAATGGCCTCTATCTGCACTGTGGGGTTTCTGTGATTTCTGTGATTTCTGTGTTTCATAGGTGAAAGGGGTGAAATTGTATTAGGCTTGAAGAAGGGCCTAATTAGCTAATAGATAGCAAATTTAGCAACGCTCCTGAAGTGAATAACAACTATGGAAAGAAAATGAGCTCGTGGAAAGGAGGGGATCAATAATAAGACTAGAAATTTAAAAAAATCAGAATCATATAATTTATATTTAACTTTACAATAACATGTTACATTTAAATGAATTCCCCTCTCCTGGAGTACAGAGCGACTGTGACCTCCCGGATGCAGCAATGGATAGCAGACTGGGAGATGCTGCCCGCTCCAGACTGGAAGGATCCAGTGTTGAAAAGCTTCAGGGCCACGGTCACCTTGAGAACCACTGGCAGCAGCGTCATCGCCTTGCTCTGAGGCTGCAGGTCTGGTTCCAAAAGGTGGCAGAGCTCCATGACCACCTCCATGGTGAAGCGGAGCCTCTGAATGCACTGCTCCTGGCTTAAGTGCATGTAGGAGAAGTGCTCCCTGAAGGCCCTAGGTGGGTAAGGCTTCCTGCTGAGAGCCCTCCTCTCCCTCCTCCTCCCTCTGTGAGCAGCTTGTCTTTGCTGCCTCTGCTCTATCTCCCTGTCATGCTGCAGCATGAGGGGGACTGCAAGTAGAGCCCCCATGACTAAGAGTAAGTGGTGTAGTCAGAGGCCTTCCAATAGGAGCCAATGCCTTCCCAACGTCCAGCAGCACTCCCTGTACACTTTCTCAACTTTATAAATGTGTTCCAGCAAGCCAGTATTGATATAAACTCTGCAAGAACCAGTACAAGAGAAAAAATCAACTTACCTGCAAGTTGGGATGTATCTCTTTAAATAGCGCTGGTGGAGGTGTCCCTTGTGCAGCTGAACGCACGTTCACTGTTCATGTTTAGGAGAGGGCATGCTGATTGACATCATGATCCGCCTCATTTGAATTCTACCGCCACACGCAGGCAACGACCACGCTGCTGACCTGCCCAAAATGGCGACCGCCGCAGCCCGCGCAGGAAGTGGCCAGAAGCGAGGCGGCCACCATTTTTTGCCAAAACCTGCCTTAACTGCCAGCGCTAAGTAGAGGAATTTCACAACCAAAGTGATTTTTTAAAAGGATTGGATGTGAGGGAGGAAGCTCTGGGTCAAGCAGGCTTAGCCTAAGGCAATAGCCAGGGATGTTCAGGGCCAGAGGAGCATAGCTGTTTGTGTGAGCCAGAGAATGACTTCAGTTTTACCAACATTTAGCTGGAGGAAATTTGTGTTCTTCCAGGTCTTTATATTGGTGAGGCAGTTGAAGAACGTGGCAGCAGCCCTCAGCTGATGGAGATATGAAAATAGAGATGAGTGTGACCCCATGGTTCCAAATGTTGTCGCCAAGAGGTAGCATATAAATGATAAAGAAGTTAGGGTTTGGGATACACCAGAGGTGACCACACAGTCACAGAAGGTAAAGTTGTTATAGGCAATGTAGTATTTAAGATGTGACAGGTAAGAGTAGACCCACAAGAGAGCAGTGTTACAGAGGAGGACTGCGGAGGAGAGACTTTTGAGGAGGTGGAGTGGTCAACTTTATTGAAGGCAGCGTAAATCACAGAATTACAAATTTTATAGCACAGAAGGAAGACATTCAGCCCATCACACCCAAGCCAGCCATGTGCAAGAACTAGAAGCTTAGTCCCATAGCTCTGAACTTTTATGTTTTTCGTTTTCAAATATTTATCCACTTCCCTTCTAAAAGCTATTATGGATTTTGCTACCATCACTGTTTCTAGTAGGGCATTCCATTTCCTAATTAACCTCTGCATAATAATAAAAATCTTCTATCTCTCCCTTGATTTTTTTGGGTGGTGTTCTTAAATTTATGCCCTCTAGTTACCAATGCACTGACTGGTGAAAATAGTTTTTTATGATTTACTTCATTAAAACCTTTCATAATTTTGAACACCTCTTATCAACTTTCTTCTTTATTATAATGATGAAGAGAGCCCCAATTTCTGGAATCTTTCCTCATCGCTAAACCACTCATCCCTGGTGTCATCTTAGTGAATTGCTTCTGCACCCTCTCCATGGCTTTGATATTCTTCCTAAAGTAAGGGCCCAAAATTGGACATGATATTCTAACTGCATCCTAACCAATGATCTGTATAGGTTTGGAATGACCTCTTTGCTTTTGAACTTTATACCCTTAGTTATAAAACCTTGTGTTCCATATGTTTTTTACTACCTACTTTTAAAGATTTGTGTATCTGAATCCCTTTGTCTCTACTCCTTTAAACATTTTACCATTTAAGGTTCATGTTATCTGCTTATTCTTCCTCCCAAAATGTACCACTTCACATTTCTTTGCATTCATTTTTATTTGACATCTATCTAACTAATCTACTAACTTGTCGATGTCCTCATGAAGTCACCAGCAGTCTTCACAGTTAACCACAGTGCCTATTTTTGTGTTGTCTGTAAATTTTGACATGGCATTCCTTACACCCAAGTCCAGGTAATTTATATATAATGTATTGAGAAGCGCAATGGTCCTAATACTAACCTCTGGAGGACACTACCGTTTACATCCCTCTGGTCTGAAAAACATCCATTAATCACAACTCTTTGCTTTCTGTCCTTTAACCAACTTGTGGACCATGTTGGGTGCTCTCCTTAATAACATGTGCCTTCATTTTATCACCAATTTTCCTGTGGGGCACCTTATCAAATGCTTTTTGAAAATCTATCTGCATAATATTCACTGCATTTCATCTATCAATACATTCAGTTATTTCCTCAAAGAACTCTATAAAATTTTATCATATATGACTTGCCTTTTACAAATTCATGTTGGCTGTCCTTTAGTAAACCATGTATTTCTAGTTGAATATTAATATTACTTCCATATATTCACCTCTGCAAGCTTACACACTGCTGATGTTAGGGTGACTGATCTCTAGTTACTTTGGTTTATCCATTACTCCATTTTTGAAGAGAGGTGTTACATCGGCAAACCACCAGCCTCGTGGCACAACTTCCATATCCATGGATCTTTGAAAAGGAGCAAATTTAACCCTATGCGCTCAGCAGAAATCTGGCAGGTAGGCAGTTAAAAATTCCTTGAGTTACTTACCCACCTTGGAGCCACCAGGAACCTGCCAACTGCCACCCACAATTTTAACTTGCTCTACTGAGCAGGCAGCAAGAACACCCACTCAAAACCTGTGGGGGTCCTTCTTTGCATATGCATGTCAGGTCCTGATAGTATCATTGGGACCAAACTGCAAATGTAACTCAGGCCTGAGCAGGGAATGAAAATCAGCCTAAAGGAGGGGGGACAATAATTTACTTTTTTATTAATATACTACCAGAAGTAGTATTAATATATCAGCAATTTCTACTATTAAATTATTTTTCCACGAGGAATACCCACACCATTGTACATTTCTTTTACAACTATTCTAAATTAATTTGACACTTCCTGTATCCACTGTATTTTCACAACCATGCTTATTTTAAATTGCAGATTACCTTAATAGTTTGTCAAATCCACATACTTACCATTGGGATCATCTAGTTGAGGATTTTCTTGAATTCATGTGAAGCAGCTTCCCATCCTTATTATCAAAGCCAACCAGATCCTACTTTTATGGTTATTTAAGTCTTCCTGTAGGTGGCCATATGAACATTTTTTGGCTTGTAAACACATTTTAATCTTTTTAATATCACTGAGGTAATGTAACAGATTCTGGATGACATCGATAACAGGAACCCTATCAAGGGTCAGTGCTGGGGCCACTGCTTTTTTGATATATATATATAAATAAATGACCTGGATATTGGAATACAGAGTAGGATTTCTAAATTTGCCAATGACACCAAACTTGAGGGTGTGGCAAACAGTGAGGATGATACCAATCGACTCAACAGGACATAGAAAGGCTAGCAGATGGAATTTAATACAGAGAAGTGTGAGGTGAAGGAACCGGGAGAGGCAATATACACTTAATGGCACAGTTTTAAAGAGTGTGCAGGGGCAGAGGGAGTCAATGTGCATAGGTCCCTGAAGATGGCAGAACATATTGAGAGAGTGGTTAGCAAAGCATATGTCTTGGGCTTCATAAATAGAGGTACTGAGTACAAAAGTAGAGAAGTTATGCTGAACCTTTATAAAGCTCTGGTTAGGCCACAACTGGAGTATTGCATCCAGTTCTGGTCAAGACACTTTAGGAAGGATACGAAGGCACTTGAGAGGGTGCAGAGGAGATTTACGAGAATGGTTCTGGGGATGGGGGATCTTAGCTACAAGGACAGGTTGGAGAAGCTGGATTTGTTTTCATTAGAGCAAAGGAGCTTGAGGGGTGATTAGATAGAGGAGTGCAAGATTATGACGGGTTTGGATAGGCTAGATGGGGAAAGGCTGTTCCCACAAGTTGATGGTAAAATGAATGGGGACACAGATTTAAGGTTTTGGGCAAGAGATGCAGTGGGGAAGTGAGGAAAAACTTTTTTACGCAGTGAGTGGTGAGGTCCTGGAACTCGCTACTGACGGAAGTGGTGGAAGCGGAAACACTCACTGTTTTCAAGTGGAGACTGGATCGGCACTTGAGGGAAATTAACTTGCAGGGCTATGGGGACAGGGCGGGGGAATGGGACTGACTGGATTGCTCTACAGAGAGCCAGCACAGACTCGATGGGCCGAATGGCCTCCTTCTGTGCCGTTATGACTCTATGGGCTAAAAATTGAGTAGCGCCCCAATTGAGGCCCCGGAAAAATTAGCGCCCCCACGCCGGAAATTGAGTGGTTGCGCCCCAAGAGGGAAGCGGGGCGCTATGAGTGAATATCGTGGCGCTACGTGCCGCAGCACCACCTGGGGCCCAGCTGGGCCCCTGGGGATCGGGAGTGCAGGCAAAAGAGCCCGGCACTCAAGGGAAGTGCCGGGCTCTTGGAGCGCAGCTGGCACTCCACAGGGGGGGGGGTTCAGGAGGCCGGGGATGGGAGCGCAGGCAGGTGCTGGCAGACGGTCAGCAACAAAAATGGCCACCCCGCACCTCGCCTTTAAATTGCGCCTCCCCGGCCGCAGGTATGCCCCCCTAATCCTGTCGGACATAGCGTCCGGCGGTAAATCAGGGGATGCTCCCGAAGATCGTGGCCGGGGCATGAGCGGGGTGTTGCGCACACCAATGATGTCATCGCCAGCGGCGCAGCGCGCTACCGGTTAGCGCCACCGCTAACCTCCCGCTGAATTTTGCGGGAGGTGTGGGCAGTGTCGCGCCCGGGCGCAAGTTGGTTTGCGCCCCACTTAGCGCCCTCTTAAGGCGCTAACGGGTGGTGCTACAAACTGAATTTTTCCCCCTGTGACTCTATGGCCCCGATTTTCGGCTTGTGTGGGAAATGGTCGGGTTTCCCCGAATGTGGGGTTTCTGACACACGTAAAAAAGTGTCAGCCAGCTCCACGCAATTTTCCCTCAAGTGGCCAATTAACTCCCAGCATGTGGGAAGCCTTGCTAATTGTCCAATTCGAGTCAGAAATCCCCACAGTATGATGTCCTCATTCGTGCTGCTTTCAAGGTCCATAGCAAGTACTGCATCCTCTAAAGGCTTCCAAATGAACCATACAGGATGGCAGAGGAGCCTGCAGCAGCTGTGGCCAGTGCCAGACCCCGAGCTGCCTTCAAATTCGACGAGGCTTCACTGCAGGCATTATTGGATGGGGTTAGGGCCCACAGGGAGGTCTTCTTCCCTAGGTCAGGGAGGAAGAGGCCGCCCACTGATACCAATGCTGCATGGATGCCGGTGTCAGCAGATGCCAACTTGCTGGGAGTCACCAGAAGAACCTTGGCATTACATCTCTAACTCCTTCCTTTACTCCCCCACAGTACCATCCAGAGCCCCCGTCCTCACTGTGGAGGAGGAAGAGGCTGTGCAGCCAGACTCCTCAGAGGAAGCTCCAACCTCTGAGGGCACAGCATCAGCAGAAGTAAGCGCACCCAGCACCAGTGCAGACACTCACACCTCGGGGGGACCTTCGGGACATAGAGTAGTGTTGTCACCTGGTGTTTCACAGCTCACAAGTGAGCCTCAGCAGATTCTGGAGACAGGGACAGCAGTGGAGAGTCCTCGTCAGAGGGCGCAGGACTCTGCTAGCTCAGCTCAGCTGCGCTTCATGTCGACCCTCTGCCTCTGGGTCCATCCGCAAGAGAAGAGGTGATGGATCTCCATGCACAGATGCAGGAGTCTCTGGCAGGTTTTGTCTCTAGGGTCGCTGCGAGTGTGGAGCGAATGGAGGAGTCCATAGCGACCATGAGCAGAGCCTTTGTGGAGTCATTGGCGCATGAACGCATCACCATGGAAAGTTTGGCAACCTCCATGGAGGAGATAACTCGCCAGGGTATGGAAAACATGGTGAGTGCTCATAAGAGAATGACATCTCTTGAGGAACGTTGGCCATCTGTTGAACAGAGAAACCAGATCTTCATGGAAGTCCTTCTGAGTAGGACTGCCAGTGCAGAAACGGGTCCCCATGACCCCCTAAAGCGCAGCAAGGTGCTCTCAAGCCACTTCCAAGCGCTCGCCCCTTCTGGCCTGTGCAGCTTCAGGTGAGTGAGCAGCATCCTGGTGCTCCTGTTGCTGATCCTGCTGTTCCTTGTTCTGCTGCTGCCGCCTTTGCTGCTGGAGATCCTCTAATGCCAAGAAGGGAAGGAAAAAAAGGCGTCCCATGCTTCTCGTAGATGCCTCCGCTGAGGAAGCGCTGAGTGAGGGTGGCGAGAGGGGCTTCCCAGGAGATCGCATTGGAGAAGTGTGTGAGGCTCCAACCTTCCACAGCTGTACCTAAGCCTTGAAGAAGTAGCCCCAAACCTGCAACAACAAGGTCCTTCAACATACAAGTGCTGTCCCTTTAAATCGCAGCTTCTCCGAATGACCTGCAACTGACAGCTAGCAAGCCGGCAAGCTTCACGCCAGGTCTCATCAGCGGGGTTCCCCGCAGGCGTTTTTGATGTGGGGAAAGCCACAAAGTCGCAACGGCCCTGGAAAATCTACTTCAACAAGGTAATTATTGGTCATTAGTGTGCCGACGACCAGTCCCGCCAGCGGCGGCCGGGACTGAAGCGGGTCGCGGGGAAACGGCGATCCAAAAGTCGGACGGGGCGGGGAATCAGGCGGGGGGCATCCTGACCTGCTTTTTTGGGGATTTTCGGCCCCCGGCTGCATGAAAAACGACCCGACGGCTGCCAGAAAATTGACCCCTATGACTCTATGTAAGTCTATCCACCAGCCCACAGGTAATACTTAAGCCCTTGCAGCAAGCTCAATGCAATATTGGCATATTCTGCCATTGTGAACTGTACCACTGCTATCAAGTTTGAGGTAGGAAGTAAGCAAACTAAAATGTAACTTTGGTCCCTATAAAATCGAATTTAGGGGGTCATCATGATATTCCCTGGTCAGCTCATTATCATTGTCATGTATTGATTGCGAGTTTGACACCAGTCAATACGGTAATGTAATGTGCGAGTTTAACACCAGTTAATATGGTAATGTAATGTGCATCGCATTATGGGAATTACCCGGGAAAGCAGCAGTCAGCCATTTTACCAATAAAGAGAACATCGTAGTTATGAGCCTGTCTGCCTGCTTCTATGCTTTAATGCGTTCATACAACATTGGTGACGAGGATAACGAACTGAATCATTTTAGATAGTTAGTTGCCCAAGTTTTAGATAGTTAGGATGGAGAAGACCGGTGTAATGATCAATAACATGTCATTCATGAGTGGACACTAGGTGGAGCCGTAGAGCTGTGTAGAGCTGTATATTGCTGTATGTATATATATATATAAAAGAGTGGGCTACCCATGATGCACCAGGCTACCCACAAGGCAGCAGTCAAGATGGAAACCTCTAGAATGATGTTGTAGAAATCCTCATGTACTGAAGTCCTCATATACTAAATAAAGTGACTAGCTTAGAAGCTAGCTGTGTTCATAATAAGAATATCTAGTTATTAATGAACATAACATGGTACCAGGAGTTGTGAAAATCTGCTGAAAATTGTGAAAAGCGACATGGAGAATTTGAGGCCACCGGAGTTTTTGAATCTCATGGGAAATGTCGACTACAATTGGCGGACTTTCAAACAACAATTCGAACTCTACATTGCTGCCATCGGATTCGGTACGATGCCAGGCGCAAGGAAAATAGCGTTGCTGCTTACGGTTGCAGGCCCACAGGCGATAGAGGTATTGAATACATTTGTATTTAATCCAGAGGAGAACAGAAACAAATTAGACGATGTGTTAAAGAAATTTGATACACATTGTTCTCCCAAAACGAACGAAACCTATGAGAGGTATGTTTTCTGTTCTCGGACACAGCAGCAAAATGAGACTTTTGATAGCTTTATGACTTATCTGAAACTGAAAGCACAGACATGTAATTTCTCTGAGCTGAAAGCATCCATGATTCGTGACCAGATTGTGTTTGGTATTCATGATAAAAAAGTCAGGGAACGTTTGTTGAGAGAAACCGAACTAACATTGGAAATTGCTGTGAAAATATGCCAAGCCAGCGAGCTAGCTCGAAAGCACACGAAGACTTTCAGTGAAATCAATAATGATGCGATTGTAATGAGTGATAATGCTGCTGTCGGTGCTGTGTCCTACAAGGGGAAGAAACGTGGGCAGAACAGAAATGAAAAGCAATTGGAGGATGAAATTTTTAATTGTAAACGCTGTGGTTACAAACACCAGTTAAGACAATGCCCAGTGTTTGAAAAAATGTGCACAAAATGTCATGGAAAGAATCACTTTGCCAAACAATGCTTTTCAAAAGTAACAACAAAGAAAGGGCAACAAGTCAATATGATTGAGGACACTGATTTAAGTGAGACATTTTTTGTACGAATGGTGTCATGTGACAATGTCAAAAATGATACAGAAAATGTGCAGCCCTCAGATATGGACAATGCTGAACATAAAATTAATGCAGTAAAAGAGGACAAATGGATGATCCCACTGCAGATAAATGGAGCATCAGTTACATTGAAACTGGACACTGGGGCAAAAGCAAACTTAATCAGTATGAGTGACATTAAAAACATGAAAGAAAAGCCCAAAATACAGAAAAAGTCAGTACTACTGAAGGACTATAATGGACAGAAAATAGATAGCTTAGGTGTATGCAGACTTAAAGTGACAGTCAAAGACAAAGTGCATCATCTCATGTTTTCTGTTGTGGCTGAAGGACTTGATTCACTACTGGGTGACAAAGCTCGTGAGGACTTAGAACTGGTCAAGAGAGTATACCGTATAAACTGTGCCATAAACAGACCAGATGACTCAGTGGATTCTGTAGTAAATAATTTCCAGGATGTGTTCAAAGGATTTGGAGTTCTACCATTCACTTACAAGATCCAGCTAAAGGAGGATGCTCAGCCAGTGGTACATGCTCCACGAAGAGTTCCAGCACCCCTGCGTGACCGGCTCAAGAATGAACTGGACAGAATGACCACACTAGGAGTCATCAGGAAAGTCGAAGAGCCAACAGACTGGGTTAACTCCATGGTATGTGTAAAGAAAAAGAACAATGATCTAAAAATATGCATGGATCCAAAGGACTTAAATGCAAACATAAAACGTGAACACTACCAGATTCCCAAGCGAGAAGAAATCACCAGTGAAATGTCAGGTGCCAGATACTTTACAAAGCTCGATGCCTCACAAGGATTTTGGCAACTAAAACTGGATGAAGAGAGCACCAAATACTGTACCTTCAACACACCATTTGGCAGGTATTGTTTCCTCAGAATGCCTTTCGGGATAATATCTGCATCTGAAACCTTTCATAGAGCCAAATTGAAGGTCTGGAAGGAGTCTGGGTCTATGTTGATGACCTTATCATCTGGGGCTCCACACTAAAAACACAAGAGACTATACAAGAGCAGATCGATGACAATGCCGCAACTGCATCTTGTCAATCACCACCAGAACAATCTCATGAAAACACATCAGACTTACCCGTGCTGAGAAGATCCACACGTGAAGTAAAAAAGCCTGATAGACTTAATCTTTGAGTACAATGTAAAGCTTTGAAAATGTGTTGACTGTTTTGAAAATGTTTATGTTTATAGAGCACTAACAAGAGTGTTACTGATATTATCTTTATCGTGTTTCTTGAAAGTTGATTGATATTGATTTTGTTTAACCTTAAAGAAAGGGGGATGTAATGATCAATAACATGTCATTCATGAGTGGACACTAGGTGGAGCCGTAGAGCTGTGTAGAGCTGTATATTGCTGTATGTATATAAGAGTGGGCTACCCACGATGCACCAGGCTACCCACAAGGCAGCAGTCAAGATGGATGCCTCTACAGATACTGTACCTAGTCCACATGTGCTCAATAAAGTGTCTAGCAAAAGCTAGCTGTTCTTAATTAAAAACAACTAGTTATTAATGAACATAACAACCGGCATTCAAAATTTTGCATGTTTCGCCGAGCCAGCCACGTTGGGTCCAAGATGGACGAGGTGGTTAACGTCTCAGGTAGGCCTCAGTGCAGCATCAGCAGCGGGTGGAGGCAGAGCAGCGCGGCAGGGCAACTACAAGAGGCCCCAGAGGCTCAGGTAGGCCTCCGTGCGGCATCGGCAGCGGGTGGAGGCGGAGCAGCGCGACTACAAGAGGCCCCAGAGGCTCAGGTAGGCCTCAGTGCGGCATCGGCAGCGGGTGGAGGCGGAGCAGGGCGGCAGAGCGACTACAAGAGGCCCCAGAGGCTCAGGTAGGCCTCACCAATCTCCAATCTCAGGCAAGGAGAGAGGTAAAAAGTATTCAAGGTGTGACGTCACCACAAAACAGGTAGGTGATTGGTTGGAGTATTTCTCTCGTTTTAAAACTTTACGTCTGTGGTTTCTAGTTTTTAAGGTTGCTGTGGTGTACCAAGGCCTTTCTGGTGCAGAGTGACTGTTGGTAAACCATTTAACTGGTGTAACTAGAGGGATTGATTTAATTTAAATCCAATTAATTAAAGGGGATACTAGCATCTAAAATCGGGCAGAGGGTGTCCATAACTAACAATAAAAAATTTAATTAATTAAATAGAATGGAGCAGGTGATGTGTTACTGTTGCGAGATGTGGGAGCCGGTGAACCCCATTGAGGCTCACGGTGATTACGTCTGTGACAAGTGTCTGCTGCTACAGGAACTCCAGCTGCGTGTTGATGAGCTGGAGTCTGAACTTCAGACACTGCGACACATCAGGGAGGGGGAGAAGTACCTGGACTCTGTATCAGGAGGTGGTCACACCTATGAAGTTAAGTAATTCAGATGTAGCCCAAGGTCAGGGACAGGACGGTGTGACTACGACTGAGGCAGGTATGGGAATCCAGGAGGTAGAGCTGGAGGAGCCGCAGCCCTTGCTCTTGACCAACAGGTTCGAGGTTCTTACTCCCTGTGGGGACAGGAGCAGGGACTGCAGGGAGGATGAGCAACCTGGCCACAGCACCATGGAACGGGGGGCCATTCAAGAGGGGGGAGTAAATAGAAATGTTGTATTGGTAGGGGATAGTATTATTAGGGGGATAGATAGAGTTCTCTGCAGCCGAGAGCGAGAGTCCCGAAGGCTGTGTTGCCTACCCAATGCCAGGGTTAAGGACATCTCCTCTGGGCTGGAAAGAAACTTGCAGTGAGAAGGGGTGGATCCAGTTGTCGTGGTCCATGTTGGTACAAACGACGTAGATAGGACTAGGAAGCCGGTTCTGTTAAAGGAGTATGAGCAGCTAGGGGTCAAATTAAAAAACAGAACCTCAAGGGTAATAATCTCTGGAATATTACCTGAGCCACGAGCGAATTTGGCTAGAGCAAATAAAATTAGAGAGTTAAATGCGGGGCTGAAAGACTGGTGTGGGAGAAATGGGTTTTGCTTCCTGGGACACTGGCACCAGTACTGGGGCAGGAGGGAGCTGTTCCGTTGGGACGGGCTTCACTTGGCCAGTGCTGGGACTAGAGTCCTGGCGGATCATATAACTAGGGCTGTAGAGAGGGCTTTAAACTAACTAGTGGGGGGGGAGGTTCCTAGAGAGCAAATAATAAAAATGACAACAGAGAAGGTCATAGATTAGGTAGCAGTGGGGAAATTAAAAACCAGAGTGTGTCAGGAAGGGGCAGAAGGTATGGAGTAAAAGATAAAGTAATAAAAAGGGCAAAAGCAGGAACTAAGTGTCACAAAACATATTTGAAAGTTCTCTATCTGAATGCACGTAGCATTCGTAACAAAATAGATGAGTTAATGGCACAAATAACTACATATGGGTATGATCTTGTGGCCATTACAGAAACATGGCTGCAGGGTGACAATGCCTGGGAATTAAACATACCAGGTTATTTAACAATCAGGAAGGACAGGCAGGAAGGAAGGGGAGGTGGGGTGGCTATGTTAATAAAGGAAGGAATCACTGTAATACAGAGAAATGATATTGGGTCAAAAGATCAGGATAATGAAACAGTTTGGGTGGAGGTAAGGAATAATAGGGAAAAAACACTAGTGGGCGTAGTCTATAGGCCTCCGAACAGTCGCAACTCTGTTGGACGGAGTATCAATCAGGAAATAGTTGAGGCTTGTAATAAGGGAACATCTATAATTATGGGGGATCTTAACTATCATATTAATTGGACAAATCAAATTGGGCAGGGCTGCCTTGAGGATGAGTTCATTGAGTGTATTAGGAATGGGTTTCTTGAGCAGTATGTAACTGAACTGACCAGGGGGCAAGCAACCATAGATCTGGTCCTGTGTAACGAGACAGGGTTAATTAAAAATGTCCTAGTAAAGGATCCCCTTGGAATGAGTGACCATAACATGGTTGAATTCCATATTCAATTAGAGGGTGAGAAGGTTGGATCTCAAACAAGCGTGCTAAACTTGAATAAAGGAGACTATGAAGGTATGAGAGCGGAATTGAGTAGAGTGGATTGGGAAAGTAGATTAAAGGGTAAGACGATACATGATCAGTGGTGTACATTTAAGGAGTTATTTTACAACTTCCAAAAAAAAAATATTCCACTGAGAAGAAAAGGGTGTAAAAGAAAAGACAGCCATCCGTGGCTAAGTAAAGAAATTAAGGATAGTATTCGACTAAAAACAAGGGCATATAAGGTAGCCAAATCTAGTGGGAGGATAGAGGATTGGGAAAACTTTAAAAGACAGCAAAAAGTAACAAAAAGATTGATTAAGAAAGGGAAGATAGATTATGAAAGTAAATTAGCAAAAAATATAAAAACAGATAGTAAGAGTTTTTATAGTTATATAAAAAGAAAAAGGGTGGCTAAAGTAAATGTTGGTCCCTTAGAGGATGAGACCGGGAAATTAATGGTGAGAAATATGGAGATGGCAAAAACACTGAATGAATATTTTGTATCAGTCTTTACAGTAGAAGACACTAAGAATATCCCAACACTGGACAAACAGGGGGCTATAGGGGGGGAGGAGCTAAATACGATCAAAATCACTAAGGAAGTGGTACTCGGTAAAATAATGGGACTCAAGGCAGATGAATCACCTGGACCTGATGGCTTACATCCTAGGGTCTTGAGGGAAGTGGCGGTAGGGATTGTGGATCCATTGGTAATAATTTTCCAAAACTCCCTGGAATCAGCAAAGGTCCTGGCAGACTGGAAAACTGCTAATGTAACACCCTTATTTAAAGAGGGCAGTAGACAGAAGGCTGGAAACTATAGACCGGTTAGCCTAACATCTGTGGTAGGTAAAATATTGGAGTCCATTATTAAGGAGACAGTAACAGGACATTTGGATAATCATAATTTAATAGGACAAAGTCAGCATGGTTTTATGAAGGGGAAGTCATGTTTGACAAATTTGCTGGAGTTCTTTGAGGAAGTAACATATAAGGTGGATAAAGGGGAACCAGTGGACGTAGTGTATTTAGACTTCCAAAAGGCATTTTACAAGGTGCCACACAAAAGATTATTGCTTAAGATAAAAAATCACGGGATTGGGGGTAATATTCTGGCATGGATAGAGGATTGGCTATCTAATAGAAAGCAAAGAGTTGGGATAAATGGTTCATTCTCGGACTGGCAATCAGTAACTAGTGGTGTTCCGCAGGGGTCAGTGCTGGGTCCCCAACTCTTTACAATCTATATTAACGATTTGGAGGAGGGGACCGAGTGTAACATATCAAAGTTTGCAGATGATACTAAGATGGGAGGGAAAGTAGTGAGTGAGGAGGACATAAAAAACCTGCAAGGGGACATAGACAGGCTAATTAAGTGGGCTGAGATTTGGCAGATGGAATACAATACTGGAAAGTGTGAGGTTATGCACTTTGGCAGGAAAAATCGTAGAGCAAGTTATTATCTTAATGGCAAGAAACTGGAAAGTACTGAAGTACAAAGGGATCTGGGGGTCCTGGTGCACGAAACTCAAAAGGTTAGAATGCAGGTGCAGCAAGTGATTAAGAATGCCAATGGAATGTTGGCTTTCATTGCTAGGGGGATGGAATATAAAAATAGGGAGGTATTGCTTCAGTTGTACAAGGTATTGGTGAGACCGCACCTGGAATACTGCATACAGTTTTGGTGTCCATACTTAAGAAAGGACATACTTGCTCTCGAGTCAGTACAAAGAAGGTTCACTCAGTTAATCCCGGGGATGAGGGGATGGACATATGAGGAGAGGTTGAGTAGATTGGGACTCTACTCATTGGAGTTCAGAAGAATGAGAGGCGATCTTATTGAAACATATAAGATTGTGAAGGGGTTGGATCGGGTGGATGCGGGGAGGATGATCCCGATGATGGGTGAAACTAGAACTAGGGGGCATAGTCTTAGAATAAGGGGCTGTTCTTTCAAAACTGAGATGAGGAGGAACTACTTCACTCAGAGGGTGGTAGGTCCATGGAATATGCTGCCCCAAAAAGCTGTAGAAGCTACATCATTACATAAATTTAAAACAGAAATAGACAGTTTCCTAGAAGTAAAGGGAATAAAGGGTTATGGGGAGCGGGCAGGAATTTGGACATGAGTCTAGGTTCGGATCGGTCATGGCCCTGTGGGTAGCGGAGCGGGCCCAGGGGCCATGTAGCCTGATCCTGCTCCTATTTCGTGTGTCTAATTCTGTTAGATTCAGGAGATGGTTCAGTGATAGTAGATTGGCGGTTAGGATCAGATCAGCCATGATCTTATTGAATGGCGGAGCAGGCTCGAGGGGCCGATTGGCCTACTCCTGCTCCTATTTCTTATGTTCTTATGTTCTTTTCAGCTTTATGCCGACGGCAAAGGACTCATTATCGACGCTACCTCTACAGCTGTCACGAAGCAGCGGAGAAGAGCTCTGCTTCTACACCTAGCAGGACCAGATGTCCAGGATATCTTTTCAACTCTACCGGACACAGGAGAGCCAGTAGACTACATGGCGGCGGTTAGTGCTTTGAATCACTACTTCATGCCCCAGGTCAATGCAGCATTTGCTAGACAGACTTTTCATAAGTTGTCCCAGAAGACAGGTGAGACTGTGCAACAATTTGCCACTCACTTGCGGCAGGCTGCTAAAGACTGTGCTTTTGGGGGGGGATGTGGATAATCAAATAAGAGACGCTATCCTGAGTAGGTGCACGTCAGCCTATGTGCGGAGGAAATTGCTAGAGGAAGGGCATGGTCTAACGCTCGCCCGCACGTTACAATTGGCCTCACAATGTGAAAACGTCGAGGAGCAGATGTCAGCCATGTCATGTACAGAGAAGGCGGAGACAGATACTGTTCGTCGTGTTACACAGAAAAGAGGGTATTATGCGAAAAGCTCGACAGAGAAACCAAAGGGAAATGGCGATAGGAACGAAAGGAAATGTTACAGATGTGGACACACAGACCACATGGGCAGAGATCCGAAATGCCCAGCACGCGGACAAACGTGTCATAAGTGCCACGGAAAGGATCATTTCTCCAAAGTATGCCGCACAAAGGGTACAAAGAAACACAGTGTGAACAATGTAGATGAACAAAATGACTTTGCATTTGCTGTTACTGGAAATAACGTGACAGAGAGACTTACCTTTTGTGTGGGGGGAGTAAACCTGAGAATGTTAATTGATTCGGGTGCAACTAATAATGTGATAGATGAGAATACATGGGAAGGATTAAAGTCAGAACACGTTAAGTGTCAGTCACATGTCCCTAAGACAGAGAGAAAGTTATTCTCTTATGCTTCTAGCCGACCACTGTCAGTTAAAGCTGTATTCACATGTGGGATTACAATAGGTAAGAGAACTGAGCAGGCGGAGTTCATTGTGGTTAAAGGCCATGGAGAGCCGTTGCTAGGAAGAGAGACAGCCATGAAACTGGGAGTTTTTTAAATAGGCGCAGATGTCTCAGCTGTGGTAGATGTAAGACAGCTACTAGAACAGCGGTATCCAAAGGTGTTCCAGGGAGTAGGAAGGCTGAACACAAAACAGATCAGTTTGTATATCGACCCACAAGTGAAGCCTGTGGCCCAGCCACTCAGACGTATACCATTCAACTTAAAGGGGGCAGTAGAAGCCAAAATAAAACAATTGAGGGACATGGACATTATCGAACCTGTAACTGGTCCCACCCCATGGGTAAATCCCGTGGTTATTGTACCAAAAGTGGATAAGGATGTAAGGTCATGCCTAGACATGAGACGAGCAAACCAGGCAATAGTGAGGGAACGATATCCAATCCCCACCGTTGATGAGATACTCCAAGGTATGAACGGCTCGACGGTGTTTAGTAAGCTAGACCTGAAATGGGGTTATCACCAGCTAGAACTGACCCGAGTCACGAGAAATCACAACGTTTGCAGTACATAACGGAGTATACAGGTACAATAGGCTGATATTCGGTGTATCTTCAGCTAGTGAGCAATATCAGCACGAGATAGCTAATGCCTTAGCTGGAATAGAGGGTGTTGAAAACATCTCAGACGACATTATCGTGCATGCACATGACCAGGAAATGCACAACAGACGCCTGCACGCTGTCATGACCAGACTAATGGAAAGTGGACTGACACTAAACTCAGAGAAGTGCCAATTCAACATGGACCGATTGATTTTCATGGGAATCCTGTTGTCTGAAAAGGGCATCGGACCAACAGCAGAGAGAGTGCGAGCAGTGGCAGAAGCTCGGGAACCAGAGAATGCTACAGAGGTGAGGAGTTTCTTGGGACTCGTTGGGTACAGTAGCAGATTCATCCCGCAGTTTGCAATGCTACCAGAGCTACTGCGACGCCTGACGAGAAAAGACACACCATTTAAATTTGGATCACAACAGAGACAGCCATTCAGTGCATTCAAGGAAGAGTTGGCCAGAGGCGGCACTTTAGCATATTTTGATAAGGACACACCAACCAAGGTGATAGCAGATGCCAGTCCTGTAGGTTTAGGCGCAGTACTAGTTCAGGACCAACAGGGACAAGAGGTGCCAATATGCTATGTAAGTCGTAGTTTAACAGACTGTGAGAGGAAATACTCTCAAACAGAGAGAGAGGCCTTAGCTCTTGTATGGGCTTGTGAGAGGCTGCATCCATATGTGTATGGCCGAAAATTTAACTTGGTAACTGACCATAAGCCATTACAAGTGATATACGGCCCACACACTAAACCCTGTGCCCGTATAGAGAGATGGGTACTTAGATTACAGCCGTATGATTTTAAGGTGATACACATTCCAGGCAAGCAAAACATTGCAGACCCACTGTCATGATTGCTGGGGGAGACAGCAAAACAGGAGAGACATTCTCATGGCTCAGATGAATATGTGAGATTTGTAGCTGTGAGTGTGACACCAAAAGCACTCACTACTAGAGAGGTGGAGGAAGCCTCTGCTACCGACCCAGAGCTGATTGCGGTACGGAAGGCAATCACAAACAGACATTTTGAGAACTGTAAAGCTTATGCAGCAATTGCAAATGAGCTGTGCGTAGTGGGGTACTTAGTTCTTCGGGGAACACGCATCGTGCTACCCACAGTGTTACACGCACGAGCCCTGGTGTTAGTACATGAAGGACACTTGGGAATAGTTGGAACAAAGCAACATCTCAGAACCAAGGTTTGGTGGCCTGGCATGGACAAGACAGCTGAAAAACACTGTAAAGCGTGCCACGGCTGTCAGATAGTAGCTAGACCCGACCCACCTGAACCGTTGAGACCAACACCATTACCGGAGAGCCCCTGGCAGGATGTAGCTATAGACTTACTGGGACTCTTGCCATCCAACCACTCTATTCTTGTGGTAGTTGATTATTATAATCGCTACTATGAATACGACATCATGACCTCCACAACAACAGAGAAGGTTATTGATAGTTTAGAGTCAATCTTCAGCCGTCATGGTTTGCCAGTCACCTGCAAATCTGATAATGGTCCCCAATTCAGATCTGAGTTATTCAAAGAATACTGTGAAAACAACAGGATCAAACACCTGAAAATGACAGCAAAATGGGCTCAGGCTAACAGAGAAGTCGAGCGCCAGAATGCATCACTGATGAAGAGAATCAGAATTGCTCAGTCAGAAGGACTAGATTGGAAACGTGAACTTAGCAAATATATGACTGTGTACAGGAGCATTGACCATGCCACGACAGGAAAGAGCCCGGCAGAGCTGCTCTTTAAACGGAAAATGAGAGGAAAGCTGCCAGACATCACAGAGTCGTGCGCAGACATGGAAGTACGTGACTGGGACGCAGAACAAAAAGGCAAGTCCAAACTGTACGCAGATGATGAACAGCGGAGAACACAATACTCAGAGGTGGAAGTTGGCGACACGGTGCTGGTACGGCAGGACCAAGTGGACAAGTTCACCACTCCTTTTAATGCCACACCCCACGAAGTTTTGAGTAAAACAGGGAGTCAAGTAGTAGTGGAATCTCCAGAAGGAGCACGCTACTCGAGAAACACTACGTTTGTGAAGAAATACAGAACCAATGGACCAAAGGAGACACTCTATGAGCAGGAGGAAACACAAGGGACTGAGGACAGTATAGTGGACCCTGACACACATACCACTGTGACACAGGCAATACCCACTGACACCAACATGTCAGACATACCCAATACAGCCAGACCTCAAAGGGTTAAAAGTAAACCCCAAAGACTGTCTGATTATGTCACAACATAAACTGTGCGAGAACTGCATGGGTGATGTTAAATGTTTAAACCTGGGAATTATTAAGTTGTGTGGTAAGACACAAGTTTGTAAAAGGTTTATAAATCAAATAAGTTATGCAGTGTTATTGTAAGCAACTGTTTGTAAACTGCAAGTTTGTTTCCAAGGAAAAGGGGGATGTCGTGTATTGATTGCAAGTTTGACACCAGTCAATATGGTAATGTAATGTGCGAGTTTAACACCAGTTAATACGGTAATGTAATGTGCATTGCATTATGGGAATTACCCGGGGAAGCAGCAGTCAGCCATTTTACCAATAAAGAAAACATCGTAGTTATGAGCCTGTCTGCCTGGTTCTATGCTTTAATGCGTTCATACAACAATCATAACTATTCATTGTTCCAGGTGCAGCTATGCATGTCTGCAGGGAAGCAGCCTAGTGGCGAGACCAGAAATTGTGATTTAGGTGAATTTTAAAAGGATGCAGTCAATTAAAAGGAAGTAGCAGAATAAGGGCCAAAAATATTTACAGCCTTTGGAAAAGTTCAAGCCTTTGGCGGTCTTTGTTAAGGCTAAAGGAGGAGAGGAGTAAGCAGCGACAGCAAAAATGAAGTGAAATGAAAACCCATGCGGAGGCACAAAACAGCCTCTTTAGGGAAGAGATGGAGCAGCTCAGCACCCAACACTGATGGATGCAGAAGCAGAGGAGATGCTGCATGAGGTGGTTATAAGGAGGGTGATCCTTTTTGGCACTCCAGGGCATCATCCCAGCATCGCAACATATCTGGACACCAAGATCAGCGGACACAATGCAGGGGGGAGCGTCATGAAATTGAGGGTATGATTTAATCACCCAATCTTCATTAACAAACTACAATGGGCCTCCTACTTGTTTCAAGCAGAACCATCCTGGCCCATTTCCTCAATGCCGGAAAGGCGCATAATCCACAAAGTGGATGAGAAGGATCTACACCCACTTTTATTATCAAGTTTGTCCAAATTACACCTGTTTATCAGGCACTCCTGGAGTTATGAAGTGATAGACAGTTGAATCCTGATAAATGGATTGCAAGTTTGCCAAGAAACGTATGCTTGGATCAGAATTTCTGTCGACTCAGGTTAAAAATAGCCAATTTGCAAATCTTGGCACAATTCACAGAATTATTTATTCAGCAATTCATTCTAAACAAAAGTAATCCAAAATGTGGAACAAAAACAGATTTTACACAGAAATGATTAAGTTTTGAAGTATGCTATGATCTCTAGGTGACCCTGCAGCAAGTTGACTATATCCAATACATCGAGCATGAACAAATGGATAATTGAGGAACATTGTGTGCTTGGATAACAATTTAATATTTAAATGTTATGGTTATGAATGTAACACAATGGGAGTGAACAGATATGGTTTGGTTCATTGGGGAATTCTACACCTGAAACAGATGTAGAATACTTCAAATATTTTCATCAGAGTTTAATTCAAACAGGATCCCTCTCTCTGTTCAACAAGTCTAGTTTTGATTCTTATTGTATGTAAGAACATAAAGTTCAGAACAAGAAAAAGTTACTCAAGATCGCTCATTTCAACAACTATGTTTATTTACTTGCACTGAGCAATTTGCTAAATCTGCTAATGCAAGTTTATTTGGCATATCCACAACTCTGGGGAAAAAAAGCATATAATCTAATCTTTGGTCTTATTTTAGGTTTGCCAATTTTCTACTAATGTCCTCTAGTTCTGTGTCACAATTTTAGTTACATAACCTATTTCTGTGTTAATCATAACTTTCAGCATTTAAGAATCTGGAATATAGATTATGGGGACGAATTACGCCGAATACTTTAGGTGCTAAAGAGGTAAAGAAGTAGCCAAGATTGGGTCTTAAGCTGAAATGCCGGTTTAGACCGCGTTTAGCGCAAGACGCCATCTTGGTAAAGGAGTTGAAGCCAGCACTAGGAACGGCCGCCCAGAAGCTAGTTAAACAGCTGATTGCTGCTTAAAATGCCTGCTAGCGCTCATTAAAGTGGCCGCATGCCATTTTGGTGGCTAGCGCTTCAACTAACGTCCTTTCCTAACAGCGACCAGCTGTTTGGGAGTAAACACGATGTTGATGTCCATTTCAAGCGGTACTTAAAGGAATACTCACCACTTAAAGGGATACTCATCAGTTCATGTTCACTTGCTGCTGGAGCTGTGAATGGGACCTCTGAAACACATCGGGGGACTTTCTGGGACACTTTGTCAAGACTTCACCAACACTCGAGCAACATTTATTCTGCAAATTCTCTGAGGACTTCACCTAAAAAGATTAAGTGCTGTGCTACTCCACCTTATTGGACACCTTATATGAGGCACCAGGAGAAAGGGAGTGCTTGGTCATCGGCATCTTGCTTGGGGTCTCCTTTGGTCTGGACGAGGAATAGGAGGGGACATGAGGCTAGGTAGAGCAGCACCAGCTGCTGCAGGAGAGAGCGACAGGAGGGCGAGGAGGATGAGGTGGCGTCCTTACCTTTTGAGGGTAAAGGACATCCCTCCTCCTCTGGACCTCCTCCACCAGGACTTCTAGTGGCGCATCTGATAACCTGTGCACCCTCTCCCTCAGTCCCTGAGCCATCCTGCAACATGTTGCTGTGTGCCAGTCAGAGCACTCCACAACTTCATTGGAAGTGGGTGCGATGAGCCCACATATACTGCTTCACAAAAATTGCGTCTAATCAGCACTTGAGTGCTAAACCTGCAGGTTTCTGGTTAGTGCCTGCAGGCACGTTCAAATCATGATAATACTCAATTAGCCCAAACATTGCATGCTAAATTCATACTTTCAAACAGGCTTTTCTTACTAGCACAGCATCCATTTAGCGCCGGTTTTCATCCTTTGGCCAAAATAACCCTCTTTAGGCAGTCCCGCCTCCATACCCACCTCCCCAGGGCTGGCAAGATCGCGCCCTTTGAGTCTGAAACTCCATGGGGTTTTCGCTGTCTCCCTCTGTAATTTCAATGTGAAATTGGCTGAAACCCCAGGGAAATGGCGTATGTTGCCATTTTTAGCTGTTTATGTTGTTTTCTTGGGCATTCCACCCATTATCCATTGGAGAACGCCTTTGGAATTTTCAGGCATTTGTTTCTACTTGCAGTCATATGCCTTCAAGATGTATCTAAATATTTAATAGTTTTGTTGATAACAGCTTCTCATTGACTGGAGACTTTCAGTGAAGTTTAGCAATTCTGTGCTCCCAGCATTGAGCTTCGCTAGATGGGAGCAACGATCAGAGAATTAGGGATTGCTTGTTATAGCTTTATCTCCAATCTGCACTCTTGTCAATGAGGCTCAGCACTGGGTGTACTGGATCGTTACATTTTTGCCTTATAATCCATTTATTAATGGACGCTCCTTTCAATTTTTTTTAATCCTATGCAGTGTCATGGGTTATTTCTTTCTTACCATGACTTGTGGGCATCCAATTGCTGGTGGCAGTGCCAGGCTATGTATCCAATCCATCTTCTTGCCTTTATTTAGCTTTACCTTTTAAAACTTGTCAGTTTTTTCAGTAGTATATGCTTGATTGGTTTGGCTTCACAAATACCTGTGCTGTGCAGCCAAAACTTCATAGAAGATAAAACATTCACTCCCACACTTAGTGAGGAGTGTTATAATCACACAAACATACATGACATTTTTTCTAAAATGAAGAATAGTATTTCCTTCCTTTGGCACAGACTGTTGAATTGCAAACCATGTAGCAGCCCAGCAGCAAAGACATTTGCTCCTAAATCTGTTGCCATGAATTTGAATCAATGGCTACCTTACACTTGACTCTGCCATGGGCCACATGTGTTGCTGTCTTGTAACACTATTATTATTATCCCATATATAATAAGTAGCTTGGCGTTTGTCTTACATCTGTGATATGCTCGAGGGATTCAAATGATGTCATGAACAGTGAGAGTGAAGCTCATTATCTGAACTGTGAGATTGTGTTACACCCCCATGGCATTCTATGCATGCCAGCTGTTCTTATTATAATGTATATACTATCATCTGTTTTGCCGTACAATTCTGTTTCTTCCAGTGTCACTGCCATGTTTTACCACTAAGTTTCAAATCTCTTGTACATATCTAACAATTTTGGGCTTTAATGAAACCCACTTCTGATTCTTAATGGTCTAATAGCAGTTCCTATTAGCAGACCACGATTCCTATGATCTGGAATCTATACCTTTTCCATATGTTGTCATCACAGAAATATATAATCCCAAAGGATTAACAATTACCCCACTTGCAGTAATCTGTTTACTAAATTCAACAAAGACTACCAAACTCCTCAAAATGGTAGATATTAACATACAGATTAGAGGTTTACGAGCTAAAGCAAGCAATACATATATTTATATCTAAGTAGTAACATGCAATAGTAATATTCAATAAGAATTAAAAGTACTATATAAACATATACAAACATGTCCTTCAGAAGAATATGTTCAAATGAAATATGAAAGTTGTGATAGCTTCAATAAGCAAAGTTTGGGTTTCTGACATGGCAAATCAATTAATAGTCTCTTAAAGCTTTCTGTATTAGCAGATCATCATACTATAATGTTTTGCTTCAGCAAGAAGAAAAATGGAGGAGTTCATCTGATCAATTTGCAAGATATCCAGGATTGGGGAGAGGTTGGGGCCAGCATCGGGGGGAGGTCTGGGGGAGGTCGAGGGGAGGTTGGGGGGAGGTTGGGGACAGGGTCGGGTGCCCTGGAGGTCGGGCCCAGGATTGGGGGGAGATTGGAGAGGCCTGGAGGTTGGAGTTGGGAGTGAGGTCGGAGATGATAATGGTAAGTACTTAGCTTTTTAAAATTCGGTGCTGTTTAGCGTTTGTTTTCCCGGAGACAGTCCGCACTGGCGCCGGCTGCCTTAGACGCAAGCCAAATTTGTGAGAGGTAGCAGAAGTAGGCATTAGGGCTCCTTTTTTGAACATGTTAATGGCCTAACGCCTGCTACGAAGTTAAACACCTCTTTTTTTGCCCTCACCAATATGGCATCTGGCACGGCCCACACCAGAAGTGGGCGGCAGTGAGGTGGACGCCATTTTTCCACGAAACCGGCCTTAACAGCCAGCGCTAAGGTGCCGAATATCAGGCCCACAGTCTAGTCTTTGAGTGAAAGACACAAGAAATTCAAACTTTGTAACAACCTGTTATAGGTATTTCGAAGTAAATACTCAGAGTAAGGTAATTTCACATGACAGAAGCAGGTAAAACAGAATGGCCCAGTAATTCCGGGCACAACGCGTGAGTACGGACGGGGTACCCACGCGTGTGCCCGGAGGAATTGCCGGTTTTCAGCATGCACAGCGCATGCGCTGAAAACCGGCATTTCCTGTCCTCTGACCCAAGGAGTTAAGAGGCAGAATGCGCGCGACTGCACAGGCAGCGCGTGCGCAGTGAAATTCCTTTTTTTTTTTCCAGAGTTGTGCGTGTGTAAAGGCCTCCGGTCTTTACGCATTGAAAAACCATTCGTAAGTACTTCGTTTTTCAGGTAAGTGGGCTTTTAGTACAATTGAGAAAAAATTTTCCCACAGGTTTGTTATTTTTAAAGAATTTACAGTAAGGTAAGTTTAGTGTTAGCCCCGATTTTTTATATAAATTTTTTTCAAATTTTAAAATTATTGTTTAAAATAGTTTTTCAGAGTTCTTTATTGTTCATTTAAGTAGTGCAATGTTTTTTTTAATTTTCTTTCAGGTTTAAGTAGTGTTTTGGGGCCAGGAGTTTTCATGAGTTTGACAGCTCTTACTGTCAAACTCATGAATGAGTTTCCCCTCCCGATTGGCTGCACAGTGCTCACCTGATCCCAGCCGGCACATCGCACTAACTACGCCGCTGGATCAGGTAAGCACATCGCGCTGACATCGGAACCGGGTCAGGGACAGGAAATGCAAGCAGGCCCGGGCTTCAGATGTCGACGTGCAGGGTGAGTGCACATCGGGGGCTTGCACGCGCGGCAAGCTCCCGATCCTAATTTCAGGGCCAACATTACTGCAATGGGCACTAACTTCATTATAACATCAATTAACTGCATTTAAGAAATTACAATTCAATGCATAATTATCGATTACAGTCTGTTTCAATGAAATATTTTCTCAGCAGATGATTTGTTCCATTTTATGGTTTTTCCAAGTTACAAAAGATTAGGGCCTAGAAATTCAGACACGCCAGCGGCGGGGTGCACGCTGTATATACCTGTTCATGTGGTCGCAGGGACCACATTAATTTGGTGCTGCCAGCTCATTATAATGACTCAGCCGTGCAGCCAGTGCTGCCCCCACTATTCGTTGGCTACGCAACTGTTTGTGGGAGGGGGAGAAATCAGGCTTCTCTGACAGCACTTAAAGGCAGCCAATACCTCTTAAAGGGGTGGTGCACTCTGGCTGAAGACAGAAGGGAATGCTTCTGAATAAAGAAATGGCTGCAAGACCTCCAGATTGGGCCTCGAGGTTCTCCAGTGCTGCTTTGAAGGCCCTGGTCTAGGCAGTGGAAAGGAGGAGGGAGATCCTGTTCCTCCTGGAGGCAGAAAGCTCTCTAGGAAACACCTCCATCGCCAGTGGGAAGAGCTTACAATAGAGGTTAATGCTAGCTTAGTTACAATATAGAAAAAAGATCAGTGACATCACCAGAGTTATCAAGATAAGATGCCTAACTCTCAGCTCACTTACTGTCTGTTCACGCATCCACAACTTGCAGCCTCACTAACCACAATACTCCCCTCCCCCACTCTCCTACAATCACTGCACCACACTTCACTTCATTTTCTTCTCCTCATACTCACACACTCTGCACTTCCTACTTTCACTACTATTGCAACTCTCACTTCCCCATAGCCCAGTATCAATCCACGTTTATTACAGTCAGGCACTGGGGCAGAACAATTTCACAAAAGAGTCCTACAACAAGCGTAGGACCCTTGTTTAAATTTTAATGAGGCTTTCTATTACTTACGGCGCGCGGCCTACAGAGGAGACCTGCAGAGGGGACCAATCAAATATGGCGGGTGGCACACTTCCGGCACAGAATGAGTGAACAGGCGCCACCCGGATGTTTTACGCAGAGAAATGTTGTGAATTAATTTATAAACAGAAATGTCATTCCACTGAGGTTTGAAAATTACAAACACATTGCTCTGTGGGAAACATACTGTGAATTCTGCACAATCAATACGACAGTTTTGTTACCCTGCAATGATTCAGAGAACACTTAAAACCCAGCCTTCAGTATCTGTACCCCTAGTGGTGCTTTGCACAAAAGCAAAAGTACCTGGGCTAACATCTAAACAAAACTCTATAAATAAACCAGAGAGAAAGTGAAGAACAGCCTTGAAAACACTGATGCAACAGAAGTGAAGATTGTATTTTACAAAATGGATTAAAAGATATGGATTCAAAAGTGAGGTTTTTAGAAATGTGGCTCTTGCTTCTATATATTAATAATATTTCTTAGATTTGTGCCAGGGATATTCAAATAAATCCTCTAATTATTTTCAGTTATACATCTAAACAGCCCTATTGATGTGAGAAATGTGTCCCAATTGGAAAATCCATGCCAATAAGTTCAGAGCAATACTTGGAATTAAACCACACCAATTGGACAAGGGCAAACAGGCAGACACTAGTGGAAGGCAAATTTGGGACTGATTGATACATAGGAGCATAGGAACAGGAGTAGGCCATTCAGCCCCTCGAGCCTGTTCCGCCATTCAATGAGATCATGGCTGATCTGTGACCTAACTCCATATACCCGCCTTTGGCCCATATCCCTTAATACCTTTGGTTAACAAAAACCTATCAATCTCAGATTTCAAATTAACAATTGATCTAGCATCAATTACCATTTGTGGAAGAGAGCTCCAAACTTCTACCACCCTTTGTGTGTAGAAGTGTTTCCTAATTTCACTCCTGAAAGGTTGGGCGCTAATATTTAGACTATGCCCCCTAGTCCTAGAATCCGCAACCAGCGGAAATAGAGTCATAATGGCAAAGAAGGAAGCCATTCGGCCCTTCGAGTCCGTGCCGGCTCTCTGTAGAGCAATCCAGTCAGTCCCATTCCCCCGCTCTAGCCCCTGGATCCACACAGCCTTGGTCTGCTGGGGAGGTTTCTTCCTCCCTGAAGAAGGGAAGAGCACGTCTTTATTGGCTCTTGCTCCCTCCACTAAAGCTTGCAGGGCAACGTCATCAAACCTGGGAGCAGACTTCCAGGTCCCTCTAACATGAAAGGCCAAAAGGTTGGCAGTCTGCAGAAGAAGCAAGGCTTCTTGCAGACCTTAAATGCAGCAGCAATGATGACATCATCAGAGGCGAGTTTCAGACTGAAAAAACTAATTAGGCCATGGGTTCCCACACGCTGGAAGTTTATTTCCCTCAAGTGCCTATACAGTCTCCCCTTGAAAACATTGAGGGCTCGGTTTTGTTACTGGGGTCGTGTAAACCCCTTTTCGTGTTAGCCACCCGATTCTAAATCGCTGTGGGAAAATGATGCGATTTTCACCTAATTGGGCAATTGAGTTCCAGCGTGTGGGAACCCATGGCCCAATTAGTTTTTTCAGTCTGAAACTCGCCTCTGATGATGTCATCATTGCTGCTGCATTTAAGGTCTGCAACAAGCCTTGCTTCTTCTGCAGACTGCCAACCTTTTGGCCTTTCATGTTAGAGGGACCTGGACGTCTGCTCCCAGGTTTGATGACGTTGCCCTGCAAGCTTTAGTGGAGGGAGCAAGAGACAATAAAGAGGTGCTCTTCCCTTCTTCAGGGAGGAAAAAACCTCCCCAGCAGACCAAGGCTGTGTGGATCCAGGTGGCCCAGGTGGTCAACTCTTTGTCGCTAACCCGCAGAACCTGGCTTCAGTGCAGGAAGAGGTTTCATGACCTTCTGCGCACTGGAAAAGTGAGTATGGCTTTCCCATCACCCTCAATCTAATCCCCATTGCCTTTACCAGCACTCAGCTTTAGCAATCTCTTCCTCCACATCCCACTTGACACGGACATCCATGCACCCTTACCCATTCCCTCTCTCTCTATGGTCACATTCACTTAACTATTCGACTATGCAGCCCTCACACTCCCTATCACTGTGATGCTATGAAAACAACTTACAACACACAGGGAGGGCCCTTGGTCTTGCCACCTCACTCCATCATTGTCTCCTTCTAACCATCTATGCTATGGATTCTCTACACTCACTCTTTCATTCTCACCCAAACTCCACTTGTCTCCCTCATTGCAGGAAAAGAGAGCTCACAATAAGAGGGAAAGAGTGAGGACAGGAGGAGGGCCACGCTCAGTAGCCCAGCTCACCCCCTGGGAGGATGCAGTCCTGGAAATCGTGGGAGTGGAGGACAATGCACAAGTGGGGGATGGACAGACGGGTGCATCACAGCAAGCTGGGGACAAAATAGTTTTCCACGACAAGGCCTTGGACAACGTGGACCACTTTCCATACCTCGGGAGCCTACTGTCAACAAGGGCAGACGTCGACGACGAAGTCCAACACCGCCTTCAGTGTGCCAGTGCAACCTTCGGTCGCCTGAGGAAGAGAGTGTTTGAAGACCAGGACCTCAAACCCGGCACTAAGCTCATGGTCCACAGGGCAGCAGTGATACCTGCCCTGCTGTATGCCTCAAAGACATGGACCATGTACAGCAGGCAACTCAAAGCACTGGAGAGGTACCACCAACGCTGCCTCTGCAAGATCCTGCAAATCCATTGGCAGGATAGGTGCACCAACATCAGTGTTCTTGCTCAGGCCAACATCCCCAGCATCGAAGCTCTGACCACACTCAATCACACACACACGGGTCACATTGTCCACATGCCCGATACGAGACTCCCAAAAACAAGCGCTCTACTCGGAGCTCCGGCACGGCAAGAGAGCCCCAGGTGGGCAGAGGAAACGCTTCAAGGACACCCTCAAAGCCTCCTTGAAAAAGTATAACATCCCCACCGACACCTGGGAATCCCTGGCCCAAGACCGCACAAAGTGGAGGAGAAGCATCCGGGAAGGCGCCGAACACCTCGAGTCTCTTCACCGGGAGCAAGCAGAAGCCAAGCGCAAGCAGCGCAAGGAGCGCAGGTCAACCCAAGCACCCCACCCACCCGCCCCTTCAACCACCATCTGCCCCACCTGTGACAGAGACTGTAGGTCCCGCATTGGACTAATCAGCCACCTGCGAGCTTATTTTTAATGTGGAAGCAAGTCATCCTCAGTTCCGAGGGACTGCCTAAGAAGTTTTCCATCTCTCTCATTGACATTGCATGAGTCGCTGTTAATGATTCTGAAGCTCTAACAGATGGACTTATGATCATCTGCAATATGCAATGTGCATGTAACCTTGGCATCACATCTCTGACTCTTTCCTTTACTCCCCCACAGGACCATCGACAGCACCCGTCCCCACTAGCCAGGAGGAAGAGCATGAGCATCTGGACTTCTCAGAGGAAGCTGCAACCTCTGAGGGCGCAGCGTCAGCAGAATTCAGTGCACCCAGCACCAGCGCAGACACTCACACCTCGGTGGGACCTTCGCGAGATAGAGTAGTGTTGTCACCTGGTGTATCACAGCTCACAAGTGAGCATCAGCAGACGGTGGAGACAGGGACAGCAGTGGAGAGTCCTCGTCAGAGGGCGCAGGACTCTGCCAGCTTGGCTCAGCTGCATGTCAACCCTCTGCCTCTGGGTCCATCCACAAGATCAGCGGTGCTGGAATCCAGGAACAGATGCAGGAGTCTCTGGCAGGTTTTGTCTCCAGGGTCGCTGCGAGTGTGGAGCGAATGGAGGAGTCCATTGCGAACATGAGCAGAGCCTTTGTGGAGTCACTGGCGCATGAACGCATCACCGTGAAAAGGATGGCAACCTCCATGGAGGTGATAAGTCACCAGACTGCAGAAAACATGGTGAGTGTTCTGAATAGAATGACATCTCTGGAGGAGCGAAGGGCATCTATTGAACAGAGAAACCAGACGTTCATGGAAGTCCTTCTGAGTAGGACTGCCAGTGCAGATACAGGTCCCCATGGTCCCCTGATATGCAGCAAGGTGCTCTCAAGCCACTTACAAGCACTGAGAGGTACCTGACCCATGAGAGGGAAGTTGGTGGCAGACATCAAGGAAGTGGGGGCTCCTCTCCAAGTGCTCACACTTCCATGCCACTGCAGAGCCCTCGGTCAGAGCCCCACCAGAGTCCACACCCAACTGAGATCGGCATCTCAACCCCTGCACAGCCGCAGGAGCAGCAGACTGTTGGTGAGCCCTCACAGGTTCGCAACCCCAGAGGACGCCCACCAAAGGTGTCGAGACAGGAGCAGCAAGAAAGTGAACAAGGGGCCTCCACATCTGCTGAAGCCACAGGGGAAGCACCACGTAGGAGCACACGTAAGAGAAAGCTACTTCACAAATAGTCACAAGGGTAGTCACTTGGGTAAAATTTGATGTTTAATGTTAAAAAGCCATCAGATGGTTACTGTAAATAAAAAATCTGATGGCTACTGCTGCAGTTGTGGCGTGTGTCATTTCACTAATGGGACTTCCACATTGAGGGCTTAGGATTACTTGGTATATGCCTCAGTTGAGGAAGCGCTCAGTGAAGGTGATGAGAGGGATTTCCCAGCAAGGCACACTGGAGATGGGTGTCAGGCTCCAAACTTCCACCGCTGTGGTTATGCTTTCTAAAAGTTCCCCCAGACCTGAGACAACAAAGTCCTGCCACCTGCAAATGATGGCTGATCAAATATCCTATTTAATGGTGGAGCTGTAGCTAATAGTCAGCAATCCAATTGTGCTCCCACCAGGTTTCACCGTCGTGTTTCAGAGCAGGCGTGCTTCACGTCGGAAAAGGGTTAAAATCACCAAGGCCTTTCAAAATGGGATAATAGAGTCAATGTAATGCTTGTTAAGGGCCTTAAGGGCTTATCCCGCCTCTTGGAGGCTGGACGGAGACGGGAGCAGTAAACACAATTTCTTGAAAGTTGCTTGGAGGCAGGATGGAGGCGGAGTTGGGCCCGCCCACCACTTTTTACAATTTTAACACCCCACACGCCTCCATTCCCGCCTCCACGGCCCTGTGAAATTCGAGCCCTGAGTGTCTCCGCTTCTACCAATTCCGTCGGCAGCGAGTTCCAGGTCCTCATCACTCGCTGCGTAAAAAAGTTTTTCCTCACATCCCCCCTGTATCTCTTGCCCAAATCCTTAAATCTATGTCCCCTAGTCCTTGTATCAAGTAGTGGGAACAGCCTTTCCCCATCTAGCCTATCCAAACCTGTCATAATCTTTTACATCTCTATCTAATCACGCCTCAAGCTCCTTTGCTCTAATGAAAACAAATCTGGCTTCTCCAACCTGTCCTTGTAGCTAAGATCCCCCATCCCCGGAACCATTCTGGTAAATCTCCTCTGCACCCTCTCAAGTGCCATCACATCCTTCCTAAAGTGTGGTGACCAGAACTGGGCGCAATACTCCAGTTGTGGCCTAACCAGAGCTTTATAAAGGTTCAGCATAATTTATATACTTTTGTACTCAATACCTCTATTTATGAAGCCCAAAATCCCATATGCTTTGCTAACCACTCTCTTAATGGCCCAGAACTTGGTGTCGGGGGCTTGCCACGCGTGCAAGCCCCCGATGTGCACTTACCCGGCGCGCCGACATCTGAAACCTGGCCCGCAGTGGATTTCCTGTAAGTGGCCCGGTTCAGCTGTCGGCGCACTGTGCTAACCTGACCCAGCGGCGTAGTTAGTGCGATGTGCCGGCTGGGATCAGGTGAGCACTGTTCAGCCAATCAGGGGAGGGGAAACTTCATTCATAAGTTTGATAGTAAAGACTGTCAAACTCATGAAAAGTACGGCACCCCAAAACACTACTTAAACTTTAAATAAAATTTTAAAAAGCACCCCAATAATTAAATTAACTATGAATAACTTTTAAAAAACTATTTTAAACAATTAATCAAATTTTTAAAAAATAGGGTCTAAAACTAAACTTACCTTACTGTAGATTCTTTAAAAATAATAAACCTGTGGAAAAAAAATTCTAAATTGTACTAAAAGACCACTTACCTGTAAAACTAAGTACTTACGTGTGGTTTTTCAATGCGTAAAAACCGGAGCCCTTTACACATGCGCAAATCTGTAAAAATACAGGAAATCCAAGTCGCACGCGCTGCCCAATACCGAGCATGCGTTCAGCCTCTTAACCCCTTGGGTCAGAGGACAGGAAATGCCGGTTTTCAGCGCATGCGCTGTGCATGCTGAAAACCGGCAATTCCTCCTGGCACACGCGTGAGTACCCTGTCCGTACTCACGCGTTGTGACAGGAATTACTGGGCCAATATGTCCCGCCACCTTCAGGGACCTATGCACATTAACTCCCAGGTCCATCTTTCCTGCACACTCTTTAAAACTGTGTCATTAATTGTATATTGCCTCTCCCTGTTCCTTCTGCCAAAATGTATCACCTCACACTGCTCTGTATTAAATTCCATCTGCCACTTGTCTGCCCATTCTGCTAGCCTTTCTATGTCCTGTTGCAGTCTACCCATTCTGCTAGTCTTTCTATGTCCTGTTGCAGTCGATTGGTATCATCCTCACTGTTTGCCACACCCCCAAGTTTGGTGTCATCGACAAATTTAGAAATTCTACTCTGTATTCCAATATCCAGGTCATTTATATATATCAAAAAAAGCAGTGGCCCCAGCACTGACCCTTGGGGAACACCACTGTCTACCATCCTCCAGTCTGAAAAACAGCCATATACCACAACTCGCGTTCTGTCCTTAAGCCAATTCCTTATCCAAGCTGCCACTGACCCACCTATTCCATGAGCCTCAATTTTGTTAACCAGCCTTCTATGTAAGAAGTCACACAACACCAGGTTATAGTCCAACAGCTTTATTTGAAATCACAAGCTTTCGGAGCGCTGCTCCTTCTTCAGGTGAAGTGGAGAAATGCATAAAGACACAGCTTATATAGTCAGAGAATCATGTCAGATGTTTACAGGTAACCTTTCCAACTTGGGTTCATGTCACGCTACATGTAACCCCACCTGACGCAGGGTCATCCAGACTCGAGTCGACATTGGCTTGTTCTCTCTACACAGATGCGGCCGGACCTGCTGTGATTTCCAGCCAAAAAAAATGTTTTTTGTCTGTTTTTTTGTTTTTCATACAGACCCCAGCATCTGCAATATTTGACCCCTTATGACCCCACCTCATTGTTCTTTGATGTAATGTTTCCCTGACTGACCTGTTTGGACACCATTCACACCTTTGACTGCTGTGATTATCTCTCTGCCGAGGTGTGATAAATGGCAGTTGGAAAGGTTACCTGTAAACATCTGACATGATTCTCTGACTATATAAGCTGTGTCTTTATGCATTTCTCCACTTCACCTGAAGAAGGAGCAGCGCTCCGAAAGCTTGTGATTTCAAATAAAGCTGTTGGACTATAACCTGGTGTTGTGTGACTTCTTACATTTGTCCACCCCAGTCCAACTCTGGCATCTCCACACCAAGCCTTCTATGTGATACTTTGTCAAGCACCTTCCAAAAATCCATGTAGACAACATCCATTGCATTCCCTTCATCAATCCTCTGTTAGTTCATCAAAAACTTCTCCAAGTGCCCGTTAATTTTTTTCCTTGATTATTGTTTCTAAAACTTTACCCACCACTGATGTTAAACTGACTGGCCTGTAGTTACCAGGATTGTCCTTAGACCCTTTCTTGAACAATGGTGTCACATTTGCCACTTTCCAATCCAGGCACCTCCCCCACATCTAGGGAAGATTGGAAAATTATGGCAAGCCCTTCCGCTATCTCCTCCCCCAATTCCCTTAGCAACCTGGGATGCAAGCCATCTAGCCCAGACGACTTGTCCACTCTAAGCATACCCAGCCTTTCTAGTACATCCTGTCTATCAATTTTCACTCCTTCCATTGTTTCTACCTTTTCCACTTCTACTGATAGTTTGTCAGCATCCACCTCCTTAGTAAAAACTTATACAAAGTACTCATCGAGTATTCTAGGCTTGCCCTGCGCATCTAAGCATGTATCACCTTCTTTGTCCGTAATAGGCCCCCACCCGCCTCTTACTACCTGCTTACATGCTAGTAGAAGATTTTTGGGTTCTCTTTTATGTTAACCATCATTCTACTCTCATATTCTCTCTTTGCCAATCTTATTTTTATCTTCACTTCCCCTCTCAACTTATTGTATTTGGTCTGGTTCTCCCTTGAAGAATTAACCTGACATGCATCGTACACCCTCTCTTTTTGTTTCATCATCTTCTCTATCTCCCTTGCTTTGGTTCCCTTACCCTTCCCCTGTTGTTGGAATGTACCTAGCCTGTACTTGGAACATCTCCTCCTTAAAGATCACCCATTGATCCGTTACAGTTTTTCCTGTCAGTTTTTGGTTCCATTTTACCCTGGCTAGATCCTTTTGCATCCCTTTGAAGTTAGCCCTATTCCAGTTTAGAAGTTGCACTCTAGATTGTTGCTTGCTAATCTAAACCTTATGATATGATGATCACTCGTACCCAAGTGTTCTCCCACAGACACTTGGTCGAGCTGGCCCACCTCATTTCCGAGCACCAGATCCAGCAATGCCTCCTTCCTAGTTGGGCCAAGAACATACTGGTCAAGGAAATAATCCTGAACACATTTCAGAAATACCTCCCCCTCCTTTCCCTTTACCCTAGCATTATCCCAATCGATATTTGGGTAATTAAAGTACCCCAATATCACCACTCTATAGCTCTTGCATATCTCTGCGATTTCCCTGCAGATTTGCTTCTCTACCTCCCTCTCACTATTTGGAGGCCTGTAGAATACCCCCAATAGCGTGATCATACCCTTTTTGCAGATCAACTTTAAACAAATGGATTCTGCCCTTGTCCCTTCAAGAACATCCTCCCTTTCCAACACTACAATGTCTTCCTTAATCAGCACTGCCACTCCACCTCCCTTTTTTCCTTCCCTATCTTTTCTGAACATCTTGTATTAAGTGCCCAGTCCTCATCGTTTTTAAGCCACGTTTCCATTATTGCCACATCATCATATTGCCACACAATTGTGCTTGTAGCTCACCAACCTTATTCACCACACTTTGTGTGTTTATGTACACGCATTCTAAACCCATTTTTGATTTTTCGTAGTCTTTCTTAGTCTGCTTCTATCTAATATGGTACTGCTTCCGCCTCTAGTACTACTTTCTTCTCTAGTACTATCCAACACACTCCCTCTCTTATGCACCTTATTCCTCTTTTCTACTCCTATATGCTGGTGCCCATCCCCCTGCCAAGCTAGTTTAAACCCTCCCCAACAGCACTAGCAAACCTCCCCGTGAGAATATTGGTCCCGGCTCTGTTGAGGTGTAACCCGTCCGGCTTGTACAGGTCCCACCTTCCCCAAAAACGGTCCCAATGCCTCAGGAATCTAAAGCCCTCCCTCCTGCACCATCTCTCCAGCCACACATTCATCTGTTCTATCCTCCTATTCCTGTACTCACTAGCATGTGGCACCAGGAGTAATCTGGAGATTACTACCTTTGAGGTCCTCTGAATAGTTTCTCTCGATCTACCCTATCTGTTCCCCTTAATATCTTGAAAACTTCGACCAGATCACCCCTTTACCTTCTAAATTCCAGGGAATACAACCGTAATTTGTGTAATCTCTCCTCGTAACTTAACCCTTGGAGTCTGGGTATCATTCTGGTAAACCTACGCTGCACTTCCTCCAAGGCCAATATATCCTTCCTTAAGGTGTGGTGCCCACAACTGCTCACAGTACTCCAGGTGTGGTTTAACCAGGGTTTTGTATAGCTGCAACATAACTTCTACCCCCTTGTATTCTAGTCCTCTAGATATATAGGTCAGCATCCCACTAGCCTTTCTGATTATTTTCTGTACCTGTTCATAACATTGTAATGAGCAATGTCAGGAAGTTCTTCACACACATTACATGAGGCCCAGCCAGTGGCTCGAAGTCTTGCATGTGCATGCATGTTGGAAAATTGTGGCTGAACTGCCCATGATTTTCCATCGACTGAAATGACAGACATTGCACTTACAATTTTCCCACAGGCACTGGCTGCACACGAGCCTCACAAAACTTACTCTCTAAAGTGATCAATACTGGAATAGATTTCTGTGTAGGGAAAATGAAGGCAAAAACCTTGGAATGATTTTAAAATGTAATCATTTATTGGACGATGTAGTGGGGGAATGTAGATTTTTCTAAATAGAGGATATAAGATGGGCCAAATGACCTTCCTCAACAATTTTGTTGTCATCCTGTGATTTTGAGAGTTTAAAGAAGTATAGGTAAATTTGATCTTTAATAAAAGGCATCATTGTAGGTACACCTATGTTCATTTTGTTTTATACTGTAAAGACAGAATTTATTCACCTAACATCAATTCCACATTATGTGGCAACAGTGTTGCATGTGAACACAGCAATATGTTTCAACTCTACCCTTTTAGTGGAGGTGCACAATCTCCACTCTGTTCCACCATCAAGGGCATGAAGATAGGCACAGTTTTATTATCATCGTAGTGCAGATGGTACTAATGGAACACAGGCTTCTGCTCAACAGTGATGTACCATGGTTCTACAAACCCACACCGTTTCTTTTTAGTTTTAATTAGTTTGATATGGGGTATATATGCGTAGATCCAGAAGTCATGTCACTATTAAAGCTAAAGCAATATTTGAGTGTAGAATCTGCCTCACGTGGTTTACTATCACTTCAAATTGCTATCTTAGCCTCTGGGGATTTTATATTCAATTCAGTCCAGTAAAAGTATAGCATTTTCTTTTCACTGAAGATTGGTTAATTTCTCAGGTTCTAGCAATCTTAGTTGGGTCACCAGGGGTGAGAAGTAACATGGATGAAATTCATGGCTTAGAAACAGGGGCCAGGGATTAGAATCGCTCATAGATAGCAACCTGGAAAACTAGCAAAAGCTAACCATAGCTTCAGAAAAGCTGAAAACTAAAGACCAGCCCTGATTATAACATGCACCCAGCAGCCAATGTAGACAGAAGGGGTAGGCTGCCTTAGAGCCTTTGCCTGCTGGAGAAAATATCTTGCAAGATAAAAAGGTTTTGTTTCCAAATATAAATAGGAAAATTATGTCATATAGTTAGAAATTCCTCCATTGATTACAGTGGGAACATGATTCTGCTCATGGGATCAATATAATTCATGGAGGAGTTTCTCGTCAATACTCAAGGAAGTTACTATGCTGCTTTTAAAATCTTTGCTTCAGGTATCTTGTGTTACTTGGGGGTCCTTGTGCATGAAACACAAAAAGTTACTATGCAGGTACAGCAAGTAATCAAAAAGGCAAATGGAATGTTGGCCTTTATTTCAAAGAGGTTGGAGTATAAAAGTAGGGAAGTCCTGCTACAACTGTACAGGGCATTGGTGAGACCACACCTTGAGTACTGCATACAGTTTTGGTCTCCATATTTAAGGATATACATGCATTGGAGGCAGTTCAGAGACGATTCACTAGGTTAATTCTAGAGATGAGGGGGTTGACTTATGAGGAAAGGTTGAGCAGGCTGGGCCTATACTCATTGGAATTTAGAAGAATGAGAGATGATCTTATTGAAACATATAATATACTGAGGGGACTCGACAAGGTAGATGCCAAGAGAATGTTTCCCTCGTGGGGAAATCTAGAATGCGGGGGCACAGTTTTGGAATAAGGAGTCGCCCATTTAAAACTGAGATGAGGAGGAATTTCTTCTCTCAGAGGGTCGTAAATCTGTGGAATTCTCTGCCCCAGAGAGTTGTGGAGGCTGGCTGATTAAATACATTTAAGGTGTGTAGGGTTCTCAAAATTCCCACATTCCCCAAAAGTTATGGATAAAGGGACCCTGTATGGACAAGTTATTAAAAAGGGTACCCAAAATGGCTTCTGAAACCTCGTGACCAAAACGTACAGAATTTTAAAAGCAAGGCCCTGCAAGAGGCAGGCCCTTTCAAAACCTGAAACGAAACCTAACATGCATGGATCTGTGAAAGACATTGTAAAGCCAGACAGCTAGGTAAACACAGAATATGCATTCTTCATCTTGGAACAGATCAAGTCAGGATGCAACTAATCTTGAGGCCATTAACTTTCTGCATACACAATCGGTAACAGCTCACAGTAGTTACCAAGCCAGGAAAAAGATGATTAAATTTCATAAATAACAAACAGCCAGGATATTGAAGCCATTAAACCAGGAGACAAACGCCCCAAAAGTCGCTAAAGTGGATGACCGTAATCACTTTGGATGAGCCCGCCAAAAGTTAGACAAAGGACTGACCTGATTTGGCGCGCAGATAAGGGATGAAGAACCGGGTATAATTGTAGGCCCACCGGTAGCCAAGGTCTCTTCGTCTCTCCGCTCTCTCTTGCCTCTCGCCTCGTCATGGGCTCTCTTCTCCCTCCCCGCACTGCTCGACACCAAGGACGCCCATTACTACACCGGGGGCCAAACGCGGGAGGAGAACGGGACCCGAATCGAAAGCGCACAGGACACACGGGGCCACAAAAGGGCAGACGAGACAAAACAAACGGTAAAGCCAATAAAAGCAGAGAAGGGCAGCGAAAAGGAAGCATTGGGGATGTGCGGGTACACACCCCGGCCTAGTTATAAGCTGGCGTTTGAAGCATGGGTAGGAAGATCAAATGACAATATAAACCGCCAACCGAGCCCCAACCACAACAAAGCCATCGGCGACCAAACTGCCACCAGAAGAAGAAAAACCATCTCTGCAAAGTACCCAACAAAGACTTTAACGGAGGAAAAGGAGGGTACTTTGCACAAACGACTCCATCGCCGCGCCCTGTGACCACGTGATGACAACGGACCCCAAAGGACAACGAGAGCGAACCCCAAAAACCACAACCGGTTTAATCAACAGGTTTCGAATTGGTGAGCATAAATTCCTGACCCCTCGTAGCTTAATCTAGTTAGGTATTGGGGGTGGGACAAGGGTAGGGGGATTTTAATGTGTTTGTTCCCTCGATGTGCCGTGTGTTTTCCATTCCCAAATAAGTGTACTTTTATATGCCTGTAATTATCCTAGTAATTCTCAGTGTTGTGACTTTATTGTGCCTTTAATAAAAATTACAGTTTTCTTGCACCAAACCAGTTGTCTACTCTATTTTCTGTATCGCCGCCTGTACCTAAGTCCGGTGTCTCGAACCCAGGGGTGTGGGAGCAATTCGAACCGCTCAGGGACAGTCAGGGGCAGAGCTGACTGGGCACACGCCACCCCCTACAGGTGGAGATAGGCAGATTTTTGCAAGATAATGGAGTGAAGGATTATGAAGGGAGCGGGTGGGGAAGTGGCTTTGAGCCCAAGATCAGCCATGATCTTATTGAATGGCAGAGCAGGCTCGAGGGGCCAAGAGGCCTATTCCTGCACCTATTTCTTATGTTCTTAAACGTAGCAGAGTCTATTTTGAGAGCCATTGATTATGAGACTATATCCACCAGCTCACTACCTCTTGGTTCATTCATGTAGTAAAAAAGCAGATCAACTATTGGGCCATACAAAGTTTAATAGTGATCTGAATGGCCACTTCTACTGTTATTTTTATTTTTGTAACCTATATTTAGTTTGCTACTATTTGAGCACCACGTGTACAACAATAATGCAGTTGACAATTATGTTGACATTGTAGGAAACCTGGGCCTAGAAATTCATTGTAGCCACTTTTGGGGCGGTAAAGTCGGGCGGCCGCTAAAGTTTGCGGCCGACGCCAAATCGAGGCCACTTCTCCGATATTCATTAGCTTCGCCCTAAGAGTTTGCTCGAGCGCTAAAACTGGCGCTGCACGCCTCTCTTTAGGCGCTAAGCTGGCGGGCCGGGGCGCTAAACCGGCAGTTGGGCGCAGGGCAGGTGCGGCGAGCTGCTGATTGACGGCAGACACTCTGGATCCAGTGACCTCTTCTTCCTCCTCCTCCCCCTCCCCCTCCTCCCCCCCCCACCATTTCTAGTACAGGAGGGCCCTTTAATTTGCGCTCCCTGCGGCCCGCATCGGCTGTGTACCGTTCCACTTCACAGTCGTTAGGGCCACCCGGCGCACAATGGGCCGGCGCGAGTGAAGTTCCGGTTCGGGGCGCACAAAGGGCGTTGTACGACGAAATGACGTCATGATCTGCGCGCGCAGCAGGGCGCGCGCTAAGACTTTGCGCCGGCGCTAAATGTGTACTGAAGTTGGGGCGAGGCGCAGATCGCGCTGCACCCGGGCGCTAAGCGCCTAGCGCTCGAGATCTACTCCTCCTAAGGCGCTAACGGCTAGCGCGCCCAACTGAATTTCTAGGCCCTGATATTTTGTTAGAGAAGCGTCACCTTTATAAGTTGCAGACCAAATCAGAGCTGACAATCCCAGCTTCTTAAAAATGTAAATATGTAAACAGGAATTGTTTTATTCTTTAGGCAAGTATAGGCCCCGATTTTCGGGCAGCTGTCGGGCGGCTTTTCATGTGGCCGTGGTCCGAAAATCGTTGAAAAAGCGGGTCGGGACCCCCCCGTCGGGACCCCCCCCCGCCTGATTCCCCGCCCCATCCGACTTTCGGACCGCCATTTCCACGCGCCCCGCTTCAGTCCCGCCCGCCACTGGCGGGACTGCTCATCGGAGCACTAATCACCAATGATCACCTTGTTAAGGACAATTTTCCCGTGCTGTTGCGACTTTGGGGCTTTCCCCACCTGAAACCCGCCTGCGGGGAACCGCTGGCTTGCTTGCAGCAGCAGGTCGCTGAGGGCTGAAGATATTTAAAGAGGCAGCATTTGCAGGCTGCAGGACCTTGTTGATCAAGGCTTGGGGGAACTATTTGAAGCCTTAGGAGCAGCTGCAGAAAGTTGGAGCATCACACACTTCTTCAGTGTGAGCCCCTGGGAAGCCCCTCTCGCCACCCTAACTCAGGGCCTCCTCAACCGAGGCATCTGCTAGAAGCATGGGAGGCCTTTGGCACCTTCCCTTCCTGGCATTAGAGGATCTCCAACAGCAGAGGTGGCAGCAGCAGAACCAGGAACAGCAGGATGATTACCAGGAGCACCAGGCTGCTGCTCACTCACCTGAAGCTGCACAAGCCAGAAAGGGCCAGCGCTTGGAAGTGGCTTGAGAGCACCTTGCTACGCTTTAGGGGGCCAGTGGGACCCGTTTCTGCACTGGCAGTCCTACTCAGAAGGACTTCCATGAAGATCTGGTTTCTCTGTTCAACAGATGGCCAACGCTCCTCAAGAGATGTCATTCTCTATGAGCACTCACCATGTTTTCTGTATGCTGGCGAGTTATCTCCTCCATGGAGGTTGCCAACCTTTCCATGGTGCTGCGTTCATGCACCAATGACTCCACAAAGGCTCTGCTCATGGTCGCTATGGACTCCTCCATTCGCTCCACACTTGCAGCGACCCTGGAGACAAAACCTGCCAGAGACTCCTGCATCTGTGCATGGAGGTCCATCACCTCTTCTCTTGCGGATGGACCCAGAGGCAGAGGGTCGTCATGCAGCGCAGCTGAGCTGAGCTGGCAGAGTCCTACGCCCTCCGACGAGGACTCTCCACTACTGTCCCTGTCTCCAGAATCTGCTGAGGCTCACTTGTGAGATGTGAAACACCAGGTGACAATACTACTCTATGTCCCAAAGGTCCCCCCGAGGTGTGAGTGTCTGCGCTGGTGCTGGGTGCGCTTACTTCTGCTGATGCTGCGCCCTCAGAGGTTGGAGCTTCCTCTGAGGAGTCTGGCTGCACAGCCTCTTCCTCCTCCACAGTGAGGACGGGGGCTCTGGATGGTACTGTGGGGGAGTAAAGGAAGGAGATAGAGATGTAATGCCAAGGTTCTTCTGGTGACTCCCAGCGAGTTGGCATCTGCTGACACCTGCATCCATGCAGCATTGGTCTCAGTGGGAGGCCTCTTCCTCCCTGACCTAGGGAAGAAGACCTCCCTGTGGGCCCTAACCCCATCCAATAATGCCTGCAGTGAAGCCTCGTCGAATTTGAAGGCAGCTCGGCCTCTGCCGCTGGCAGCAGCTGGTACAGGCTCCTCTGCCATTGTGCAAGAGTGGTTGAGAAGCCTGCAGAGGTGGAGAAGCTTGCTGGACACTTTGAAAGCACCACGAATGATGACGTCATAGTGTGGGGATTTCTGACTCGAATTGGACAATTAGCAAGGCTTCCCACATGCTGGGAATTAATTGGCCACTTGAGGGAAAATTACGTGAAGCTGGCTGACACTTTTTTATGTGTGTCAGAAACCCCACATTCGGGGAAATCCGACCATTCCCCACACAAGCTGAAAATCAGGGCCGGCTTGGATTCTCCTTTTCGAGGCAGAGTTCCACCCACCACTCCACAATATCCTTGGTTGAGGGTAAGGTCAGATACACAGCTGGCTCCCAGCGGGATTCCCGATGCTAACAGAAAGCCCGCCAATTCCTTGGCGCCAAATGCTGGTGCTGCTGCAGTGGCGAAGAGGCAGTTAAAGGGTCTAAAGCACCCCAAATATTGGCACCACAGCTGCCTTGTATGCCCTGGCAGAGCCCAAGGCCCACGACGGAAGGTAAGTCGGGGTCAATATCGAGGGACAGGAAGCACCAGCAAGGTCCTCTCCCTCCAATAGAGGACCTCAGACCCATTACCGCAATTCGCAGTGCCTACTGCCATCTTCTACATGGTGGCTCCATGAAGTGCCAGTAAGTGGGGAGGATGCCAGGAAAATTCACCGGGGGCCAGGGCCATTTCTTCCCTCCCCCGCCACCTGTTTCATGCAGCGGGCAGGAAGGAGCAGCCAGTGGCCACCGTTTCAGGTGGGATCGTGGAGGAGAATCTATCCCTGTAAATTAAAACATTACTGCACTGGAAATAATTCATGGATTTCTGATCTGTTTTCTGGGGCTCTATAGACTTATGCCAATACCCTTACTGGCATCTTGTACCAATATGAATATTTTTCAGGACAGATTGGAGCCTCAAAAATCTTACTCAAATCAGTATGAATAACTAGGACAGTTTGGGTCCCTGATAATGACCTATACAAGTAATTGAAAGGACTCTTGACATAGAAACATATATAACATTCATAAAGATGTACTCTGACATTAAGAAAGGCTGACAAAGTGTGCTCCATTCATTTATAATGTAACTGAGATGCAGAGACTTAGGCAGAAATGTTAATGTTAAGCAGGAAAGAGAATTTTATTTCCAATTTGAAAAATATAAAAAGAATTCTGAATATAAAGATCTATAACTACACCACCAGGCTACTGCTCCAGTGTGAAAGCTCCCCACAACTGTCAGTTCATGAGGACCTCCATCTGCACCAGCATGCATTAGTGTCGCCAGCCATCCTGTATGGTATCATTCCAGCAAACGTTATCAATCTTTTAGACAGCTGGGCTGAACAGCTTTGACTTGGAGTATGAAATATTTAGCAACTAAAACTAAAAGACTCCTCTAGATCCAAATCTCTCATCTGCAAAAGGGCGTAATTACCTTCATGAAGTGATTGAAATCTGAGGCTGATAAATGCGACTTGAATGGGCGCAAAGTTGCCGGAGAGATCTTGAAAATGGCAGCAGCAGGCCAGAGTTTTTACAGGGCACAGGAGGAGCCCTCCTACTTCCCCTGCACTCAAAAAAAATTAAGAATTTCTTTGACCTTTTTTGAGTGGCCTGCAGCAGTCCTTGTTGGTTAGGCATCTGAATGCTTGGTACCATTAGGTGAAGCGAGCACGGCATAACCTCCACTTATTTGTATCTGAATTGTGTAACCGGGGTGTTACAATTAGCAGAGAAGCCTATTTTACATTTTCAAGAAGCCTTAGCCTGTTTGCCTGCCCATTTATAGGCTCGCCTGCATATTGAATCAGGTAGGCCTTGGGCATCAAAGGGTTGAACGAGGTGCCCCTCCACCACCACCACCCCGACCCCCTCGCCATGATTTTCAACTGCTGACTGCACATTTTTCAGGTGCAAAACGGGCAGCCATGTGTTGAATTTCGCCCCGAAGAGTTCTGTTTTATGACCTCGGCTTTGGCAATCTTTTCACCAACATCAATCAATGACAGGCTTGAATGAAAAGATTCCAGGTTGCCATTAGCTTGAATCTATATTATCATTGTTTCTTTGTCATTTGATGCATATCATCTGAAACTCATGTGAACATACAAAATTGATGGGCAGGAAGAGACTGTCAATCCTGCCCCACACCATGGTGGCTGGAGCATCATGACTAAACACTTCCTCCTTCCCCATCCCCGCAGGCATGCAATCTCCTGGGAGAGGCAAAAAAATATGGCTAAAGACATTTTTCAAGAAAGGTAGTGAAACAATAAATGGAAAAACAAGCATCCTGACAGATCAAAGAATTGTGTACTTTATTCCCCAACAAAGGGTCAGCAGTTCAAATTGCTTATCATGTTAACAATTTTGTTTTAATTGAGTAGTTGCATTGGATGGATCATAGAAGTTCCTGGATGGAACAGTTTGTGGTCCTGAAGTGTTTTTCTTTATTCCCAAGGAGAAAGAAACTGGTGAAATGTGACATGTCTCAATTGAATCGTGCTCCAGCTAGCCAGTCAGGGAATAGCATTAATATTAATAAAATGGAGAATTCTATTAACAAGAGACCATCCAGATGGGGGAGGGAGGGTTATCTCTAACAGATGCATTCACCAAGAGAATATAGGTGATAAATCAAAGAAAAGAAGAATAGGCTATAGTTTTCCAATAAGGGCGGGGACCAGTAAAAAAGTCATGATTTTAGCTTGAACAATTTTAACAACCGTCAGTATAGGACATATTATGAAACATCTAAATGTTGTAATATGTGACTATTTAAACATCAGGTGGGAGATTTTCCACAGGGTTTTCCCGACCTCCCATTGTAACTTCAACAGGTGATCAGTGGAGCCCCGAAAAATGGGGTCAATGTCCATTTTTAGCCACTTAACACCGTTTTGTCAGGGGGGGTTCTGTCAACCTTCCACCAAAGTTACGTTGGGAGATTAGGAGAATGCTCAAAGAAATTTCAGCCCCAAGTTAAGGCAAAAAGCAACTGAGCCATACAAATGAAAAGGTCCCATGTTCAATGCCTGGTCTGTGCTAAGTTAGCTGTACTAAGCCAGTGTCGTGGTAGGGGTGCTACAATTGGGCTCTGCATTATTGAGTTAGGAAGGGAAGATTGGAGGGCCCCAGCTTCTGATTGCTATCTAGTGACCTCTGCTGAGCGAGTATGTGTGTGGACGTCAGATGAGGATACGATTAAGCTTGGCTTGGATCTACCCTATGGTTGAATACCTTGCTAACACTTAAACATCGAGGGAATTCATCTGGAAGCCTTGGAAACCTGTTGCAGCTAGAATTATTTTTGAAATCCCCCCTCTGCTCCCTCATAGCAACTCTATGCCACAAACACACAGGCATCCATTATGCCCAGCATAGCGGAGACAAACAAAACAGAAAGTAGATCATTTGACATACTTCTGTCATTTGCATGTAATTATAATATGCCCACCCCATACACCGAAGGTTAATTCTGGCAGAAAATGTCAGAATAGCTGGAACGAGAAGGGAACAGGCTCCCAAAGAAGTTTCCATTACAATCCCCTGGAGTTATGCAGGGGTGGGGTGGCATACATCCAGTGGAAAATCTGAGCCAATGTCTCCAGGAGAGGAGAGAAAGGATAAAAGCACCAAGAAAGGAGAGGAAAAAATTCAGGTTTATTTCATCAGCAGCAGATACATCCGTATTAAGTTGTAAAGTGATATAAAATCACCCATGTATTTTTTTTATTGAATGATTAGCATAAAGCTAAACAACTGAAATTGTCTCCCTGTATCTTCTTTGGAGAGACAACTGTACATAAAATGATCCATTCAAATAATTTGGCAGATGGGCTTAGTTGGGAAATTGGAACAAAAAATAAAATCCCAGCTGTGATTAACTTCAGTATAGTGCCAGGATCATTAAGATGAATTAGTACCTGATGTGTTTTAAATCGTGGAATAAAATTCCATGTACCGCTGATGGATGGTGAAAGGAGTTAACATTCAACCATATTCTGGGCAACAGATCACTGTTAAAGGCTGAAATGCTCTTATCTACAAAAAGGCTGATGGTGTTATCATTGAATCCATTTTCCCTGGACTTTTTTGTGCCTGCATTAAAATATCTAAACCAATGGACATTGATCTTTATATGAATCACTGTAATTATTTGACTTTCATGTTCCTTTTTCAAAGTGATTTCATTGTATTGAACCACTGAGAGCCCTGCTCTCAAAGAAACCTGCATACACAATGATAACAGTGGATTTTGAGATTATGAAATTAGCATGAAATTGACAAGCAGATCATTAAGCTAGAGATGGAGGAGCCACAAGGGAAAATGATGCATTACAGGAATAGAATTTTGCGATCTTTCAGAGACAGCACATAGACACTTCTTTTCCATTACAGTACTGGGAAAGCAGACAAACACATTCATTGTATCGATGATTAAGATTCTTTCCAACACTTTTGTGTGCATCCGTGCATTAAACAGGTACTAGTTGGAAAGGACCATACCAAACCTGAATAGAACCAATGCAAAATTCTGAAATTTAAGATGTTCATTACAGTGTATGCTAAAATAGATGGAGTCCCCATTCACATTTCTATAGAGCGCACAGGACAACTCATTAGACAGCCAAAGTTGATAGACTCTGTACTTGATACGCAAAAGACTGCTAATGTCATGCATAACCTGCTGCAACAGGGTTTTAGTGCCATAGCAAAATACTGTGGATGTTGGAAATCCGAAATAACAACAGAAAATGCTGGAAAAACTCAGCAGGTCAGGCAACATCCGTGGAGAGAAATTTGAGTTGACGTTTCGGGTTGAACCCTTCTTCAAAACTGGAAAGAAAAGCAGATAGATCGGAGGCAGGGCTGCGATCGGACAAAAGAATAAAAGAAACAAAAGAAGTAAAAGAGACAATAAAAGGTGTTAGAAGCTAGACGAGATGGTAATAGGCTGAGATTAGGTGTAAAGTGTACTGGCAGGGCAAGAGATAGCTGCCAGGTGTGAGGGAGAAACAAAAGGAAAGGGGGGGGGGGAAAGGAGTGGAAAAATTACAAGAAAAAATGAAATCGGAGCCGAGGTTATGATCTGAAATTGTTGAACTCGATATTGAGTCCGGAAGACTGCAGAGTGCCTAATCGGAAGATGAGGTGCTGTTCCTCGAGTTTACGTTGAGCTTCTGTGGAACAATGCAAGAGGCCAAGGACGGTGAGGTCCGAGTGGGAATGGAGCGGTGAATTAAAATGACAGGCGACCGGAAGCTCGGGGTCACCCTTACGGACTGAACGGAGGTGTTCCGCAAAGCGGTCACCCAATCTGCGTTTGGTCTCCCCAATGTAGAGGGGACCGCATCGTGAGCAGCGAATACAGTATACTAGATTGCGAGAAGTACAAGTAAATCGCTGTTTCACCTGGAAGGGGTGTTTGGGGCCCTGGACAGTGGGAAGGGGGGAGGTATAGGGGCAGGTGTTACATCTCCTCTGCTTGCACAGGAAGGTGCCAGGCGAAGGGGAAGGGCTGTTTGGGGTGATAGAGACGTGGACTAGGGTGTCTTGGAGGGAGCAGTCCCTGCTGAATGCTGAAAGGGGAGGGGAGGGGAAGATACGTTGGGGGGTGGTGGGATCACTTTGGAGGTAGCGGAAATGCCGGAGGATGATCCGTTGAATGTGGAGGCTAGTGGGGTGAAAGGTGAGGACAAGGGGAACCCTATCGTGGTTCTGGGAGGGAGGGGCAGGGGTGAGGGCAGAAGTGCGGGAGATGGAACTGACACGGTCGAGGGCAGTGTCAACCATGGTAGAGGGGAATCCTCGGTTGCGGAAAAAGGAAGACATGTCTGAAGCACTGGTGTGGAAGGTGGCATCGTCGGAGCAGATACGGTGGAGACGGAGAAACTGGGAGAATGGAATAGAGTCCTTACAGGAAGCGGGGTGGGAGGAAGTGTAGTCCAGGTAGCTGTGGGAGTCAGTGGGCTTGTAGTGAATATTGGTCGATAACCTATCCCCAGAGATGGAGACGGAGAAGTCGAGGAAGGGAAGGGAAGAGTCAGAGATGGACCATGTGAAGGTGAGGGAAGGGTGGAAATTGGAGGCAAAGTGAATGAAATTGTCAAGTTCGGGACGAGAGCAGGAAACGGCACCGATACAGTTTTATTGCAATTGACAATATAATTACAGCATGGCCTATGTGTGCATTCCTTGTAGTGGTTTCGATGTGCTTCAGTCAAGTATGCTGAGCACACACAAATGCCCAGACACTTCTGCACAAATGCAAATAATCCTCGACAGGACCAATGTTTGTGTAATTATTTAAAAAGTCAAGAAAAAGCTTTAAGGGGGAAAAATTTGGTTGATTTGTGCCTCCCATTAACGCCTTAAGAGGGCACTAACGGGGTGCAAAGCAACTAGCACCTGGGCGCGGCGCTGCTAATGCCTCCCGTGAAATTCAGCGGGAGGTTAGCGGCGGCGACCGTTAGCACCCCGCGGCACTGCGCCTCTGGCAGCACCCCCCTTGCGCCATGGCCACGATCTTCAGTAGCGCCCCCTGAATTACCACCAGACGCTATGTCCGACAGGGTCAAGGGGGCCTACCTGCGGCCGGGGCAGCGCAAATTAAAGGGGAGGTGCCGGGCGGCCATTTTTGCTGCAAGCCCCCTGCCAGCACCTGCCCCCGTTGCTGTCCGTGAGCCCGGCACTTCTCTTGAGTGCCAGGCTCTTTTGCCCAGCACTAAATATATTGTTTAAATTCTATGTACTAGATATTTACTAAGAGCCACATGGATATATTGCCCTCATTATACTTACCAGTATGACTCAGGACAAATCCAATTCGGCCAAATACCGCCCCATCAGTCTACTCTCAATCATCAGCAAAGTGATGGAAGGTGTCATCGACAATGCTATCAAGCGGCATTTACTCACCAATAACCTGCTCACTGATGCCCAGTTTGGGTTCCACCAAGACCACTTGGCTCCCGACCTCATTACAGCCTTGGTCCAAACATGGACAAAGGAGCTGAATTCCAGAGGTGAGGTAAGAGTGACTGCCCTTGACATCAAGGCAGCATTTGACCGAGTCTGGCATCAAGGAGCCCTAGTAAAACTGAAGTCATTGGGAATCAAGGAAAATGCTCCACTGGCTGGAGTCATACCTAGCACAAAGAAAGATGGTTGTGGGGTTGAAGGTCAATCATCACAGCCCCAGGACATCGCTGCAGGAGTTCCTCAGGGCAGTGTCCTAGGCCCAACCATCTTCAGCTGCTTCATCAATGATCTTCCCTCCAGCATAAGGTCAGAAATGGGGATGTTCGCTGATGACTGCACAGTGTTCAGCGCCATTCACAACTCCACAGATAATGAAGCAGTCCATGCCCGCATGCAACAAGACCTGGACGACGTTCAGGCTTGGGCTGATAAATGGCAGGTAACATTTGCGCCACAGAAGTGCCAGGCAATGACTATCTCCAACAAGCGAGAGTCTAACCACCTCCCCTTGACATTCAATGGCATTACCATCGCCGAATCCCCCACTATCAACATCCTGGGAGTCACCATTAACCAGAAACTTAACTGGACCAGCCACATAAATACTGTGGCAACAAGAGCAGGTCAGGGGCTAGGTATTCTGACCCCCCAAAGCCATTCCACCATCTTAAAGACACAAGTAAGGAGTGTGATGGAATACTCTCCACTTGCCTGGATGAGTGCAGCTCCAACAACACTCAAGAAGCTCGACACTATCCAGGACAAAGCAGCCCGCTTGATTGGCACCCCATCCACCACCTTAAACATTCACTCCCTCCACCAGCAGCGTACCGTGGCTGTAGTGTGTACCATCTACAAGATGCACTGCAGCAACTCGCCAATGCTTCTTCGGCAGCACCTCCCAAACCTGTGACCTCTTCCACCTAGAAGGACAAGGGCAGCAGGCGCATGGGAACACCACCACCTCCAAGGTCCCCTTCAAGTCACACACCATCCTGACTTAGAAGTATATCGCCAATCCTTCATCGTCGCTGGGTCAAAATCCTGGAACTCCCTACCTAACAACACTGTGGGAGTAACATCACCACACGGACTGCAGCGATTCAAGAGGCGGCTCACCACCACCTTCTCAAGGGCAATTAGGGATGGGCAATAAATGCTGGCCTTGCCAGCGACGCCCACATCCCATAAACGAATTAAAAAAAATATGTGCCTGTGTAATTTCATGAGTACACCTACTTGTTTAGGAATTGTATGAACCGTCAGGTAGATAGCAGATCTGTAGCAGGTTTAATTATTGCATATGCCAGCATTTATAAATACCAGTGATTATATCTTTATATTTTTTGTGTGTCCAATTTCTTTTTCTGCTCCTAATTAGTTATATTGTATTTTCAGTAATCACATTCCACAGAAACAATCACATTTTACCACAAAAAAATGATCTTTGACATCATATTTACAAAAAAAATCTATGAATTATATTCTACAAAAAGTGTCATACAACCACCCTTACTCATTAAACTGGCCTCCTTCTTGAGAAAGAGACATGACTACCATGGCTCTGCTTCAACCCTAATGTTGGGCTTCCTCACAGACTGAGCACCAGCTGGCAACAGCAGGACAGAAATAAAAATCAAATAGAAAGACTTGCATTTATATGGCGCCTTTCACGACCTCAGGACACCCCAAAACGCTGTACAGCCATTGAAGTACTTTTGAAGTGTTATAAGGTAGGAAACGAGGCAGCCAATTTGCGCACAGCAAGCTCCCATAAACAGCAATGTGATAATGGCCAGATAATCTGTTTTTGTTATGTTGACTGAGGGATAAATATTGGCCAGGACACCAGGGATAACTCCCCCGCTCTTCTTCAATATAATGCCTAGGGATCTTTTACGCCCACCTGAGTATAACCTTTCCTCCGAAAGATGGCACCTCTGACAGTGCAGCACTTTCTCCGTCAGCCTAGGTTTTTGTGCTCAAGTCTCTGGAGTGGGCGTTGAACCCATACAAATCCTGGAGCAATGGCACTGGGAGTGGACTTGTTATTCTTTATTTAATCTAGTTAATCTTATTTGCATTCTTGTAATTTAGCATCTTTTATATACAAGTATCTGATGCCATTAGTTTCACTGAAAGTTAAATAAGGAACAGCTCAGCTTGCTGCATGAGAAAGCAGTTTAAGCTGTGGTGTCGCCTGGAAGAGAAATCACAGCAGGAATCTGGTGCAGTGAGAGAGCAGAAAGTCTGGATTCTGAGAGTTTGGAGATTTGTGAGTGCAGAAAAGATCAGAGAGACAGAAGAAAGTCAGGAAAAGTGAGAATTAGAAGGACTGACAGTCATAAGCACAGAGAGTTGAGAGGACAGAGAGTTAGGAGCAGTGAGAGATTTGTGAAGAGAGAGTTAGGAGCAGTGAGAGATTTGTGAAGAGAGTTAGGAGCAGTGAGAAATTTGTGAAGAGAGTTAGGAGCAGTGAGAGATTTGTGAAGAGAGAGTTAGGAGCAGTGAGAGATTTGTGAAGAGAGTTAGGAGCAGTGAGAAATTTGTGAAGAGAGTTAGGAGCAGTGAGAAAGCAGCGTCAGGACTGCTGAAACAATTATGCAAAAGCAAAATACTGCGGATGCTGGAAATCTGAAATAAATGAAATGAATGAAAGACAGCTCCTCCCTTGCCCACTGTCCAGGGCCCCAAACACTCATTCCAGGCGAAACAGCGATTTTCTTGTACTTCTTGCAATTTAGTATACTGTATTCACTGCTCATGATGCGGTCTCCTCTACATTGGGGAGACCAAACGCAAATTGGATGACCGCTTTGTGGAACACCTCCGTTCAGTCCGTAAGGGTGACCCCGAGCTCCCGGTGGCCTGTCACTTTAATTCTCCGCTCCACTCCCACTCTGACCTTACCGTCTTCGGCCTCTTACACGTTTCCAATGAAGCTCAACGTAAGCTCGAGGAACAGCACCTCATCTTTCGATTAGGCACTTTACAGCCTTCTGGACTCAACATAGAGTTCAACAATTTCAGACCATAACCTCTGCCCCATCTTGTTTTCCATTTTTTTTCCTCTCTCTCACACGGCAGCTGTTGATCATTCTGTCAGTGCCATTTACACTTCATTTAGAGCCATCCTTTGTTTCTTAACTTGTCCCATTACCATCTCCTTTTGCCTTGCACCATCATCCATTTTGTCTCTTAATCTCTCCTGCCTTCCATCCTATCACAGACCTTCCCTTTTGTTCCTTCCTCCCCTCCCCCCTTTCCCTGCCGCTGCACTTGCTTAAAAACCTGTTCCATCTCCAGCTTTTTCCAGTTCTGACGAAGGGTCATCGACCTGAAACGTTAACTGTTTCTCTCTCGACAGATGCTGCCTGACCTGCTGAGTATTTCCAGCATTTTCTGTTTTTATTTCTGCTGAAACAATTAGCAGTCAATAAAAAAATAGAACGGTAGAGGTCTTTCTGTATTGTATAAGCAGATGCATTTGCTTTTATTTGTGATTTTCATCAGATAGATTCTCTGGAGGGAACAGTTAAGTTACATGTAAGCACTGTTGTGAGTTATGACAGGTCTAAAGCCTAGTTATGAGACTCACAATCCTGGCTGCTACCTGCTGAATGAGTTGCCCCTGACACCGAGTTGCCTATATACAGGCTTGTATTAATATACATCATTAACATTGATGTCGGTTCTTGTTAGTTTCTTTTTCCTCCTTGCTTTGCACACACAGATCTCCTGGCACTGTGCACTCCCGTGGAGGCTGTATATAGGTTTAATTATTTATTCTTATTTTAAATTCTACTCTATATCATAAATATTATTATTCTAATGCTGTCAAGTGAAACATCAAAATTATTTGAACTGTTTTACATTTCCCTGAAAAACCAATTTCAAGTAAAAAAAAACAGAAACCTGTTTTGAATTGGTTATGCCATTTGCTTCTTAAAAACAAGTACGTTCAACAATGATTTTGGTCTTGATTGTATGAAACATGTATACAACATAGTCATAGCAGTTCTAGGTTGCTCTACAGAGCCTATTATTTTATTAATCGTTCTCAGAATATTGGCATCACTGGCAAGGCCGGCAATTATTGTCCAACCCTAGTTGCTCTGACAAGGTGGTGGTGGTGGGCCTTCTTCTTGAACCCAATGGCTTGCTAGGCCACTTCAGAGGGCAGTTTAGAGTCAACCTCAACCGAGGATTAGCAGTCAATGTTCCTCAACCGAGGATTCCCCTCTACTGTGGTTGACACGGCCCTCGACTGTGTCCGTTCTATCTCCCGCACTTCTGCCCTCACCCCTGCCCCTCCCTCCTGGAACCACGATAGAGTTCCCCTTGTCCTCACCTTTCACCCCACCAGCTTCCACATTCAACAGATCATCCTCCGCCATTTCCACCACCAAACACATCTTCCCCTCACCTCCCCTTTCAGCATTCTGTAGGGACCGCTCCCTCCACGACACCCTGGTCCACTCCTCTACCACCCCCCGCACCCCTTCCCCTTCGCCCGGCACCTTCCCATGCAAGTGCAGGAGATGCAACACCTGCCCTTATACCTCCCCCCTTCCCACTGTCCAGGGCCCCAAACACCCCTTCCAGGTGAAACAGTGATTTACTTGTACTTCTTGTAATTTAGTATACTGTATTCAATGCTCACAATGTGATCTCCTCTACATTGGGGAGACCAAACGCAGATTGGGCGACCGCTTTGCGGAACACCTCCATTCAGTCCATAAGGGGGACCCCGAGCTTCCGGTCGCCTGTCACTTTAATTCTCCGCTCCACTCCCACTCAGACCTCACCGTCCTCGGCCTCTTACACTGTTCCAATGAAGCTCAACGTAAGCTCGAGGAACAGCACCTCATCTTTCAATTAGGCACTTTACAGCCTTCTGGACTCAACATCGAGTTCAACAATTTCAGATCATAACCTCAGCCCCTATCACATATATATATTTTCTTCTTTTTTTTATCCACGCTTTTTGTTTGGCCCCTTTGTTACTTCCCTCCCACATGGCAGCTGTCCTTCATTCTGCCAGTGCAATTCATACCCCATCTAGAGCCATCCTTTATTCCTTAACCTGTCTCATTACCATCTCCTCTTGCCTTGAATATCTCTTAATGTCTCTCAATGTCTCTTAATCTCTCCTGCTTTCTATCCTATCACTGACCTTCCCTTTTGTTCTTTCATCTCCTCCCCCTTTTCCCAGCCCCTAAACTTGCTTTCCATTTCCTGCTTTTTTCCAGTTCTGACGAAGGGTCATCGACCTGAAACGTTAACTCTGTTTCTCTCTCCACGGATGCTGCCTGGCCTGCTGAGTTTTTCCAACGTTTTCTGTTGTTATTTTAGAGTCAACCTAAATTTGGCTGAATTTAATTACACCATTCTCGTATTGATCACTGATACAAAGTAAACCAATGTTCACTGTCATTTTTTGGGGGCTACGCAGCCCCTTTAACAGGCTGTGCATGCGCGTTTTTATCAATTTAAAAGCCGACTCACCAGAACCCCTGGAGTGCTGTGCGGCCGCGTGACTTAAAGGGAACATTGCTCTAAACCTGCACAAAGTAAGCTGCTTGTGCTGCAACTATTCTTTTTTTTTTAACCCTGCTTTGAACTGTGTCTCCCTCAGGTACAGTGCCTGATCTGCCTTCAAGGCTGGCCTTTGACCCAAACTGTATAAGGATCACACAGGGCCCTGTCCCAGGTCAGTCCTCCTTTGGTTTTCTTATCTAGAGTGGCCACCTATTCAGTTCTGAACACAAGGATTCAGTTTTGGGTGGGATGCCAGGTAACGATGGCTACTTAAAACCAGACATTAGCTCGGAGTGGGAATTGGGCGGGTGGGGGTGGGGGGAGCGGGAAGCCCCCATAATGTGAGAGGCCCAGGCAATGTTAACTTCCGGCCTCATTTCCATCTGATTGACAGGCTTCACCCACCCCAATCAGGCAGCCCGCCCACTTGATGCGCGTAAATTTCCAGCGGGCCTCTCTGTGCACCTCTTAAAGCGAGGCTGCATTCCCTGCTTTCATTTTTGCCTGAAAAACTGTGGTAGCACAGAGGAGTTGCAAGGCTGCATCCCTGGTGGCCCTGGTGGAGGAAGTCAGGGCAAGGAGGTTGGTACTGTTCCCCGGAAACCCCAGGAGCATCCTCAACACCACTGTTCAACAGGCCTGGGCAGAGATGGTTGACAGGGTCAGTGCCATCAGCATCACACCCAGCATCTGGCTTCTGTTTACAGCTGCAGGCGAGTGCCCCTTTACATCCTGGCTCCGTAGTTCTCAGACACCAATCCCAACAAGTCTTACTAGCGGGTCCGGCACTGGTCGGGACTGCCACAATTTTTAGTTAAATTGTTGTCAAAGTCCTAATTTTGTCATAGGATCCAGATTTTAATATAGAAAGAAAGAAATGAAATGTGCTTCCTCACAGGACTGAGTACCAGCTGGTAACAGCAGGACAGAGATAAAAATCAAATAGAAAGAAAGACTAGTATTTACATAGCGCCTTTCATGACCTCAGGACGTCCCAAAGCGCTGTACAGCCAATGAAGTACTTTTGAAGTGTAGTCACTGTTGTAAGGTAGGAAACGCAGCAGCCAATTTTGTGCGCAGCAAGCTCCCACAAACAGCAATGTGATAATGACCAGATAATCTGTTTTCGTGATGTTGGTTGAGTAATAAGTATTGAGTAATAAATATCGCCCGTCACCCCTGTGCTCGCTGACCTAAATTAGCTCCCGGTTAAGCAACGCCTCGATTTCAAAATTCTCATCCTTGTTTTCAAATCACTCCATGGCCTCACTCCTCGCTACCTCTGTAATCTCCTTCAGCCCCACAACCCCGCCCTCCCCCCCGCCCCGAGATATCTGCACTCCTCTAATTCTGCCATCTTGAGCATCCCTGATTATAATCGCTCAATCATTGGTAGCCGTGCCTTCTGTTGCCAAGGCCCTAAGCTCTGGAATTCCCTGCCTAAACCTCTCCGTCTCGCTACCTCTCTTTCCTCCTTTAAGACTCTCCTTAAAACCTACCTCTTTGACCAAACTTTTGGTCACCTGCCCTAATTTATCCTTATGTGGTTCAGTGTCAAATTGTTTGTCTTATAATGCTTCTGTGAAGTGCCTAGGAACGTTTTACTATGTTAAAGGCACTATATAAATACAAGTTGTTGTTGTTGTTGTTGAGAATTGCTGGCTCAAGGATTCGATTACCAAGTCTGCCACAGAAGAGTGCCTTGGTTTAAATTCCATCACCATATGTGTCATTTTTTTAACCAACTTGGCCACCAAAAGACTCCATTTACCTACTGTAATGTGAGTAGCCAGTGCCCAGACTGCCCTCAGAAGATCTACTTTATAAAACTAGAGTTACTACAAAACTGGCATAAAATATAATTGCATAAACTGCTAAACTGTTTCCTCACGTCCATATCCAATTCAAAACCACCAAAGCATTGACTAGCAAATCCAGTTCAAATGTGTTTCCTACCATAAAAGAAAGACTTGAATTCATATAACGCCTTTCATAACCTGAGGATGTCCCAAAGCGCTTTACAGCCAATGAAGTACTTTTGAAGTGTAGTCACTGTTGTAATGTAGGAAATACGGCAGCCAATTTATGCACAGCAAACTCCCACAAACAGCAATGTGATAACGACCAGATAATCTATTTTAGATAGATTAATTGGTTGAGTAATAAATATTGGCCAGGACACCTGGGAGAACTCCCCTGCTCTTCTTCGAAATAGTGCCATGAGATCTTTTCCATCCACCTGAGAAGGCAGATAAGGGCACGGTTTAACGTCTGATCTGAAAGACGGCACCTCCGATAGTGCAGCACTCCCTCAGTACTGCACTGGAGTGTCAGCCTACATTTGTGCTCAAGTCTCTGGAGTGGGACTTGAACCCACAACCTTCTGACTCAGGCAAATTTGCTATCACTGAGCCACAGCTGACAGTATAAATAATGAATCATTATGCACTGGACCATTATATGTAGGTATTGATCTGTTCAGAATAATGAATAATCCATGAAACCTTTAGCACATTCTTGGCACCAGAGTCAGACATTAACATCAATTTCTTTAGAACAGAGACAATTCTGAATGTAATTACTTTTATTTTTAATTCACCTTGTCAGAAGAGGGAATGTGAGTATATACCTCAGTAAAATTAAGAGAATGACTCGGAGAATCAATTTATGAAAGTAATTACATTTTAAATCAAGTTTCCGGGTTTTTTCTGCTTATGTGTACAGATTATAAACTGTGTGTCGCGCAATATTTCAGATTCTATAACGTGGAGTTATTTACTCCACAGAAGAAATCAATCAGACTATTGATCCACTATCTGCTTGAAAAATGCTGATGGGTTTAATCTTCTTTAAAAGCTGAGGTGGTGAGCAGCAGGAGCATGGTGCCCAGGTCTTGGATGCAGTGCAGGAAGTGGTTGAATGATCTAACCAGGTCAGGAAAAATGAGTACATTTGCTAATTCAACTCCAACCTATGGTTTAAGCCCCCTCTCCTTTTCACTCTGTCTTGATAAGCGTTCTCCATCACATCACTCCTCACACCCATTCAAATTTAAGCAGCAACCAGCCTTCACTTTCTATTCTCTTCATCACCTCCCCATTTACCCATCCACCATTGCCACTCACCCCAATCTTTATGCAATGTGATACATCTGTCTCAGTCACACTCACCGAATGCACTGCATCCATCGGGTGAATACGTGACCTTCACTCACTCATCTGTTTTTTCACCCCTTATAGGAGAAGAGAGCACAAAATGCAAGGGAGAGGACTGGGGGTGGACCGTCACAAATAATCCAGCTCACAGATGCAGAAGAGGATGCCGTGGAGATAAGTGGCACATCTGCATCCCCCTCAATCAGAGATAGAGAGACTGGGGACTTGCAAATGCCTGGTGACAGAATTAAAAATATTTCTCACACACATGCTGACTTTATTTCATCAGTGACTGAGCCATGCGAAGCCCGAGTGTAGCGATTGTCAAGAGTGTTACTTTGCCAGGACTAATTCATTTCCGTTTCTTTTGTCTGCCAGGGTCTTCACACGTACAGCAACAGTCTGGGCATGCCGGACGACGATTCTTCAAAGGACCTCATTCCTTCTGAGGTGCACCATCACAGGACATACAGCCATGCACCAGCGCAACTACGCGCACTTTGGTGGGTTCAGTTAGACGGTTAAGTTTGGTTTTTCCCTTGCAATTCACAAGTGACCACGAGCAGACACTGGTGGCAGGGACAGCTGTGGATCCTCTTCAAGTTCTGCTCAGCTGGACACAGATGCTGAATCCCGGGGGCCATCGTTGAGAAGGAGAATGCAACTTAGCCAGGTACTGACGACATGCCACGCACACACTGCACAATAACGGAGAGGATGAAGGAGTCCAACTCGATTGCTAATGGGTTGGTGCCGCAGGGAATTGCGAGAATCTCTGTGGAGAGTTCGCTCGCCTCCATGGAGCTTCAAGGATGGCACTCAAATGAGTCCGTGCAGGCCATGACCACGGCTGTGCAGGAGCTGTCTGCTGCTTTAAACAGGATGACAGATACTATATCTGTGGCCTTACAACGCGTCATTGATCTCCATCAAGCAGGTCTGCAGCAGAGTGGTAAGAGTGATATGGCGCTGGCCCAGGAGAAGGAAGATGGTGAAAGGAGACATGGAAGTGGGAACTCCACTCAAAGTGCTTCCACTTCTCACCCGTTGCCCCCCACCCCCTCAGCTGGTACCCAACATGCTCCTGATGGTCACTGGCCATGTCTGCTCCTACACAGGTGCAGGCGCAGCAGTCTTTGGCCGGGTCCTCAGGGGCTCCAAAACCCAGAGGGTGTAGACCGAAAGCATCTCAGCAGTCAGGGCAGGGATCTGAACAGCCTGCCTCTACCTCTGCTGAACCACACAGGATGCACCACGCAGAAGCAGTAGGAAGCATAAGGTCAAGAAATTGTAATTTCACTTGTTTCATGATGAATGTCAATACATGACAGGACGCATTGGGCGGATGTGCAATGGGTGGATGAGTGGTTGAAGAACTGTTTAGTGCAAAGGAGGGGGGTGGGGGTGGTCCTGGTGGTAGGAGCGGACCGCAGGATTTCATTGGTTATGTTTCACACTAGGTGAACCGTAAGGCATCTCGGGTAGCAATGTAAGTGGCAGGTCTAGCGATGGATGCCCCAACTTCATCCTCCTCTCTGTTCTCCACATCTGAAGATGAGTGATGAGCCCCTTCGTCATCCTCCTCCACCTGCAAACCTCTCTGCTGCACAATGTTGTGCAGGACGCAGCACACCACTATTATCCTGGAGACCCTCGCTGACAAGTACTGAAGGGCATCTCCAGACCTGTCTAAGTACCTGAAGCACATCTTCAACATTCCAATGGCTTGCTCGAAGACACACTTGGTGGTCATGTTGCTCTGGTTGTACCACTCCTGCGCCTCATTGGTGGGGGTTCCTCATCGGTGTCATCAGCCAAGTTTGAAGGGGTTATCCCTTTTCTCCTCTGAGCCAGCCCTTAAGTCTGGTTCCTGGAACAAAAAGGTCTGGACTGTTGGACTTTTGCAGTATGAATGGATCATGGCAGCTCCCAGCAAATCTGGTGTACACCTGCATGAACCTCTTCTTGTGGTTGCACACCAATTGCGCATTGATAGACGAATGTCCTTTGCAGTTTTAAAAACTCCTGGTTGCTATGGTGGTGCTCAGATTGCCACGTGTGTGCACTCAATGACACCCTGTTCCAGTGGGAAGCCAGCCAGAGAGGCGAATCCGAGTGCCCGTTCATTCTGGCTGTTGTCATCACAGGGGAAATTTACATAATTGCCAGCCCTGGCAAACAATTCATCCGTCACCTGCCTTATGCATTTATGTGCAACCGTCTGGGAGATCCTGGATATATCTCCAGTAGTATCCTGGAAGGATCCAGAGGTGAAAAAGTTGAGGTTGATGGTCACTTTCACAGCCACTTATTGTGTGGCCACCAGGGAGCAGATCTTCCTGCAGGAGGCTGCAGATGTCTGCCACTACATGACATAACCACCTCAGCCTACGGAAGCACTGCTCTTCCGAGAGGTCAAGGAAGCTGAGCCTCTGTCTGTAAACCTTGTGATGTGGTTGTGCCTCCTGCGAGCTCGACCCCTCTCCTCTGCACCTCCCTCATGTGCACATGCTGATCCCACCACAGCACATCGTTGCTGCCATAGATGGTGATGGTCTTCCTCTTCTGGTGTGCTATCGAACATATCCAACATGCCTCCCATCCTGGTCTTGTCTCTTTGAAATCCTCCAAAGTTAAAAAAAGCTATATCCACACAAGCACTCTCTGCCAAACATTTGCCAGAGGGAACTGAGACACCAGCTGCAATAAGTGAGGTTTCATTCAGATGGGACAATAACAAGTTTAAATACCCACCTGAACTGCTGCTCAAAATCGCCTCCGTTTCCCTGGTCAATTTCCTGAGCTCCGGGGAAACACGAGCTGCACCAGTTAAATGTGGAGCAATTTGAAAACACCTCATCAACGTCTCCTAAGGATATTAATTGCACCAATAAGTACCTGCCCGCATGCAATAATTAAATCCCTGGCTTTGGGCGTGCAGGTTTCTCGTCGGCATCCAAATGCACCTCCGTTAAACCCAGAAGTGGGCGCATTGGAACCGGGTTGCGCTCCTGCTCTGAAAATATAAAATTTTTACCTCCTACCTGCACCCAACCCATCCGTTCTTGGGGGTTAAAATTCCCCCTAATGGCAGTGCAATAGAACCAACCTAGTAAAAAGCCTGGTAATGCAGAAACTTTAGGCAATATTTATGAGCATCTATTAGCAGTGTCTGGGGACCTTCCAAAGCCTAACCTTTTCTACTGCATGATTCCATCAAAATGTTTGTGCAATTTTAAGACATAATTTTACAATACCTGACATCAAGATGGTCATGTATACTTTTACAGCATCAATGAGTTTCTCATCTTTTGTACTGTTTGACTTATTTTATTCACAAAGTTATTAATTTGTCAAGAGAAAATTACATTTTGTTAACAAAATAGTTATAGGTAGTCTGTAGTGAGTATACCTATGCTCGAAGAAGATGTAGGAGAGCTGTATCCGTTATGGCTTACTCCCATCATACGCAAGTGATGCAGTAAGTTTTCTAATGCAAATTATATCAATACATTGAAGACCTTACAAAAACAAATACTTGCTACAAAAATCTTTCCATTTTTAACTTGCTACAGCTACATTGAGAAGTTACCGTACAACTACTAAGAATATGAGCAGTATTGTTTTTTAAAGAAAGATCGCAAAATTTTTATGTATGTCCACATGCATTAAAATAATACATTTCTATTTTTGTATGTAAAGAATGTTCTTAAGATACGTCCCTTTATGCAGCCTGCTACTTTGATTTGCAGTTTGAAACTCAAACCTGCCACAGTACAGTATGCTTCATATCTTATGCTCCCAATTTCAGCTGAACCATCAGGAGAAGGCACTGAGTGGACATCTTAAAAGCAGAACTTCTTGATGTCACTAGAGGGGAATTTCTATAATTGTTTCTGCACTGCTTAAATTTTGTTCTCTATTCAAATTTATTTTCTTATGATTTAAATATTTCTCAAGCTATTTTAAATGTTTTCTTTCTTTCACTTTCTCCTCACTATTGCCTCTTAATTTCTCTTCCTGAAATAATCATTTTCACCTTCCTTTCAATCCTTCTTATTTTTGTCAACAGGCAAACCAAGGATGGAAGTGAAGAGGGAGACACTGGGACAATGCTTCAACATAACAGCAAGAACACACGAACAAAAGGAAAGAAATTAGGACAATAAAGTGAAGGAGGAAATATGAGGCATGGTTAGATAAAGAATGGGGAGAGGGAATTAAATAATAATGCCTTGGCAAATGACAGATATGAAAACCAGCCAGTCTAGCGCCATGAAAAATACAGGCCACCGAAATCAGGACATCCTCAACGTGGGACAACCACACAGTTTATTTTAAAAAAATTATAACATAAATAATGCACCATACAAACTGTATATTACAAATCTACCAAAATTGATCTCATCATCTCAATATTAGCACTTCCCACCCTGCAAAATCTGAAGCAATTCTAATAACTCTGATAGTATTCCTGTGTTCACAAGCAGTAGTCTACAAGTACACATTCACGCATCTCTTTAGTGTACAAAAAAAGTTGTTTTACAGCACATTCATTAACAACTGTGGCATAAGAAATGTTGATACAGAACTTCCTGTGCATTACCACCTGTCAAGTACACAGCACAACGGAAACACTCAGATAGGCTATATATAACCTCTGGAACCAGCCTCTCTGTCCAGTTGGTCACAAATAAAACCTGATTGCAAAAGCAAATGCCATTTAGACCTGACACAGGTAGAATATTGCTGTAGTTGCTCTTTAATTTGTAAGTAGTATTTCCTTTTCTTAATACAGCCCCATTGAATGTTTTTTAAGCCAAGTGCTATGGGCATATTCCATAGTCATTTAAAAGTCAGCCAAAGTTGGTTGTTAAAGGATTGATCATTCCACTTGAATAGTCTCAAGAGATTTGAATCAAGTATACTGTGATCAGGAAGAGTCCTTTAATGCACTAAAAGCAATAAACTCGCTCAAGCAAATATGATTTAGGAAACATGAGAATATTAAGCATTATCCCCTCTACATTTTCCTTTAGTTTCCGATAATCATACTTTGAACAGGTGACACTTCCCTTTCTGTAAATGTGAGAAAGTAAACCTCTTTTACATGGTCATGAACGCTTCACACAATTGTTTGCTATCTCTATATAGTTCTCATTTATATCTGATATATACTGTTAGGATTTTGCTGAACACACAGAACTGTTGAAAAGTCACATTTTTTAAATTAAAAGATAGAGTGGACAACCAGACTTATTCAAACAGTATCAACTCTGAAGTATTGAAAGTGCTGCATTTGAAACTTTATTCAAAACTCTGATTTTGATTCATTACATTAGCTTTGCATTTTTAAATAAGAAGCTACATTATGCTTTACGAGTGGGACTTGGATTGATGGATTTGATTTACCTCATTCAGGATCAGTCTAAAGAAGCTTGCATAATATCTGCTGCTCAGATTTCTGAACTAAACGCCCTACACTAAGGTGTTTTTCTACTTTTTCACATTGTACCTTTGTGTTGACCAATAATAAAATCTTTTCAAAGGCAGCTGGTCAATGCCACAGCATGTTAGTGCATGCTGCTAAATGGAAAGAACATACATTTTTTAAAACTGAAATACACCACAGACTGATTTTTTTTTAGATGTCTTAATCCCAGTTGCCCACAGCTTTAAATTGTACAGATGAGGTAACATTATTATAGAGCTAAAAAGTTTTAAAAAAGGAAAAATCACTCCAGGGGTCGAAAAGAAAATCGAGTAGGTTTTTGTTCAGTCTCAGAAAAAAGAGAATATAAGAGAGTTTCGTTTAAGAGATGAGGTAATTTCTCATGCATGGTGGGCTCCCGGCAGGATTCTTAATGCCAAGACGGGAGCTCGCCATCGGCCCTGACAGAAATGTTGGCAGTGCTGCAGCCGGACTGCAGCATCACAAGAGGTCACTACCATTTGCATGCGGGAGGCAGGGAAGGAACAACCAGCAGCGGTCCCGGCAAGGATGGGAGGGGTGACAGAGGAAAATGCAGTTTGGGTGGCGGTTGGCCTCACCGCCTAAACTTTCCATCATTGTCTGCTGCGATCCCACCTGATTTTGGGTGGGATCCCGGAGAAGAATATCGCCCCATAAGAGAATAAAACTGCACCAAAGAGAAATTAGCCAAACTCACCAAAGCAATCAATCATTGAGGTGGAGACCCCTCCCCCTATTCCCACTACAGATCCTTCATATTTCACAAAGAGCAGGTTGCTGATACCATCAAGTAAGAGAGCATCCTTAAGGTGCCAGGTCATTATATAGTTTGGCACTGTTCTAGCAGGGATAATCAAATGTTGATAACCCTCAACCAAGCACCAGGAGGAACAGTAGTACTGTGTGGTCCAGTGACATGCACTCAAGCAGCAACTACTCTAAGCTTCTATATATCCAGGTGTTTTAGCAATCCCCAAAGTCTCAGGAAGCTAAGTAGGACCACTCGTACATAAACAAATCCAGAGGTACCATATTCACTACTATAGCACTTCACTCACCCAGACCAGTACTTCAGTGACAAGTAGCAAGCATAGGGACAGTCTGTTCAACAAGAGAAGGTTCATAACATTATAGGTAATTGGGATCAACATAACTACAGCATGCACCTTTTTTGAAAGGTGCCTATTTACACCTTTATATCTACAGCTTGACATTTTAAGCATAGCTTGCTAATATGTAATGCATTAAATCACAGCAACATATTGCAGTTCACATGATCTCTTTTACATCTCTTTGCATGATTCTCTGCCTGTCCCCAAATGATGGCTTTCAGTTTAATTTCAGTTTTTATGTTTGTCCCAACGAGACCATAATGAGGTTCTCCAAATGATGGTAGCCCAGGTCAGCGAGAACAATCCATTTGACTTTTCAGATACATTCCCTCTGCTCAAGGAAATAGTCTAGTCTGAAGGGAGAGGAGGGCACCAGAAAGAGTCCCAAGAGCAAACTGGACATACAGAACAGATGTGAACGGCTCCACCACCAGATCAATCAGATGATAATAGGGATTAGGCAGAAGATGTATGGACTCAGAGTAAACATCCATCAAGAGTTTCAGGAACTCAGGGGGAAGATTCAGAAAGGGTTTCAGGAGCTCAAGGGGGGGATTTGAGATCTGGCAGCATCCCACCGGAGTCCCCTGAAACTGCTAGCGGCCAGTATGCAGGAGATGGTGGCCCAGAAGAGAGCTCCTCCTTGTCCAGAGCTGGTGGTTAGGGCAGAGGCTGAACCAGCAGGACAGTCCAGTAGTTCTGCTTCACAGGGGTGCACACAGAGTGGTTGGCAGACCTACAAAAGACAAGAGGATGGAGCTGTAAACTTTGGCCAGAATACCATGAACTGTATTTTTTGTTGTTGTACATGTTCTGCAATGCTACACAGCACCTTCTCATTGTTGGCTACCGCTGACTATGCTGCGACGGACACTGGAGTTGACATGTATATGTGTGAAGTTTTATGTTGTACGGGAGAGAACTTTTCATTTCCTTTTGTGTTGCTTGATATTTATGGGGATTATGTTCTGTTTGAAGTTGAATAGTTCAGGAATGTGCTAGAACATCATATAGGGTGACTAGAGTAAGGAGAACATGTTTATACAAAAGAGATACAACCAACCAGTGTGGTGGTCTTGACAAATGCATACATCACCAATACCCACTCCCTATAACCCACCACTAATTAATGGATTATGGCTTAATAAACCCATGGCATTCCTAGATGATGTAAAGTGAGTCACTATGTGTTGATAACCACCCGTCCAAGCCTTTTCTCCTTCAGGAATCCAGCAGCATTTCACAGGCAAAGGCAATGTTTAACATTGCCAGGAACAGGCCACAGATTTTCTACGGGGTATATTACAAAGTATCCACTGATGCATTTAGACACTAAAATCAATTTCTGAAAATTTCAGATGCACTAATGGTGAAATATATGGTGGTGTAATGGAACTGATTATATCCAACCTGGTCACACATAGGATCGAAAGCAACAATTGTTCCTAAAAAGAAGTATTCTAAGGGAGTAGGTGGACACAGAAGACCATAAAGCTATTTAGCTTGGCTACTAATAATGCTAAATTTACCACAAACCGGTCACCAGTGATCTCACTGTTATTAAACATCCAAATCAAATAAGTGTTTGTTAGACCATTGTCATAATTTGACCATGGCATTGCAGATATGTACTTGTTATCTAAACACATATGGTGGTTGACAAAGTGATCATGTTTTTGATGCTAAAGATCAGTTCATTCCTGCTATTTTACAATTGCAAAAAACTTATTGCTAGCAAGATATGAAGGAAACCAATGAAAGTTTGCATTTCCTATTTTACTTTGCACTGTTATTGGTCAGATGGAAAACTCATGTACAGTAATCCCTCCCCAACCGCAGGGGATATGTCCCTGAAAACCCCCGTGGTTAGTAAAACCGCGGTTGGCAAATACAGTATAAATGTTCAAATAACACAATAAAAATGAATATAAAAGCAATAAAATCATGTTATTTACCTTAATCCTAAATTAAAAACTGCGTATACACAAAATTCACTGCCGCGGTTGGCAAAAGTTGTCGCAGAGAGGAAACTGTGTATACTTGAAATCTGCGTATGGCAAAACCGCGGTTGGGACGGGATTCCTGTATTCTCTTGACCAATGCAATGTATACCAGTAGATATTTGGACATTGATAACCTTACCAGTCAAAATCTGAAACATGCCTATGCTAAAGAAGATTTGCATTCAATTTGGAGACATTTCTGACGTCTAACTTGTAACTTTGTAGAAATTCTCCATTGAAAATTGAGCTACAATCACATTTTTGTTGCAAATCAGAGTTGATGCAGAATTGTAGGACACAAATATACTTCCAGCATTGCAGATGCTTGGAAAATTGAACCGTTCCTTAATAATTTCCAGGAGTGACAATATAATATTTCTCTTGATATATAATAATCACACCTTATGTTATCTCTCCTATTGTGATTATTGTTAATCATAACAATGATGATAGATCTGTAGAGAAAGATTGTGCAAGACTCTAATATGGCCCATTTACACAAACAAACAAGGTTTGTAAACGTGACAACATTAATGGAATTCTGCCATATCTTGATTAACAAATTAATATACTGTGACACTTTTTGAATAAAAATCATAGGGGATGAAATTCGGTTATGCCCCGGTCGCTAAATTTGGCTTACTGCCCCAGCGAGGAAGCGGAGCGCTATCTCGGGCACTGTACTTCCTCTCAGGGCAGTGTCGGGGGCGCAAAGCGTGCATTAAAGCGCCCCTCCCCTTCCGTTAAAGGGGAGAGACATTACGAGCTCTGCAGGGCCTCCGATAGCCCACCAGGGCGGTGTGGTGCGGTGGCTGCAACCCGGCACCGAGACGCAGTGCTGGGCTTTGCGATGGCGGCCACAGACCACGCCACGGAGGGCCGACCTTCAAAAAACTGGCATCGCCCCACGAGCGGAGGTCAGCCTGTTTTGCGACCTGCGAGGCTGCCGCTGACACCGCCCGTGGCAGCCTCGTGGGACACTGCCGAATTTCTGCCACGGGGCAGTAAGGGGTCGCGGCAGGGCGCTAAGGAATCGCGGTGCACGGCGATGACGTCATTGCCGGCGGCGCAGCGGCCTGGGGCGCTACTGGTGGGGGCGCAGCGCTATCGGCTAGCGCCTCAGTAGCACTCCACCAAATTTCTCAGGGGGCATGCCCCCGTCCAGGCAATAAGTACTTTGCGCCCCCACCCCCCCCCCCGGAGGCGCTAACAGCAGGCGCAATGGAGCCGAATTTCGCGGCCATAGCATTAAAAAATGACATCTCTGCTTTCCAATTCAAAATGCATCTACTTGATAAATCATTCTTCGCCGATTTTCTAGGATTAACCAAATTATAGTTGTTATTCCCTTTTCCTGCACACCCTGAGTATTCCCCTCATATAAAATTCTCTTCCTCAGCTAGGAGAGCAGGATGGTCTAATTCATAGGACAGTGTAGCCCACAGTTGTCTCAATGAACACAGTCAATGTCATTCTTAAATCAATCTATCAACAGGCAAATTTAAGTGATGTTGGATTCCTTCCAGAGTCCCTTCTTTGAAAGAGTTTATAAATGAAGATATATTCAAAAAATTCTACTCATATTCAAATCACTGCAAATCTTGCTTAGGGTAATTGATTGTAGTGCTGACCTCCATTATGGAGGGAAATCTAAGACGTTAATCCTATCCAATGGATTCACATCAATTCTGTCAAAGTTTCAGAAATATGTCTGAAAGAGTTATGGGGGAATCCTCAACTTCAACCTGAAATGGGCACAAAGTCACGCCTGAAGCCCAACCCATTTTCAGATTAGACCTCATTTAGGACACTCCACTGCAGTTCGCCAGCTGGAGGGGGGGGGGGGGGAAATCGTCCGATTTATACGTTGAGCCGGCCAACCAAGTTGAGTGTAGGGCGGTTGGGAGCCGATCCTGGAAGCGGGGGGCGGGGAGATGAGCACTGCTGTCAAGAGACTGCAGTTTTTTTGTGGCGGGAGAATGAGCACCTCGACTCCTGGTCTCACAAAAATAAAAGGCTTTGAGCGCCTGCATGGACTGGCCACCCGCGGCCCCTTTATGGATTGCTGGTTTGGCTACCTCGTACAAATCGGTGGTCTGTGCATGTGTACTTCAAAATTACCATCAGATGACGTAAGACCCCGACTTGCGTATTTTGAACAGCTTCCCTTCTGTTTCGGGCGGGTATGCGGAGACTCCAGGATAATCCTGGAGGATTGGCAACCCGACTTCTCTCTGGCTGTCTGCTGTTACTGGGCATTAATAGAATGTGATAACCTGAAGTCTGAGAAGGAGGGATGTAGTTGCCTCTGCCAAAATTAGAAAAATATTGAAGAGAATATAAAACTAGCTATTAGAAAAATATCCCATAGTTTCAGCATCACTGGGAGCGGGAGTGAGGCCTGCACGTGCCTGTTAGTGTTGTCTCAGGCAGCACATAATATTCGTGGATATCGGGCATCTCTGCCACTGGGGAAACGCTTCATAAGAGCACCAAGATAGGTAAACTAGGACAGAAGACAGGCACTAAGGGCTTGCACAAGGGTGATTCATAATTATTTCTGTTAACTGTTAGATACAAATGGAATTGAGTTGCTTAATAAATTTGTTTGTTTGTTCTGGATTTGATGTTGGTGTTTACCTTTGTAGTGAAGTGAGGGCAAGACCCAGAAGGCTGGGCTGAAGGCAGGCAATCGGATGTTGGTAGCAAGAACAATGATGCTAGGAATTGCGGGACCATTGGTGTATTGGGAATGGGGGGGAATGGTTCAGGTGAAGTGTTTTTCGCTGAGCTGCTCTCTGAGAGCTCTGGCATCTTGGGGCACTGGTGGTCAATGTTGTTCCTGCTCTTCCTCCTCTTCATCGTCCTCCTCCTCCTGCTGCCCTTGCTGCCACCCAGGTGGTGGTAAGGGTTGGTCCTTCATGATGGCAAAGCTATGGTGCATATAGCAGACAATCACAAATCTGGTTACCTGCTCAGGGCTGTGCTGCAAAGCTCCTCCTGAATGGTCCAGGCAAGGGAAGCGTTGTTTGAGATGCATCTGTCCATGACAGTATTGGTAGCAGTGACCACCGCACAGTCATTGTGGAGACAAAGTCCCGTCTTCGAACTGAGGACACCCTCCATCGTGTTGTGTGGCACTACCACCGTGCTAAATGGGATAGATTCAGAACAGGTCTAGCAGCTCAAAACTGGGCATACATGAGGTGCTGTGGGCCATCAGCTGCAGCAGAATTGTATTCCACCACAATCTGTAACCTCATGGCCCATCATATCCCTCACTCTACCATTACCATCAAGCCAGGGGACCAACCCTGGTTCAATAAGGAGTGTAGAAGAGCATGAAAGGAGCAGCACCAGGCGTACCTAAAAATGAGGTGCCAACCTGGGGAAGCTGCAACATAGGACTTCATGCATGCTAAAAAGCGGAAGCAGCATGCTATAGACAGGGCTAAGCAATCCCACAATCAACAGATCAGATCAAAGCTCTGCAGTCCTGCCACATCCAGTCGTGAATGGTGGTGAACCATTAAACAACTAACGGGAGGAGGAGGCACCATAAATATCCCCAACCTCAATGATTTGGAGCCCAGCACGTGAGTGCAAAAGACAAGGCTGAAGCATTTGCAACCATCTTCAGCCATAAGTGCCGAGTGAATGCAGCATATCAGCCTACTCCTGAGGTCCCCACCATCACAGAAGCCAGTCTTCAGCCAATTCAATTCACTCCACGTGATATCAAGAAACTGGATACAGCAAAGGCTATGGGCCCCAACAACATCCTGGCTATCTTGCTGAAGACTTGTGCTCCAGAACTAGTCATGCCTCTAGCCAAGCTGTTCCAGTACAGCTACAACACTGGCATCGAACCAACAATGTGGGAAACTGCCCAGGTATGTCCTGTCCACAAAAAGCAGGACAAATCCAACCCGGCCAATTACCGCCCCATCAGTCTACTCTCAATCATCAGCAAAGTGATGGAAGGTGTCATCAACAGTGCTATCAAGCGGCACTTACTCACCAAAAACCAGCTCACTGATGCCCAGTTTGGGTTCCGTCAAGACCACTCGGCTCCTGACCTCATTACAGCCTTGGTCCAAACATGGACAAAGGAGCTGAATTGCTGAATTCCAGAGGTGAGGTGAGAGTGACTGCCCTTGACATCAAGGCAGCATTTGACCGAGTCTGGCATCAAGGAGCCCTAGTAAAACTGAAGTCAAAGGGAATCGGGGGGAAAATGCTCCACTGGCTGGAGTCATACCTAGAACAAAGGAAGATGGTTGTGGTAGTTGAAGGTCAATCATCACAGCCCCAGGATGTCACTGCAGGAGTTCCTCAGGGCAGTGTCCTAGGCCCAACCATCTTCAGCTGCTCCTTCAATGCACGGTGGCATAGTGGTTAGCACTGTTGCCTCACAGCGCCAGGGACCCGGGTTCGAATCCGGCCTCGGGTGACTGTCTGTGTGGAGTTTGCACATTCTCCCCGTGTTTGCGTGGGTTTCCTCCGGGTGCTCCGGTTTCCTCCCACAGTCCAAAGATGTGCGGGTTAGGTTGATTGGCTATGATAAATTGACCCTTAGTGTTAGGGGGATTAAATACGTGGGGTTACGGGGATAGGGTGGGATATGTGTTGGTGTAGGGGTTACGGGGATCGGGTGGGATATGTGTCGGTGCAGGCTCGATGGGCCGAAATGGCCTCTATCTGCATTGTGGGGTTTCTGTGATAAGGTCAGAAATGGGGATGTTCGCTGATGACGGCACAGTGTTCAGCGCCATTCACATCTCCTCAGATAATGAAGCAGTCCATACCCGCATGCAACCAGACCTAGATGACGTTCAGGCTTGGACTGAAAACTGGCAGGTAACATTCGCGCCACAGAAGTGCCAGGCAATGACTCTCTCCAACAAGCGAGAATCTAACCACCTCCCCTTGACATTCAATGGCATTACCATCGCTGAATCCCCCACCATCAACATCCTGGGGGTCTCCATTTACCAGAAACTTAACTGGACCAGCCACATAAATACTGTGGCAACAAGAGCAGGTCAGAGGCTAGGTATTCTGCGGCGAATGTCTCACCTCCTAACTTCCCAAAGCCTTTCCACCATCTACAAGGCACCAGTAAGGAATGTGATGGAACACTCTCCACTTGCCTGGATGAGTGCAGCTCTAGCAACATTCAAGAAGCTCGACACCATCCAGGACAAAGCAGTCCACTTGATTGGCACCCCATTCACCACCTTAAACATTCACTCCCTCCACCAACGGCGTACCGTGGCTGCAGTGTGTACCATCTACAAGATGTGAGAAGTCACACAACACCAGGTTATAGTCCAACAGCTTTATTTGAAATCACAAGCTTTCGGAGCGCTGCTCCTTCGTCAGGTGAAGTGAAGAGATGCATAGCGACACAGCATATATAGTCAGAGAACACTGCCAGATGATTACAGGTAATCTTTCTAACTGCCCTTTATCACACCTCGGCAGAGAGATAATCACAGCAATCAAAGGTGTGAATGGTGTCCAAACAGGTAAGTCAGGAAAACATTACATCAAAGAACAATGAGGTGGGGTCACAATGGGTCGAATGTTGCAGATGCTGGGGTCTGTATGAAAAACAAAAAAGACAAAAAACAAAACAAAAAAATGTTTTTTTGCTGGAAGTCACAGCAGGTCTGGCCGCATCTGTGTAGAGAGAACAAGCCAATGACGACTCGAGTCTGGATGACTCTACGTTGGGTGGGGTTACATGTAGCATGACATGAACCCAAGATCCCGGTTGAGGCCGTCCTCATGAGTGCAGAACTTGGCTATCAGTTTCTGCTCGGCGATTTTGCATTATTGTGTGTCTCGAAGGCCGGCTTGGAGAATGCTTACCCGAAGATCGGAGGCTGAATGTCCTTGACTGCTGAAGTGTTCCCCGACTGGGAGGGAACACTCCTGGCGATTGTTGTGCCGTGTCCGTTCATCCATCCATTGTCGCAGTGTCTGCATGGTCTCGCCGATGTACCATGCTCCGGGGCATCCTTTCCTGCAACGTATGAGGTAGACAACGTTGGCCGAGTCACATGAGTATGTACCATGTACCTGGTGGGTGGTGTCCTCACGTGTGATGATGGTATCTGTGTTGATGATCTGGCATGTTTTGCCGAGGTTGCCTTGGCGGGGTTGTGTGGTGTCGTGGTCGCTGTCCTCCTGAAAGCTGGGTAATTTGCTGCGAATGATGGTCTGTTTGAGGTTAGGCGGCTGTTTGAAGGCAAGTAGTGGAGGCGCGGGGATGGCCTTAGCGAGGTGTTCGTCATCATCGATGACATGTTGAAGGCTGCGAAGAACATGGCATAGTTTCTGTGCTCCGGGGAAGTACTGGACGACGAAGGGTACTCTGTTGGTTGTGTCCCGTGTTTGTCTCCTGAGGAGGTCTATGCGATTTTTCGCTGTGGCCCATCGGAACTGTCGATCGACGAGTCGAGCGTCATATCCCGTTCTTACGAGGGCATCTTTCAGCGTCTGTAGGTGTCCATCGCATTCCTCCTCGTCTGAGCAGATCTTGTGTATTCGCAGGGCTTGTCCATAGGGGATGGCTTCTTTAACGTGGTTAGGGTGGAAGCTGGAGAAGTGGAGCATCGTGAGGTTGTCCGTGGGCTTGCGGTAGAGTGAAGTGCTGAGGTGTCCGTCTTTGATGGAGATTCGTGTGTCCAAGAATGAAACCGATTCTGACTACATGATAACATCAACAAGTTCCATCCCACCATCAAAATCACCATGGACTACTCCTCAGAATCAGTCTCATTCCTGGACACACAAATCTGCATCAAAGACGGACACCTCAGCACTTCACTCTACCGCAAGCCCACGGACAACCTCACGATGCTCCACTTCTCCAGCTTCCACCCTAACCACGTTAAAGAAGCCATCCCCTATGGACAAGCCCTGCGAATACACAGGATCTGCTGAGACGAGGAGGAATGCGATGGACACCTACAGACACTGAAAGACGCCCTCGTAAGAACGAGATATGACGCTCGACTTGTCGATCGACAGTTCCGACGGGCCACAGCGAAAAATCGCATAGACCTCCTCAGAAGACAGACACGGGACACAACCAACAGAGTACCCTTCGTCGTCCAGTACTTCCCCGGAGCGGAGAAACTACGGCATGTTCTTCGCAGCCTTCAACATGTCATCGATGATGACGAACACCTCGCTAAGGCCATCCCCACGCCTCCACTACTCGCCTTCAAACAGCCGCCTAACCTCAAACAGACCATCGTTCGCAGCAAATTACCCAGCTTTCAGGAGAACAGCGACCACGACACCACACAACCCTGCCACGGCAACCTCTGCAAGACATGCCAGATCATCAACACAGATACCATCATCACACATGAGGACACCACCCACCATGTACATGGTACAGACTCATGTGACTCGGCCAACGTTGTCTACCTCATACGTTGCAGGAAAGGATGCCCCGGAGCATGGTACATCAGCGAGACCATGCAGACACTGCAACAACAGATGAACGGACACCGCACAACAATCGCCAGGCAGGAGTGTTCCCTCCCAGTCGGGGAACACTTCAGCAGTCAAGGACATTCAGCCTCCGATCTTCGGGTAAGCATTCTCCAAGGCGGCCTTCGAGACACATGACAACGCAAAATCGCCGAGCTCATGAGTTCCGCACTCATGAGGACGGCCTCAACCGGGATCTTGGGTTCATGTCACGCTACATGTAACCCCACCCGATGTAGTCATCCAGACTCGAGTTGTCGTTGGCTTGTTCTCTCCACACAGATGCGGCCGGACCTGCTGTGATTTCCAGCAAAGTTTTTTTGTTTTGTTTTGTTTTTTGTCTGTTTTTTGTTTTTCATACAGACCCCAGCATCTGCAACATTCGACCCCTCGTGACCCCACCTCATTGTTCTTTGATGTAATGTTTTGCTGACTGACCTGTTTGGACACCATTCACACCTTTGATTGCTGTGATTATCTCTCTGCCGAGGTGTGATAAAGGGCAGTTAGAAAGATTACCTGTAATCATCTGGCAGTGTTCTCTGACTATATATGCTGTGCCGATATGCATCTGTTCACTTCACCTGACGAAGGAGCAGTGCTCCAAAAGCTTGTGATTTCAAATAAAGCTGTTGGACTATAACCTGCTGGCGTGTGACTTCTCACATTTGTCCACCCCAGTCCAACACCGGCATCTCCACATCATCTATAAGATGCACTGCAGCAACTCGCCAAGGCTTTTTCGGCAGCACCTCCCAAACCCACGACCTCTTCCACCTAGGACAAGGGGAGCAGGCGCATGGGAACACCACCACCTCCAAGTTCCCCTCCAAGTCACACACCATCCTGACTTAGAAGTATATCGCCGATCCTTCATCATCGCTGAGTCAAAATCCTGGAACTCCCTCCCTAACAGCAGTGTGGGAGTACCTTCACCACATGGACTGCAGCGGTTCAAGAAGGCGGCTCACCGCCACCTTCTCAAGGGCAATTAGAGATGGGCAATAAATGCTGGCCTTGCCAGCGATGCCCACATCACATAACCAAATTTTTTAAATGCCAACTGTCTGGTCAATGATGTTTCTGGTGATGGTATGGCTGTGCCAGGGTTCCCCACAGGAGTCATGAGCCATGTCGGGAGGAGATAGTCCTTGTTACTCAGTAGCCAGCCTGTGGCCTGATGGCTTCGCTGGAATAAAGGTGAGACAGAGGACTGGCACAAGAAAAATGAGTCATGACTGCTGCCAGGAAACTGTTCGCAGACCTGCATGATGCGCTGCCTGTGATCGCAAACCAGCTGGACATTGAGTGAGTGGAATCTCTTTCAATTGGTAGAGATGCCAGGCTTGTTATGGGGAGCACACAAAGCAACCTGGGTGCAGTCTATGGCACACTGGGTAAACCTGCCAAGCATGCCAATCTTAATGCTCTCTCATCTTGCTTCACTCTATCCATGCAGAAAGTAATGTAGCCATTCTTTCTGGCGTAGAGAGCCATGGTGACCTCTCTGATACAGCGGTGGACTGCAACTGTGAGAAGTCACCTGCCGCAGCCTGAAAGGAGGTTGCAGTTAAAATAAGTTAAGGGCCTCAGTGACCTTGACAACCAGCGGCAGTGCTGTCCTGCCCTGGTATGAAGCTCAAGTTGCGGCTTCTTTGTGACAGCCTCATTTGTAAAGCAAAGGCGCCTCATGCCTTGGTCCTCCGAAAATTTGAGGTAAGGGAAGTGCTCCCTGAATACCCGCTGTGGATATGACCTCTTGCACAGTGCTTTCTGCCTCCTATCGCAGCTGCTCTATCACTCTCCTGTCTTCCTTGCTGCTCCCCCTTGACCTCCAGCCCCAAAGGTAGTCCTACCAGACCCCTCAGGACTGTAGGCAAACTGTTTTGAAGTCAGCCAAAAACTGTGCAGCACCAGAAAAATCTTCTTCTCAGCAGTCAGAATTAAGTTTCCTGGGTCAGAAAACAGGCCGCAAAGTTAACCGTCAGCTTCAAATGACAAAAGAGCAAATAACCTATGAATAGAGGATGAGCCCTTTAAATAGCACTGCTAAAGGATCCTTCCTGTCTGTTGGCACCATGAGTTGTTGGGCAAGTTTATCACATGGCAAGTCAGGCGCAGGGCCAGCCCAATATCAGAAAGGAGTCCTACAACAAGCGTGGGATCCTTAGTTAAATATTTTAATTCACCATTTTAACAGTTCTGATGTGCACCCTGGACACCTACGGAGAAGCTTGATCCAGTATGGTGGGTGATGCACTTCCAGCTCAACATAAGCGCACGCACCCAGCCCACAATATTGAATGCTTAGGTGTCCATTTTGCACCTGAAAAACGGGCACGGTACCATCGAATTTTTAGGCCAATATTCATTGGATGTGTGCATTGGCAGATGAAAACACTTTTACATTTCATGGCAAAGAAATCCGCTATCAGTTCAAACGAAACATATCACAACTCCCTGTATTGATTTCTTTGTGGGTTCAATGACGAGACATTTATGAAAGAGAATGTCTTTTAATCTAAAGTCTGTTCAACTCTTTATACAGCTTTACAGGAGACACGATGCTAGTGATGCATTTAGAACGAAACTGAAACTAAACTAAACTGCCTTGCTTGTCTCGGTCACATGCCCTCTGCTGGTCAGGCACAAGCAATCAATACATGCAAACTTGTTGGTAAGACATCATAATCAAACCGGCAAATACCATCTCTATTTGCTGATATCATTACAACTCCTTTTCTTAAAACAAAAGTATTTTACTTTTAACTAACAACATGTTTTCTTTGTATTAATCTGCATTTTAACTGTAACACTTAATGAACTTACATTATCATTATCATGATCAAGGTTTTTTAACCTTGCTTTGTGTGTTCACATGAAATATGTCAATACACTAGAACTTGAAGAAAGAATAAGATAACATTACTTCCTTCTATAACAATAGTCCTTAAATCTGCTCAATGAGTCTCTCAGGAGGCTTCACGTGTCTTGAGGATTTTCTGATTGATTGTCCTTGAATCTGAGTTGTTGCCTCAGATGATTGGTTCTCAGCTGTGTGATCAGGTTGTTCAACAGTATCAGTCTCTTGACCTGCTGTGGCTGGTCCCATGAGAAGATCTCGACGATTTCTTCTCAGAACAGCACCCTCGTCTGTCTGAATGGTGTATGATCTTGGTTGAACTTCACTCAGGACAGTTCCCTTCTGAGTCCATGTGTTTGTTTTGTCTTTGAACCTTACTTGGTCACCAGTGTGGAGTTCAGGTAGGTTTTGTGTTCCTCTGTCATAGTAGTACTTTTGCTTTTCTTTCTGTTGTTCTTTGAACTTCCTCACTTTCTCCCCTCTTTTGTTTTCAGGAGGTTCTCCGGGATGGGTAGGTTTGACCTTAGCCGACGTCCCATCAGGAGTTGGGCTGGTGACTTACCACACTCGAGCGGCGTTGTGCGGTATACAAGCATGCTTTGGTAGAAGTCAGTTCCACTGTCTTTTGCCTTGTACATCAGTCTTTTCACTGTCTGGACCGATTTTTCCACTAGTCCATTGGACTGTGGATAGTGAGGACTTGATGTTGTGTGGAAAAAGTCCCACTCTTTGGCAAAGTGTCGGAAACTTGCATTGTAAAACTGAGGTCCGTTGTCTGTGAAGACCTCGCTTGCCACGCCATGTCTGGAGAATATGCCTTTCATACATGTTATCACAGCATTTGCAGTGGTGGTGTGCAGTCTACAAACCTCTGGATACAGGGAGTAATAGTCTGTGACTACAAGATAGTCCTTCCCTTGACATACGAATAGGTCAGCGCCTACCTTCTGGTAAGGTCTGTCTGGCACTGGGTGTGGCTTTAGTGGTTCTACCGGATTGCTTGCTCGATATTTCAGGCATATTGTGCAGTTTGACACCTCATTTGTCACATCTTGGTTGATTCATGGCCAGTACATCACCTCTCGTGCTCTTTTCTAACACTTTTCAATTCCCAGATGTCCTCCATGGATCTTTTTTAACATCTCTTTTCTCAGACTCTTTGGGATAACTATTTTACTTCCTTTGTAGATGATGTCTTCGACCACTGATAGTTCTGCCCTGCAGTTCCAGTACTCTGCCATGTCAGGTGAGCAGTCTTGCTTCATGTTGGGCCATCCATCCAAGATGCTTTTCCTCAGTCGTCTCATTGTTTCATCTTTGTTTGTCTCATTCTTTATGAGCTCCATTTTTGCATCTGCTATGGGCAGTGCACTTGTGACCATGTCCACGTAGGCGTTCACTTTTTCATCCATTGTGGTGTTTGCGGGCTCACTTGGGTCTACAGCTCTGGACAACGTGTCTGCTGTATACATCAGCTTACCCGGTGTGTACGTAACATTCAGTGTATAGCGTTGCAGCCTGATCATCATTCTTTGTATTCTAAGCGGACAGCTATTTAGTGGCTTTTGGAACAATGCAATCAAGGGCTTATGGTCAGTCTCTACACTGATTGCTTGTCCTGCCACAAACTGGTGAAATCTTTCACAGGCGTATGTGATGCTGAGCAGCTCCTTTTCTATTTGAGCATATCGCGTCTCCGCGTCTGTCATTGAGCGCGATGCATATGCAATAGGTTGCCAGTAGTCATATTTTTGCAGAAGAGCGGCACCGAGCCCACTCTGTGATGCATCTGATGATATCTTGATGGGTCTCGCTGGGTCATAAAACCTCAGAACTGGTTCCTCTGTGAGCAGTTTCTTTAGATCGCTCCATGACTTCTCATGCTCATGATTCCATTCCCATTCTATGTTCTTTTCAGTTAGTCTTCTCAGTGGCGCCATCTTTTCTGAGAGGTTGGATATGAATTTCCCCATGTAGTTGATCATTCCATTAAACCTCTGCATGTCCTTTTTGCATTGTGGCTTTGGCATATTCTCAATGGTGGACACCTTTCTGGGATCTGGTCTGATGCCCTCGCTGCTAAGGATATCTCCCACGAATGTCAGTTCTGTCACCCCGAGCTGGCATTTCTCTCTATTCAGCTTCAGGTTTGTTTTCCTTGTTGCTTCCAGCACTTTTTTCAGTCTCTCGTCATGCTCAGTTCTCATGGTTCCCCATAATATGATGTCATCCATTGATGTATCAACTCCCTCCAGGTGCTCATAGATCATATGGATAGTTTTGTGATACACTTCAGGAGCTGAGGCAATGCCAAATGGTAACCTTAGGAATCTGTATCTGCCAAATGGACTGTTGAACGTGCAGTCTTGAACTTGCTTCGTCCAATTTCATCTGCCAAAATCCTGATGATGCATCTAACTTGCTGAAATACTTTGCATTTGCAAACTGTGCCATGATTTCCTCACGTGTAGGAAGCTTGAAGTGCTCTCTCTTTATTGCTCTGTTTAGATCTCTTGGATCCAGGCAAATTCTGAGCTTTCCATTCTTTTTGTCCACAACGACGAGGGAACTCACCCACTCAGTTGGCTCATCTGTCTTCTGAATCACGTTCAGGCTTTCCATCCTGTCCAACTCTGCCTTCAGTTGCTTTTGAAGAGCAAACGGAACTTTTCTGCATGGATGTATGACCGGTGTCATACTTTTATCTACTCTGATCGTGTGTTCTCCTGGAATGCAGCCTAGACCCTTAAATAGGTCTTTGTACTCTTTCATGAGTTCATCATAGACTGTCTCTCCTTCGCTTTCCACAACGAGGACTCTCTTTACCAGGTTCAGTCTCTCACAGGCTTTTAAACCTAGTATGGCTTGCACATCCTTTGGCACCACGATTAATGCTAGCGTGTGCTCTCTGTCCTTGTGTGTTACTTTGACAATGCATCTTCCTTTCACTGGTATATCAGTACCTGAGTATCCTGTCACTTTCACTTTTATTCCATGTATCTTTGGTCTGGGTCTAATTTTCTTAAAATCAGTCTCTGATATCACATTAACTTGTGCTCCAGTATCCAATTTAAATGGAATGTGTATGTCATTCACTTTTAGTGTCAACATCCAGTCTCTTTCTTCTTTTTTGTTTTCAGACACAAGATCTACATAGAACTCCTCTATCTCGCTCTCATCTACTGCATGGACTTTGCTTTGTTGCACTTGGTTCTTGCAGCAACGGGCATAATGGTTATTTTTGTTGCAACTATTGCTTGTTTTACCATATGCTGGGCACTTTCTTGGTGGATGCTGTGTACCGCATCGACTACATGACTTTCGATTGTCCCTTTCATTTTCGTTCGCTGGCCACGCCTCTTTTTTCACATTGGCGCTCTTTTTGTTAAACGGTTTGTAGCCGTTCTTTCTCACTGCATCCACGTTGCAGCTACTGTCACTGAACAGCTCCTTTGCCTGCAACTTGACAGTCTCTGTAGCCCTACACAGTGCTATGGCTTTTCCCAGGTCTAGATCTTGCTCTCTTAGCAGTCTTTCCCTTAGACCATTATCTGGAATGCCACACACCAGTCTGTCTTTTATCAGCGAGTCTGTCAGTCCCCCAATTTCACATGATTTGCTTCGGTTTCTCAGTTCAGTCACATACTGATCAATAGTCTCTCCCGTTTTCTGTACACATGTGAAAAATCTGTGCCTCTCAAACATCACGTTACGTTTAGGTATGCAGTAGGCCTCAAACTGTTCCATTATTTTATCTAGCTTCATTTTGTCTCCATCAGCAGCGAATGTGAAGTTATTATACACCTCCAGCGCTTCATCACCCACGACATGTAAGAACAGTGACGCTTTTATTTCATCACCTTTCTCGTCAGCTCCGATTGCTGATAAATACAACTCTAAACGTTGTTTGAATCTCCTCCAATTTGCCGCCGGTGGGTGTAAACCTTCCATTTTTTCACTTTGTTAGCTATTCTCCAATGGTAAGCAACGATGTTCTCTTTTGGCTTGCTAATTTGTGGAGAGCTGATTTAACTTCAGATTTTTTCCCTTCATCTCTTTCAATCACTTCTGACACCATGTATTGATTTCTTTGTGGGTTCAATGACGAGACATTTATGAAAGAGAATGTCTTTTAATCTAAAGTCTGTTCAACTCTTTATACAGCTTTACAGGAGTCACGATGCTAGTGATGCATCTAGAATGAAACTGAAACTAAACTAAACTGCCTTGCTTGTCTCGGTCACATGCCCTCTGCTGGTCAGGCACAAGTAATCAATACATGCAAACTTGCTGGTAAGGCATCATAATCAAACAGGCAAATACCATACATTCTCTTTCATAAATGTCTCATCATTGAACCCACAAAGAAATCAATACATGCAAACTTGCTGGTAAGGCATCATAATCAAACAGGCAAATACCATCTCTATTTGCTGATATCATTACACTCCCCACTCTCACTGAAGCACAACTCAGATATTTCCAGTATCCAAGATTAAAATGGATTTTTCACTAAAAATATGGTGCATTTCTAGTAAAATTGGAATATATAATGGCCTAGAAATTCAGTTGCGTGCGCCAGCCGTTAGCGCCTTAGGAGGAGTAGATCTCGAGCGCTAGGCACTTAGCGGCCGGGTGCAGCGCGATCTGCGCCTACGCCCAACTTCAGTAGACATTTAGCGCCGGTGCAAAGTGTTTGCGCGCGCTCAGCTGCGCGCGCAGATTATGACGTCATTTCCTCGTGCAACGCCCTTTGTGCGCCCCAATCCGGAACTTCAGTCGCGCCCGCCCAATGTGGGCGTGGCGGTCCTAAGAACTGTGAACTGGAACGCAGCAGAGGCCATGCGGGCCGCGGGGAGCGCAAATTAAAGGGCACTTACCCTGAACTATAAAGGCCAGCCATTTTGCAGCAATCACTCTTGTGCAACGGATTTATGGACAGAGACCAAGGAAGAGAGCTTACTGCTTTGGCCCAACATAGGAGAGGTATTTTTGGCTTCAGGCCAGAGCTTGGCAATTCGCCTTCATTGTGTGGTCATTGTTTGCCAGTATATTATGGGGGCTGCATGGGGTGCCAACCCTCAGTTTCAGCATTGTGTGCGAAGGGCTCGCAGACGCTGTGTGAGAGGGGCAGCCCTGGCTAGACGCAGAGGGGGCAACAGGCATCGGCAACGTAGGCCTTACCCACTCAGGAAATACCGCCAGCAGGTGTCCTATCTCACCATGCCTGCCGCGCAGTGTGTTAGGAGGCTGCGCTTCAGAAGGGAGGTGGTTGCAGAGATCTGCCAGCTGCTTCACAGAGATCTGCGTCCACAGCTGAGGTGCAGGACGTCTCTGTCGGTGGAAGTGAAGGTCACGGTGGCTCTGAACTTCTATGCAAGCGGCTCCTTCCAAGCCGCTGCTGGGGACGTTGCTAACATATCCCAGTTCGCCGTGCATTGCTGCATCCGCCAGGTGACCAATGCCCTTTTCAGAAGGAGACACCAATTCATCTCCTTCCCCATGACCCTGGAGAAGCAGCAGCAGCGTGCAGTGGGATTTGCAAGAATAGCGGGCTTCCCCATGGTGCAGGGCGCCATTGACTGCACGCATGTGGCTTTGCGGGCACCTATCGACAATGCCGAGGATTACCGCAACCGGAAGGGCTACCATTCCCTCAATGTACAGCTGGTGTGTGACCACAGGCAGCGCATCCTAGCTGTCAATGCCCGCTTTCCAGGCAGCAGCCACGATGCATTTATCCTGCGACAGACTACTGTGGCTGACATGTTCCAGGCACAGCCTCCCCCAAGAGGATGGCTTATCGGGGACAAAGGCTATCCTTTGTGTACCTGGCTCATGACCCCGCTCCGCGCGCCCAGGACCCCTGCTGAGGAGGCATACAATGAAAGCCATCAAGCCACTAGGAACATCATAGAACAAACGATTGGCGTCCTCAAGCAACGGTTCCGCTGCCTGGATCGTTCCGGCGGATCTCTGCAGTATTCGCCGGAGAGAGTCTCCCAGGTCGTGGTCATTTGCTGCATGCTGCACAACCTGGCTATCCGCAGGACTCAGGCACTGCCACCTCACGCTGGAGCACCACCTCAGGAGGAGGAGCATGAGGAGGAGGAGGAGGAGGAGGAGGAGTACCAGCCCAGGAGGGAGGCACAAGGTCCAAGGGCCGCCCGTCGGCGGCTTATTGAATGTCACTTCTAGGCCCCCTGTCAGGGAATGGCTTGTGGCAATGAAGGGACCTGAATGCAGCCGCTCCGCAAGCCCTCAGCCGGTTAAGGCAACAACCACTTCAAACATCAAACATGGACAAGCTGAATCAATAAAATGCTTTATTGAACAAACTCAGGGCCCTTCCCACATGAAACCCAAAAACAGACAACACCCCCAAAAAACAGTCACACACATGACTCACTCCCACAACCTGGGGAGGAATAACAAAACATTTCCACAAAAATGGCCTTCATCCTCGGCCTTACAAAAACAACCATCCCCATAAACAAAACAACCATCCCCATATAAAAACAACCATCCCCATATAAAAACACATTTGCCCACACCCTCTACTTTGTGGCCCGCGAGGGCGATTCCTTGACCAGCCTTTTGCGGCCCCTGGCCGCCCTGCTGCTCCTCCTCAAAGTGTGCCCAGTGGCTGCTGCAAGGCTGGGGGAAGGCTCCTGAGGGGCACATGGCGTGACGGCAGATGCCCTTGGGGGTCGGCCTAGATGAGCTCTGGCCCTCGAGGGGCCAGCTGGTGACTGCTGCAGCTGTGGCTGGGCAGCAGCAGTCTCTCCAGCAGCTCGTCGCAGCTCCACTGGGGGAGTGGCAGTGGCGGCTGCAGGAATGGGGGCAAGCTGGCTGATGGCAGGCGCTCGCTGCTCGCCTGAGACACTGGCACTCGCCCGGGCCAGCACTGCAGCATGCGCAGCAATCTGCTGAAGGACAGACCGCTGTGCTGCTGCAGCGCGGCGGGTGCCCTGGCGATGCCTGGCTGACACAGCGAGTGTGGCAGCAGTGAGTGCCCGTACTGCCCTGGTCTGTGCCCGCATCAGACCAGCCAGTGACTGCACGGCACCACTGATCACCTGGCCACTCGCTGCGTGAGCTGCCCCGAATTCCACCCAACTCGCTGCCTGTGCTGCCCCGAATTCGGCCCGACTCGCGGCCTGTTCTGCCCCGAATTCGGCCCGACTCGCGGCCTGTTCTGCCCCGAATTCGGCCCGACTCGCGGCCTGTGCTGCCCCGAATTCGGACCGACTCGCGGCGTGTGCTGCTTCAAATTGCTCGAAACTCCTGGCCTGTGAGGCGCCGAAATCGGCCACACTATGAGCCAGGGACTCGATGGCCTCAGGCAGCCGTGCCACAACCCCCATGAACTCGGTGTGCCGGCGATCCGAGTCCACGGATATTTGATCGAGGAGGCGCGCCTCCTTGGCGAGGACCGTCTCCGGACTGGAGGTCAGACTCTCCCTCTGGGGAGAAGGCCGCCGAGCTGGCCGACCCTTCCCGCGTTGCTGGATGCCACTGGGCCCAGCAACTACACTCCCCTGCGATCCTTCCCCCCTCTGGGAAGAAGGCCGCCGAGCTGCCCGACCCTTCCCGCGTTGCTGCACGCCACTGGGCACAGGAGCTACACTCCCCTGCGACACTTCCCCCTGGCTCTCCTCCAGGGAAGACGTGTCCCCTCCATTGGCATCCCCTGGCGTGGCTGAGGGTTCCCCTGATGGGCCGCCTTCCTCTTCCTCTTCCTCCTCCTCCTCCTCTTCTTCCGAGGGGCTGTCACTGGCAGCTTCAGGGACCTCCTCCTCACCATCTGAAAGCAGGAAGGCACAAGAGTAGCTTTAGAGTGAGGAGAGGGCGTCAGCGAGGGAGGCATGAGTGGTGGCATTCAGCGCATTGGTCAGACAGTGGCAAAGGATGTAGATCTGAAGCGCAAGTGGGACGAGAGAGGTCCAAAAGGTGATGTCCTTACCATTGGTGCCCAGAACAGGGTCGGCATCTCCAGATGCAACGGGGCCAATCACCCGGGCACCCATGAGGCTACCCACGCGCTCTTCAAGGTCACTGAGCTGCTGGATCTGGGGACGGCCTCCCCCGGTCACAGTCTGGCTCTTCTGATTGTGTGCCAGCTTGGCCTGCAAGAGAAAGGACGGCCTCTAAGTACAGTGTGGTGCCCTGATCTTGTGTGCACTGCCTCCCATGGTCGAATAGCTTGGCCAGTGTGGTGCCCTGATCTTGTGTGCACTGCCTCCCATGGTCGAATAGCTTGGCCAGCGTGGTGCCCTGATCTTGTGTGCACTGCTTCCCATGGTCGAATAGCTTGGCCAGTGTGTAAAGTGCAGAATGTGCAATTGATGTTCATGCCAGTCCCATAGCTGCTGGATGAGGGCTGGCCATTTGGGCTTTTAGGTCCCTTTGCCCATAATGTGAGGTGCACATGCAAGGATGAGGAGGACACTGGAAAGGGGACTCACCCTGACAATCCTTGTGAGGTCATTGAACTTTTTCCGGCATTGGACACCGGTCCTGGGGACCTCGCTGTTGGATGTGACCCTGTGGGCGACCTCCCGCCAGGTTTTCCTGTAGACGCTGGTGGCAGGCTTCTTGCCACTGTCCGGGAACAAGAGTTTGCGTCTCCTCTCCAAAGCCCTAACCAGCACCCTCAAATCATGGCCAGTGAAGCGCTGCGCTCGTTCACGGGCCTTCTGCATCTTTCCCGGCGCTATTTCTGTTCAGCAGCAGTGTTTAGGCCTAGCTGGAGGGCTGCAGTGTCCAGGGCGTGGCAGCAGACGAACTCGACCCTTCCCCCTTTAAGAGCTGGCCGGCGCCAGGGTGTCTGCTGTCAATCAAGAAATGACCGTACCTGCGCTGTGCCCGGCCTCGGCGGTTTAGCTCAGCACCGCCGGCTTTGCGCCTAAAGATAGTTGTGTAACGCCAGTTTTAGCGCTCGAGCAAACTCTTAGGGCGAAGCTACTGAATATCGGCGAAGTGGCCTCGACTTTGCGCCGGGCGCAAACTTTAGCGGCCGCCCGACTTTTCCGCCCCAAAAGTGGCTATACTGAATTTCTAGGCCAATGATTCTAAGAAAAAAAATTACATTTAGAAAAGTGTTTTGGGGGCAAAGCAGCAGATTCCCATTTCCTAAATACTATAAGAGCAATGGTAACGGTCTGATCTAATAAGGCACTAATTTTAGAGGAAGATTTTATTTTAACTTTTAACCTTCATGGAACATTAAAGAAACTCATTTTCCATCACTGTTACTAAAGCCTTCAACGTTAATAAGAGAAGTTCGTTATTAAAATGCAGTGAAAAAGACGAATGAGCCAAAAACTTGACATTCCGTTATTACTTCATAAATTAGCACATTGAATAAATGCCACAGGTTCATCTATATTGTTCTCTTGTGGGATACCATTAAAAAGCAATTGAAGCCATATTAAAATAGTGTCAAACTGAAGACACTATACCTGAAGAAGATAGCTCGTTTGAATTATCAATAAATCTGTTACGAGTACTTCCACCACACCAATAATACTTACTCATTTTGTTACAACAGTATTGAGATTTGGGGAGGGTGGGTGGGCAGATTTGATAGCGTTTCATGTATTTCTTTGCTATTGCTTTAACTGGTTTCAAAATATAATTTGGAAGCAAATCAGGCACAAGGGTCACCTTTGGATTTGAGGACTACGTTGTCTCTTTAATTTAGTATGACTAGCACATATTAACATTTATATAAAAAATACTTTTTGAGACACACACTTTATAACAGTATTTGATTTAGTTACTTTAATGTTATTAAAGTAATAAAGTTACTGATAGATTCAGTGCTCCAGTGATTTATGAAACTAACCTGCAATTGACAAAACAAGTATTACAGACTACATTGTTAATCCAATATCTTGTGCAAGCATTTGTTTGTATTTATTTAACCATAATAGGTTTTGTGTTCAAGTTGATATTTTAAACAGTAACACAAAAATTTACAATCACTAAAATACTTTTTGACACTATCTAAAAATCAATGTGGTTGTGTTGAAATAGAACGAGGCAGCATTGCTATTCCCTTAGGCAGTGTCGTCTGTAACGAGGTTATATCAGAATATCTAACAAGTGTGGAGATGTTCATTTCGAAAACTTAATTAAAATCGGGCGCATATTTCTTTCTGGTGCCTCTGGGGTTATATAAAACAGATTGTTTAAAGCAAATAATGTGCAACGATAGATTGTTAAAATCAATAACGCATGCTGTTACCAGGTCATCAAGGGCCCACCAGTGCCATTATTTTCCAGTCTAAGTTTCAGTGGTGATAAAAGTAATATTAATTCAGGAAATTTGTGATTGCCATTGATGTTAATGGGGGCGGAGCTATGATAATTAACTGCTCAGCGGGACTAATGATGGAACGGTGAAAAAGTCCCAGGAAATCATGGAGTGCCATAAGTAGTGACATAACTTATGCCATCATTTTCTCTTTCTATGGCGTCGTAAAAGGGACCCTACAATGTAGATACGCCATTACAATAGCGCAAGTTACCAGGAAATTCCCGCACAAATATTTCTGGGTTTATTAATATGTGAAAATAGCATCTATCGCCACTAATTTCACTATTTTATGTTTTTTGTTTTACTTATACTTGGAAAATATTGAACGATCACAAGAAAGACTTACAACTTAAGCTCATAAGAGGTATCAAAATAACTTCTTTGTTTCCTTAGAGTATATACTATGCTTCATAATAAAAAACAAGTTTCTTCAATCATAAAAGGGTTAAGTCGTTTAGACTGAGTAAATCGAATAGAGAGCTAAGTATAATTCCGAGGGTAAGTTACCGCTGTTCTTTCAGTCTGGCTATGTGCTGATCCTTGACACTTGAGCACCAGCTTAGAGAGTTTATGTGAAATTGCTGATTGCAGAGAATAGGCTTAAAAATCCTTCAGAGTGAGTGTAACGATTGAACAAGGAGTCTGGCTGCTTGATAAAGAGATTTTTTTTATTGCCTCAGTACATTTATCTTACAAGGATACTGCCGTTGATCCCATAGGGCTCATAACCAATACCAGAACAAATAGAAAGCAATGGCCAACGCACTCCTCATCTCTGAGGACAGCACTGCTCAAGGCTGCTGTGTGGATATGTAATTCAAAATAAAGTCAAATTTCAAGGATCATTGCTGTCACCCAATTCTATGAATATTTACATATGCATTAGAATGAGCAAATAGCAAATATTCAAGAAGCACTTGTAGGAGCAAAATAGAAATGAAAAAGAAATAACCCCACCAGCTAATGATTTCTCAATGAGGTTCAGCTCCTCATTATATGTGTTAAAAAATGCTGGTGAAATTACTTCCAATCTGCCAGTATTATAGCCCTTATTGTGAATGCATTCATTTGATCAGTTGGCATTAAGATCTTCCTTCAGTTAATGTAAATGGTGAACCCTTCACTTTGTACTCTACAGCTTTAATTTTTGGAACTAACCACAGGGTCTCTATCTGTCTGACATTTATAGCTGATATATAGTTATTATGCTTACTGCTGCAAAGTGGTGTTAATCTTTGATCTACTTACTGGGAAGTCCCCCATGGAATCTAGAAACTAAATGGTAATGCAGCATTACAACAGTAACTGTAGCTGAACACACTTACATATTCTAATATTTTGCTTTGCATTTAGATAAGCATTTTGGTATCACTTCATTACCAAATTAATTACCAGAAAAGAACAAAGACAGTTAAGACATTTTCTTCGGTTCTGCGGACTTTATTTTGAAACCTGTTGCAACTTCTTGCGTGATAGTCAGGTATAACTGTATTCTCAAATGCGCAGCAAAGGTGGACCATTCACCTCGCCCACCACGCACAATCAGCAATGTGTTCCTAAGAAACAGAACCAGGGATTGTGCCAGAAGCAAAGCTCCATTATACCTTAAGCAGGAAAGTTTATGTATTATATATATATTTATTTATTTTTAATATGACTTTAGAATTGACCGAACATTCTCATAGGTCGAACTGGCAGGACTAACACCCAGCCAAGTCAATGACTGCTGAACTTGTCTAAATTTTCAGCCCCAGCGAGGGGTCATTTTGACTTTGTGCAATAGTGTAAAATGGGTGGTAGCGAATCGGCAGCCCGTTTTACATCTCTCCTGATTTTTATTTCCATTGATTGACTTCAATTAGTTTGCTATCACTTGTTGCCAATTCACTACCACCCGTTATACACAATCGCACAAGGTCAAAATAACCCCCAGCCTCTAACATATTGCAGGTGAGCTACAGGAATGAACTTGATTGGCAGATCACCATAAGGGATTGGAGTATAAGAGTAAAGAAGTCTTACTGCAATTATATAGGGCCTTGGTAAAACCACACCTGTGTACAGTTTTGGTTTCCTTACCCAAGGAAGGATATTCTTGCCTAAGAGGGAGTGCAACAAAGGTTCACTAGACTGATTCCTGGGAAGAGGGGATTGTCCTAAGAGGAGAGATTAAGGACGGGGCCGCAGCGGCAGGAGATCAGCGACTCAACAGCGGCCGCACGGGGCCACAGCGGCAGGGGGTCGGAGCGCGACTCCAGAGCAGCGGCCGGAACACAGGACCGTGGACCGGGGAGGGGCCGGAGGAGCCGGGCCGAGACAGAGGCCTGGAGACCTCTGAGGGAGAGGGGAGCAGCCCGAGGGCACCGTGAGGCAGCGGCTCCCAGGCGCAGACAGTGAGTACGGGTCCTGGGGAGGGAGCCTGAAGCCAGGGAAAGGCCCGAGGAGCCTGGCCAAGACAGAGGCTCAGAGACCTCTGAGGGGGAGGGGAGCAACCGGGAGACACCGGGAATCAGCAAATCCCAGACACAGACCAGGACAGTGAGTACGGGGCCTGGGGAGGGCCTGGAGAGCGAGCGAGTCCGGGGACTGGGAAAGGTCGCGAGCAGGGAGAGGGAAACACCAAACCCGGGGCCCCAGAAAAGCATATTCTGAGGTCAACAATAATTTCTACCTCAACAATACTAAAAATGAGCGAATCGGAGGAGCCACAGCAGCTCCCGAGGCACACTGAGAGCAACCTCTTCCAGATTCCCCCCAACACCAATAAAAATGCTAAAAAATCAATCAAGCAGAAGCAGCTGAGAGAAAAAACAGAAACTCTTTTTGCTGACTAGTACAGCACTGGGAAAAAATGTAATCTCATTTTTTACTCAGATCAGTCAGTGGCTTGGATCAGAGCAATAAAATCACACTATACCAGGGTTAAGCAGGAAAGAACCGCTAATGGGTCCAAACTGAAAATTAAGAAACCAGGGGACCCGGACAGTGCAACCACGACTGTCAACATGTACGATAACGGAACAATATTGGTGCAAGGCAACCTCGACGACTTTGAAACGGCCTTCAAGACACTGGAAGAAATAACTGAGAGGGGAAGGAACAGCCCCAGAGTGGCTAACAGGGGAAAAGTGACTCGCACTCCCCCCACCATTGACAACTCACCAGGAGTAAATCAGCCTGGTCAGGAGGTGAACGAGCCACATAGTTCTAACCAGACACTCACCCCGGGGCCCCACAGCCACATGATACAGCTGACTAACCCCAGCGTAATTACCAGGGAGGAAGCCACAAATACTCCCCCTACCACTTCCAGCTCGCCAAGAGAAGAGCAGCCTAGCCAGGAAGTGAGTGAGCCCTCCAGCGCCGACCAGACACATACCCCGGGATCACACAGCCAGATACAACTAAAGAATAAATTTAACCAGTTAGAGACAGAGCTGGTTAAACTTAGAGAGGAGGTCCTTAAACTGAAACACGAACAAAAGCAAGAGAGGGAGGGATACAGGAGAGAGCTGAAGCGACTTGGGAATCAGGTGAAAGAGCTGCAGGAAAACAAAGAGAGCCATAGAGGAGCGATACCACCATTAGACCAGCAGCCAGAGGCTAGAGATAGGACAATACAGAGCCCGACTGAACAGCTGCACTCCCACACTGAACAACAGCAGCAGACACACAATACAAGGGGTGCCACACAGACCGACCAGCATACTGAAGCTCAGTCTTCCCCCATCACCGTGGAACCACAAACGAGCCGCTCACAAGAGGAGTGCACACACCAGACACGACCACCCCAGTCCAACACACACCCTATGAGTCCAGGCGAAAGCCACCAGACAATAAACACCAACAAGGCCGACATCGTAATACTCATAGACTCAAATGGGAAGTTTCTATGGGAGAAAAAGCTCTTCCCTAGACATATAGTAAAAAAGATCCGGTGCCCAACAACAGACAGAGCCTTGGAATGGATGACCAAAACCCAATTAGGCTCCCCCCAACACATAATAATACACACGGGCACAAATGACCTAAAGGCCCAGCAGAAAGGGGTAGCAACATCGCTCAGAGCAATGATTGAGAAGGCAAGCAATACATTTCCAAACACTAGAATCACTGTTTCCACAATATTGCCGAGAACAGACTTTAACAACAACACAATTCATGAGATAAATGCCAGCATAGCAAGAGACTGTGAATTAAAACACAACGTGCACCTGGCCCAACACCCCACCCTCGATGTGGAATGTCTTCACGACCGCGTCCACATCCACAGGAAATGAATACCGATCTTTGCTAAAGCCCCGAAGGACGTCGCTTTTAATCGGGTCCATACCCAGACTCCAGGAGGACCCCCCCCCGACCACCAGAGATCAGCGGGGTACATACCAGGACTATGACAGAGACCATCACCACACCAACCGGGACCAGAGAGGATCCCCATGCACAACAACAATATCAGACCTGCACCACTCCTGTCATACAGGGGAACAGGTCCGCTCCCAGCCAGACAGAGGGAGAGATGCACAGGACGTACGCAATACCTCAGGCAGAGACAATCCATTAAGAGACACTAAGCAGACGTGCAGTAGCATCTACTTCTGCCTTATGGATCAGAAAAGAAAAAAAAAAACAAGGACTAATTACTAGAAAGAATTGTAACCAAGTATTATTAGTATTTATAGACAATTGAGATGATCTTTTTCCCCCCATTTAGACACGACAAACACATATCATTCTTTAACCTATCATAGTAAAAGACCAAACTTAACATGAAATCCTTATATATTTCGACCTGGAATATCCAAGGTCTACGCTCTTCGGTGCTCGACGTGAAGAGTAGGACCCCAGAGTTCATAGATGAAACTAAAAGATCTGGATATTATCATTTTACAGGAAACTTGGTATAGAGGAAAAGGACACAATGGCCGTCCCCAAGGGTACACAGAGCTGGTGGTCCCCTCCAATAAATTGCCAGGAGTAACCCAAGGCAGAGACTCCGGAGGCATACTGATTTGGTTTAAAACAGAGCTTAAGAATTGCATCAAATTTATAAAAAAGGGCGAAAACCACATGTGGCTCAAAATTGAGAGGGGGATTATCTCTAACACCCAAGATGTTTTCATTTGCACACTCTATATCCCCCCAATGGAATCCCCGTACTTTAAAGAAGACACCTTCTCCAACATTGAGAGGGAGATTATCAAATTCCAGGCACAGGGGAACGTGTTGATCTGTGGTGACCTCAAGTCAAGAACTGGCGAAGAACCAGACTTCACCAATAATCAGGGAAACAACTACATATTCGGGAATAACCACTTCGATATCCTTTCCCTTCCATACAGGCATAACTGCGACAAGCAGACAAATACCAACGGAAAACAGCTCCTGCAGCTCTGTCGAAGCCTGGGTCTGTACATTGTCAATGGTAGGTTCATGGGAGACCTCCTAGGAAGATCGACCTATTGCTCACCTCTTGGCTGTAGCACCGTAGACTATATGATTACGGATTTGGACCCATCCTCCTTCAGAGCATTCACAGTCAAACCACAAACAACACTGTCAGAAGACAGAAACAACCAACACAGAAACACAACCCAGTAAGCTGTACAACACCAAAAAATCATACAGATGGGCCAAAAACAGCATGGAAAAATACCAGAAAGCAATTAGCAATGAATCAACTCAAGCTCTATTGGACACCTTTCTGGATAACATATACACTCACAATAAAGAAGGCGTAAACCGGGCAGTGAATAACCTAAACAATATTTTTGATAATTTGGCAACAAGGTCAAACTTGAAAGCTCGCAAGAACAAACCCAAAACAAAAAACTATGAAAAATGGTTTGACCCAGATTGCCATAACATGAGGAAAAAACTTAGAAAAATATCAAACCAAAAACACAGACAGCCGGAAAACGAGGAATTATGCCTTACTTATTGTCAGACGCTAACACAATATAGAAACACACTCAGAACCAAAAAAGAGCAGTATATTAAGAATACACTCAGCTCCATTGAGGAATCCATTGATTCCAATTGTTTCTGGGACAACTGGAATACATTACACAAAAAAGAACATGACGAATTGGCCATTCAAAATGGAGACACATGGGAAAACCACTTTGAAAAATTATACCAGAAAAACACACTAGGGCCAGAGCAACACCAAATATGCAAAAAATTGGAAAAGCTCGAAATGGCCATAAAAGATAACCAAAATCCGCTAGACTCCATAATAACAGAAAAAGAACTAGTTGAAAAACTCAAGGACCTGCGACCAGGAAAAGCTTGCGGTGCAGACGGCATACTAAGTGAGATGATTAAACACACAGACGATAAAATGAAACTGGCTATCCTAATACTCTTCAACTTGGTTCTGAGTGTCGGTTACTTCCCTGATATCTGGAACAAAGGACTCATAACGCCCATATACAAAAGTGGGGACAAAGTCGAATGCACAGTGGCATAGTGGTTAGCACTGTTGCCTCACAGCGCCAGGGACCCGGGTTCGAATCCGGCCTCGGGCGACTGTCTGTGTGGAGTTTGCACATTCTCCCCGTGTTTGCGTGGGTTTCCTCCGGGTGCTCCGGTTTCCTCCCACCGTCCAAAGATGTGCGGGTTAGGTTGATTGGCTATGATAAAAATTGACCCTTAGTGTTAGGGGGATTAAATACGTGGGGTTACGGGGATCGGGTGGGATATGTGTCGGTGCAGGCTCGATGGGCCGAAATGGCCTCTGTCTGCACTGTGGGGTTTCTGTGATTCTGTGAAATAACTATCGAGGCATCTGTGTAAACAGCAACCTGGGGAAGGTATTCTGTAGTATCATAAACAAAAGACTTATAAACTTCCTTGAGGAGCACAATGTCTTGAGTAAAAGCCAAATTGGATTCCTGCCAAACTATAGAACATCAGATCATATCTTCACCCTACAGACCCTAATTGAAAAACACGTTCATCAAAACAAAAGCAAAATCTACGCATGCTTTATAGATTTCCAGAAGGCTTTCGATTCCATCTGGCACGACGGTTTATTCCTGAAACTTATCGAAAGCGGGGTAGGGGGAAAAACATTTGATGTAATTAAATCAATGTATACAAACAACAAATGTGCAGTTAAAATTGGAGGCAAACAAACAAAATACTTCCCACAGGGGCGGGGGGTGATGCAGGGCTCGCCCATCTCACCGGCACTCTTTAATATTTACATAAATGAATTGGCAAAACTACTTGAACAATCTACAGCACCCGGCCTCACCCTATATGAATCCAAGGTTAAATTCCTCCTCTATGCAGATGACCTGGTTCTGCTGTCACCAACTAAGGAGGGTCTACAGCAGAACCTGGATCTGCTGGAGTCGTTCTGCCAGACCTGGGCCCTGACAATAAATCCCCAAAAAACCAAAGTCCTTGTGTCCCAGCAAAGATCCAGACATCAGGGACCCAAAATAAATTTCACACTAGGAACAACCAAAATTGAACAAACCACTAACTACACATACTTGGGCTTAAAAATCAGTTCTACAGGAAATTTTCATCTGGCTGTGAATGAACTGAAAGAGAAAGCAAGAAGGGCTTTCTATGCCATAAAAAAATCAATCCAAATAGAAATCCCAATTAGCATTTGGCTCAAAATTTTCAAATCAGTAATTGAACCAATTGCACTCTATGGCAGTGAGGTGTGGGGACCATTAACACAACAAGAATTTGCAAAATGGGACAAACATCCAATTGAGATCCTACATGCAGAATTCTGTAAAAGTATCCTCCGGACTCAAAGGAAAACCGTAAACAATGCATGCAGGGCAGAACTAGGCCAATATCCATTAATAATCACTATCTAAAAAAGAGCCACCAAATTTTGGAAACACCTAGAAATGAGCAACCCCCAATGCTATCATTACGAAGCCCTGAAATGCCAAGAGAGGACCATAAAGAAGAATACCCTCAGTCAACTAGTCCTGGGACTCAGTGAAGTAACTACTAACACTACTAACAATAACCAGCCCCAGGACAGTGACAGCGTAACACAAAGAATTCGACCCAACACAATCATCGCTAAGCAAAAGGAAAAATATCTGTCATATTGGGCAGAAACAACAAAAACCCAAAGCAAACTCAAATGCTACTTGGCCCTAAACAGACAATACAACATGGCTGATTACCTGACCAGGGTAAAGGATAGCAAACTGAGAAAAACCTTGACAATGTACAGACTTAGTGAGCATAGCCTGGCGATCGAAAAAGGTAGACACAGGCAGACCCGGCTACCAAGAGAGGACAGGATATGCTCTCACTGCAGTCAGGGAGTGGTGGAGACAGAGATGCACTTCCTCACAGCTTGTAGAAAATATCAGGGCATAAGGGAGAATTTCTACCCAAAATTCACAAAAATATGCCCGGAATTCAGAAATTTGAATGATGACCAAAAACTCCCATACCTACTAGGGGAAGAGAGAAATTGTGTAACCTTAGCGGCACACTACGTTACAGCTTGCCATAAACAGAGGGACAACCACTAAATATAAGAAAAGAGTATATACAAATTATATGAATGTATATTTATACACTCAGGGATATATCTGTTTGTACACTGTATGGATAGATCTGTATTTTTGTGTACAACCATGAATGTTTTTCGATGCTTTGGCAACATAAGATGTACCTTGTCATGCCAATAAAGTGATTTGAATTGAATTGAATTGAATTGAATTGAATTGAGTAGACTAGGCCTATATTCTCTAGAGTTTAGAAGAATGAGAGGTGATCTCATTGAAACTTATACTGTAACATTCTTAAAGGGTTTGACAGGGTAGCTGCTGGGAGAATATTTCCCCTGACTGGAGAGTCTAGAACTAAGGGTCACAGTCTCAGAATAAGGGGTCGGCCATTTAGAACTGAGATGAGGAGAAATTTCTTCACTCAAAGGGTTGTGAATCTTTGGAATTTTCTACCTCAGAGAGCTGTGGATGCTCAGTCATTGAGTATATTCAAGACAGAGATCGATAGATATTTGGATACTAAGGGAAGCAAGGGATATGGGGATAGTGCGGGAAGGTGGAGTTGAGGTAGAAGATCAGCCATGATCTTATTGAATGGTGGAGCAGGCTTGAAGGGCTTCATGGCCTACTCCTGCTCCTATTTCTTATCTGTTCTTAAGTGAATGGAAAAGTGCTTGCCACAGCAGGTCTTATAGCCCTGCAGTACTTCAAAGGGACATTATTTCTGGTGTGGGAAAAGCTAAAGTAGAACAATTTTCACCTTGCAACATTGTCAACCAGCAGCCATAGGAGCAGCAGGATGACCTGGTTTTCTGATGGGGCTATAGAAATTTTATTAGATCAAGTGCAACAGAAGAGGGAGGACTTCTTCCCTGCAGGTGGTCATTGTGTGCCATGCTGGATGGGTGAGGAAGCCTGGCAGGAGGTGGCAACCCATCTAATAGGATTACTCCTCAGGCCTGACTGCAGTACCGCAAACGCTTTAATGACCTTACCAGGTGTGCCAAGCTATAGAGTGAAAACTTACACTAATGAAATGTATTAAATATGAATAACACCACTGGTATCCCCATCCCATCTATACAATCATTCACAACCTCAAAATGCTCCTGTGATTATTCACCAGGAAAGATGTCACTGCACCCCCCTTTTTCACTAATAGCTCCTTTCCTCATATCCTGAACTGCTGTTTCCCTGACGAATCTTCCATCTACTGTGCCAGCGTGATAAAAAGCAATAACGGTGCCAGCTTCCCCACACATTCCTATCATGTTCGGGATTTTCTCCCAGAAGTGTCAGCAGGCGTTAATTAGGCACAGTATTACCAGTAGCTGGTAATGGCATAGTGACGTCACATTGTCAGTCATTATCATATATTTATGCGGGATACTGGTAATGCCAGATTATTACTGGCATCCAGCGTTGGTATGGGCCAGCAGAAGAGCCTTTAAATTTTAAATGCTCTGCACAAGGAGTGGAACTGATTGAGGGGTGATCAATTCAATTCACCTGCCCACATTTATTAAATTGTAGGCACAAAAGGCTCTTCTCCACTGCTGCAGGTGTCTGAGGCCTGCATTAGTCATTTACCACCCAATCCCAAGGTGCACTTCCCAATGCAGGCAGGAACAATGCCAAGAACCCACCTGTAACTACAAATTGGGCTGACTCCAGAAAATTCACTGGAGTCAGCAGCGCAAGAGTTGGGCAGGCAGAATTCCCATCCTGCCACACTTGCAATGATATTCCCACCAAAGAGGAAAATTGGAAGGTCAGAGTTTTTTTTTTAAAAAAGGAGAAAAAATCAGCTAAGGTAACAAAGAGCAAAGCTGAAATTTGCAGCCTGTCCCTTTAAACAACTTTATATTTCAAGGTGCGGCCTAGAAACCCAAGCCACACAGCTTAAATAGTGAAATGAACAATCAGTATACTTTTTGACCTAAAGATTGGACAATGGCGTCAACATTTAAATGACGCCACTTCTGCCACAATATCCTATTGCAATTAACCAGCTGCCTATTTCTGGTGAGAGTTTCCTGCACCATTCATTTTCACTGGCAGAAATTTGCATCATTTGTATTGTGGGTCCAGTTCCAAAGTAACTGATCTCTGCCTACATTTTCACTCTATAATCCATTGAGCATCTTTATGGGATGTTCCAGAGATTAAATTGAGGCCATAGAATTCTTTTGTCTTGGTGTTTGGAGAAAAATACATAGGCTGTCTAGGCACAGCTATTAGTTCTGTGGGGCGAGAGGCAGCCGTTGTTTTAGTGTTACTGCCTAACACAGAAACCATTCATGTCAAATTTGTTTGGCACAGTTCGGGAGCCAAAGTGCTGCTGTGATACATGATATTATTGGAAGCGGTGTGATGGCTTAGAATGCAGAGAATCTGACACAGCGCTTACAGCCAACACTGTGAATGAATGGCCAAATGAAGGCTTGCATGTTGCAGACTGTAATACTACCCTGCTACATCCACTTCTGGTTCAGTCACATCGGTTTCTAAAGAATAAGAGTGCAAGCATTCATTGCATTGAGGGTGAAAAATGTACCCTTGCCACGAGTGTCCAATTTAGATGGGTGAATAAGAGGCAAGAGCTTTAACATCTTTGCACTATTCTTACAGTGGAATTATTTTATTGCTGATATAGCCTCTACAGTTAAAAGGGAACAAGCTGGAGCCAATCCTATGTAGAACCAGAACAGCAAGCGTGGTGGAATACGTTCATGGGCCAGATTGTCCAAAGGCACAAACCTACTGTATTAACTGTGAGTGCAGTTCCCAGGAGCCTGGGTATTGTAAACCAAGCAAAGCTGACAGATGTTCAGCGCATGAACTGTACACTGGAGACAGACACAGAGCACTGACCTCACAGCGCGGTCCAAGAACCTGCTACCAATGCATCAGGGATGTCCAGTATGGCATGATAACAAGCTAAAACCATATTAGTCCATAATGCGACAGCCTTGGGGGTAAAATTCAACTTCAGCGGGGACGCAAAATGGGTGATAGTCAATTCAACTTGCAGTCAGTGTTCTCGCTCAGGCCAACATCCCCAGCATCGAAGCTTTGACCACGCTCGATCAGCACCGATGGACATCGTCCATGACGTAAGAAAACTACTAGGCACTTGGTCTAAGCGTTAAACAAAGCTTTAATCAACTGTTTCATAACATGGAGGTCTAGTTGTGTCCTTCACTAGTTCCTGTTAATAATGTCCTGCGCAAGCTGGGCCCATGCCCGAGTATTTATACTCTCCCTGGACAATGCCACCCGCAGGCCACTCAGCTGATTCATGTCAGTCCGCATGCCCGATATGAGACTCCCAAAACAAGCGCTCTACTCGGAGCTCCAACACGGCAAGAGAGCCCCAGGTGGGCAGAGGAAACACTTCAAGGACACCCTCAAAGCCTCCTTGAAAAAGTGCAACATCCCCACTGACTCCTGGGAATCTCTGGCCCAAGACCGCACAAAGTGGAGGAGAAGCATCCGGGAAGGCGCCGAACACCTCGGGTCTCTTCGCCAGGAGCAAGCGGAAGCCAAGCACAAACAGCAGAAGGAGCGCACGTCAACCCAAGCACCCCACCCACCCATCCCTTCAACCACCATCTGCCCCACCTGTGACAGAGACTGTAGGTCCTGCATTGGACTCATCAATCACCTAAGAACTCATTTTTAATGTGGAAGCAAGTCATTCTCGGTTCCGAGGGACTGCCTAAGAAGAAGGAGAAGAAGAAGATAGTCAATTGAAAGGGAAATCAGATGAGGTGTATATGTCGGCCAATCTGCTACTGCCCATTTTGTGCCCCCGCTGAAGTTGAAATTCACCCCCATGTGTCCTTATTTGCTTAATGAGGTGACACAAGAGGGTTCACATAATTGGCACAGTAGCTGGAAGCAGAGTAAATTTTGGGGGATAGAAGTTCTGTTCATACAGGCAGGGACAGGAGGTTGCAAAGTCTTTGAAAAGATTTCAGTCATTGTCACAGGCAAATTAAGCAATACAGCACCAGTCAAGTCATATCCACAACCCATGCCGCATAGTGTACAAAACTGCATCTGCAGAAGCATTATTTGCAGTAGGAACACAGCTGTCAAAAGAACTCCACTCCCAAAATCCAAAAGGTAGAATTCATATTTGTATAGACTAAATATGTGTTATCTTGAGACAATGGTCAGTTACAGAGCTTAAATTAGTCAGGAGGCTCTGGAACTAACTACAAAATTATTTGATATTTATGCCTGTAATTTCTACGAGGAAGAACAGAAGAATCTCTGTGGAAATTCTATCCCTTCTGTTGTGGAATATCAATATGCTGAGTAAAAGAGCAGTTGTGAGGGAATGAAGATGGGTTGGATCATATGTCTTTCGTTGGCTACCAGAAATGATAATGTTACAAAGTGAATGACCACGTTACTGATATAACCATAAGAACATAAGAATTAGGAGCAGGAGTAGACCATACGGCCCCTTGAGCCTGCTCCGCCATTCAATAAGATCATGGCTAATCATCGACCTCAACTCCACTTTCCAACCCCATCTCCATATCCCTTGATTCCCCTGGAGTCCAAAAATCTATCTATCTCAGCCTTGAATATACTCAACGACTCAGCATTTATAGCCCTCTGGGGCAGAGAATTCCAAAGATTCACAACCTTCTGAGTGAAGAAATTCCTCCTCATCTCGGTCTTAAATGGCCTACCCCTTATTCTGAGACTATGTCCCCTAGTTCTAGACACCCCAGCCAGGGGAAACAACATCTCAGCATCTACCCTGTCAATCCCCTTCAGATTCTTGTGTGTTGCAGTACATTTGTAATATTTAAACCACAGAAGTACCAAGCTTATTTACTGAAGTGAAATTACAAGCCTTCTGAAAGCAAAAAGCAGAAATATGAAATGGCTGAGTGGCAGTCACTTTAAAAACTTCCTGTAATATGTAATTATGGAGAGAACGCTCTAAATCTCAGTCCAACTTCTAAGATTGTTCATGGGAGTATGAAATATGTAAACCAGCAAGGACAGACTAACTTATCACCCCTATGCAAGGATGCAAAGAGACTTTGGTACAGTATAGGAAACACCAAAAAGTATGCTCTCCCAAAATGTGGAATCTTTTGCTTACCAGGTATCATTGGACAGAGCTAGATCCTGTCAAAAGTGCCAGAATGTGCCCACCTGGGACCTCTGGCACTGACCCTGCCAAATTTGGCAGGATCAGGGAATGGTATGGAACAGTAGCACAGTGGTAATGTTACTGGACTAGTAATCCAGAGGCCTGGACTTGAGTTCAAATCCCACCACGGCAGCTGGGGAATTTAAATTCACTTAATTAAATAAATTGTCGTAAAAACCCATCTGGTTCACTAATGTCCTTTACGGGAGGAAATCTGCTGTCTTTGCCGGTCCACAAAAAGCAGGACAAATCTATTCCGGCCAATTACCGCACCATCTCAATCATCAGCAAAGTGATGGAAGGTGGCACTTACTCATCAATAACCTGCTCACTGATGCACAGTTTGGGTTCCACTCGGCTCCAAAGCTAATTACGTGGAAAAAAGAGCTGAATACCAGAGGTGAGGGGAGAGTGGCATCAAGAAGCCCTAGTAAAATTGAAGTCAATGGGAATCAGGGGGAAGACTCTCCACTAGCTGAAATCATACCTAGCACGAAGGAAGATGATTGTGGTTGTTGGATGTCAATCATCTCAGCCCCAGGACAATGCTGCAGGAGTTTCTCAGGGGCAGTGTCCTAGGTGCAACCATCTTCAGCTGCTTTATCAATGACCTTCCCTCCATCATAAGGTCTGAAGTGGAGATGTTCACCGAGGATTGCACACTGTTCAGTTCCATTCGCAACTCCCCAGATAATGAAGCAGTCCATGCCCGCATGCAGCAAGACCTGGACAACATTCAAGCTTGGGCTGATAAGTGGCAAGTAACATAAGTGCCAGGCAGTGACTAACTCCAACAAAAGAGAGTCTAACCACTGCTCCTTGACATTCAGCAGCATTACCATCACCAAATCCCCCACCATCAACATCCTGGGGGGTCACCATTGACTAGAAACTTAAATAGACCAGCCACATAAATACTGTGGCCACAAGAGCAGGTCAGAGGCTGGGTATTCTGTGGGGAGTGTCTCACCTCCTGACTCCCCAAAGCCTTTCCACCATCTACAAGTAAGAAGTGTGATGGAATACTCTCCACTTGCCTGGATGAGTGCAGCTCCAACAACGCTCAAGAAGCGCGACACCATCCAGGACAAAGCAACCTGCTTGATCGGCACCCCATCCACCACCTTAAACATTCACTCGCTGCAGTGTGTACCATCTACAAGATGCACTGCAACAACTCACCAAGGCTTCTACGACAGCAATACCCAAACCCGCGACCGTCTACCACCTAGAAGGACAAAGGCAGCAGGCGCATGAGAACAATACCCCCTCCAAGTCACACATCATCCTGACTTGGAACTACATCGCCGTTCCTTCATCATCGCTGGATCAAAATCCTGGAACTCCCTCCCTAACAGCATTGTGGGAGTACCTTCACCACACGGACTGTAGCGGTTCAAGAAGGCGGCTCACCACCACCTTCTCGAGGGCAATAAATGCTGGCATTGCCGGCGATGCCCACATCCCAGGAACGAATAAAAAAAGGGAGAGGTCCCTTCATTTATATAGCAATGGCAGGCACGCTGTCACTAGCGGTACACCTCGGATGCCTGATTGTCTCCAGAGGCCACAAATTGCAACACAGGTTTCCCAGTCTTAGAAGTATGCCAGGATAGGGGGCTGAAATATCTTTTAAAAATTCCTTGAATCTTCGGGTGTTCAAACCACAATCCCAGCCTGACACCCAGGGAGTCCCCACTTCTGGCATCCAGCGAGCCAGTGCGCCTGGCCTCACCCAATGTACTGGTCACCAATAATCTTTCCAGCTCTTTTTAGGCCAGAAATGCGGTAACTCCTGGGCTAGCGGTCCCCAACCTTTAGACTTGGCTCTTCCTACTCCAATGGCTTTCTTTGGAGCAAGCAGAGCCTCCGCACCATACACCAACAGAAGGCCAGGTCATAGTGTGTCAGGGTCACAAACTAATTTGCACCCCTACTGTGGGTTTGCAGCAGCAGTGTGCTGGAAGGGCCAAAGATTTTCTGCCCTATTATTAAGTTTAATAAAGGAGGTGTACAAGCTAAGTCCTCAACCAAACACTACTCTCCTTTATATTAGGAACTCAACTTAATAGGCTGTTGCAAGAAAAAGCCACGCATTGGAACATGAGGACATTAACTGGGTTGCCACTCCAGTACAGTGCTGAGAGAGTTGGACAGTTGGAGGTGATGCCCTTCAGATCAGATAAACTGAGGTCCCATCTGCCTACTTGGGTGAATATTCAAGATCCCATAGCACTACTTGAAGAAGAGCAGTCAGTTCTCTCAGTACACTGGCCAACACCCCTTCCTCAACAGATTATCGAGTTACTTTCTCAGTGTTGTTTGCTGCTACAGAATAGTGTTTGATTGCATAACAGCCACTGCATTTCAAAAGTAAGTTATTCTGTAAAGTACTTTAAGATACATTAATGATGTAATAAGGCATTATAAAAGTCAATTTTTTTAATGTACCCCTTGTATGTCTGTCTTCTTAGCTCTGGCTTGGAAGATGGCCAAGTTGGTGGTCAATGTAAAAGGATTTGGAAGCTAATGCAAGGCTGGAATAGGGATTAGGCACTATCTTACTTTTATCAAACGTGGTAACCGAGTTTCATCTGATTCAAGAGATAACTTCAATCACAGCCCTGGCATGTGGTGACTGTATAAGAATCATACCAGTAAAATAAATAGAAAGAGCTTGTCAATCAGACCTCAAGGGTCACACTAGACATGATTAGAGTACAAATAATAAAAACAGAAAATGGTCTACATATAGTTTACTAAGGGTCAGCACTTAAAAGATAACCTGTCTTTTGTCCTTCAGATGCTCACAGACCTGCTGCATATTTTCAGTATTTTATGTTTTTATTTCAGCATCCCAGTGTGTGCGGTTTCTTTTCACTGGAGTTGATTTTCATGTGGCTGCTTCTATCAAGTGGGAGACTGGCGGAGCGAGCCCGTTGCCAGCCCAATAGAAGCGGTCTGAGGCCTGAACTATTTTCATTAACATTGTGTCAGTGAGCTGCTCGCTCCTTTTGAGCTGCTCTCCAAGTCGAACAGAAGGAACATCTGGTGGCTTCACCATGGAGCCCAGCAGGTCCAGGTCCCGGGGGACGGCCACAGGTGGTCAGGCTTTGGTGGGGGAGGGGGAGGAGCAATTTGATTTTTGTGGGGCCAGGTGGAGCATTAAAATCCTAAAAACCTTTTTCAAATTATTTTCCTGAGCGACCTGCAGCAGTCGCTTTAAGGACTGCTGGTTAGGCCACTCAACACTAAGTACCAATGCGGGGAGCATGCACAGTGCACGTTCTACCTACTGGCATCTCAAAATTGCATCGGGGTCCTATTGATGTCATAGGACCCTGATTTAAAAGTGCTAATGAGGCTCCAGTGGGCACTTGGGCCGCCCATTTCAAGTCCCCCGCCAGAATATGGAAATCCAGACATTGGTGCGAACAGGGTAGTAAATGCTGCGTTGCTATTTTCATTGTGCTACCACCCCATTTCCATCTGGTAGTGGGGGGGCTATGAAAATTAGCCCCATTATCTCTAGATCCCACAGCTATGCTCATTGCAACACATCTTAGCTAACACGTTCAAAATAAGTTTGCTTGGGTTTTGAAGAGTGTCCAAACTTGCCTAAAGAGATGAAATGACAAAAGTATTAAAACTCAGCTGTAATCAAAATGAAGGCGGGATCATGGTCAACAATCCTCACCTGGCTCATGAAGGACATTTTTACAAAAGCGAGCTCCCGCTGGACAGCCTCACCTACCAGGATCACATAACGGGAAATCACAGGCGAGCTCTACATCATTTTCAGTCCATTAAAATTAATGGATGGGAAGCTGTGGGGAACGTGCAAACGATTTCCTGACTGGAGTGAGTTTACAAGTCTGTGTTTCAAGTGAAAAGCCTTGCCTGCTACAATTTATTGGCCCTGAAATTAGGATCGGGAGCTTGCCGCGCGTGCAAGCCCCCGATGTGCACTCACCCTGCGCGCCGACATCTGAAGCCCGGGCCTGCTTGCATTTCCTGTCACTGGCCCGGTTCAGATGTCGGCGCAATGTGCTTACCTGATCCAGCGGCGTAGTTAGTGCGATGTGCCGGCTGGGATCAGGTGAGCACTGTGCAGCCAATCAGGGGAGGGGAAACTCATTCATGAGTTTGACAGTAAGAGCTGTCAAACTCATGAAAACTCCTGGCCCCAAAACACTACTTAAACCTGAAAGAAAATTTAAAAAAACATTGCACTACTTAAATGAACAATAAAGAACTCTGAAAAACTATTTTAAACAATAATTTTAAAATTTGAAAAAAAAAATTATATAAAAAAATCAGGGCTAAAGCTAAACTTACTTTACTGTAAATTCTTTAAAAATAACAAACCTGTGGAAAAAAAAATTCTCAATTGTACTAAAAGCCCACTTACCTGAAAAACTAAGTACTTACGTGTGGTTTTTCAATGCGTAAAGACCGGAGGCCTTTACACACGCGCAACTCTGAAAAAAAAAAGGAATTTCACTGCGCACACGCTGTCTGTGCAGTCGCGCGCATTCTGCCTCTTAACCCCTTGGGTCAGAGGACAGGAAATGCCGGTTTTCAGCGCATGCGCTGTGCATGCTGAAAACCGGCAATTCCTCCGGGCACACACGTGAGTACCCCGTCCGTACTCACGCGTTGTGCCCGGAATTACTGGGCCATTGTGCTTTTCTGGAAGATTACACAAGAAATGCAGTTTGCAAATGCTGACTGTAGTAATCCTAAGATATTGTCAACTCATGTTGTCTGGCACAATTTTCAAAAGTATGCAGTTGTTTTACCTGATGTCCTTTCCAATATCTGTATAGTAATCACTATAGATGGAAAAAGGACAATCATTTGCAAACTCCAGTCTTTCTGCCAGTAGTGCAAATTTATCAAGGGAAAGATACATACCAGCAACAAGATTACAAGCATTTTAAGTGAAGGGTAAAAATTCAAATCTCTCTCTTTTTATGCATATTCACAGTGAATTCCACTTTTCACTGGGTACCTGCAGCCCCGCTGATCTGAAATTTACAATTTAAAGTAGGCTGTGAACAAGACTAGCACATTGTAGAACTAATAATTATCCTCTTACCACTGGGTTACATACTGAAAGTTGCATGGGTCGCCCATTCTCTCCAATAGGTGGTGTCAGATCATATACAAGTCAATGTTATTGCAAGAATTAAATACTCACAGAAGCAAAAGAAGTGTGTAGAACAAACAGTAATTCATTGTTCAACTTACACACTACTTTATCCTTACTTGAAAAAATAACAAACTGTTCCAAAATCTTAAGAGTGTTTTTTAGAATCTTTCGGCTCAAACGCTGATTATACATATTGGCCCTGAAATTAGGATCGGGTGCTTGCCGCGCGTGCAAGCCCCCGATCTGCATTCACCCTGCACGCCGACATCTGAAGCCTGGGCCTGCTTGCATTTCCTGTCACTGGCCCGGTTCAGATGTCGGCGCGCTGTGCTTACCTGATCCAGCGGCGTAGTTAGTGCGATGTGCCGGCTGGGATCAGGTGAGCACTGTGCAGCCAATCAGGGGAGGGGAAACTCATTCATGAGTTTGACAGAAAGAGCTGTCAAACTCATGAAAACTCCTGGCCCCAAAACACTACTTAAACCTGAAAGAAAATTAAAAAAAACATTGCACTACTTAAATGAACAATAAAGAACTCTGAAAAACTATTTTAAACAATAATTTTAAAATTTGAAAAAAAAATTTTTTTTTTTTTAAATCGGGGCTAAAACTAAACTTACCTTGCTGTAAATTCTTTAAAAAATAACAAACCTGTGGAAAAAAAAATTCTCAATTGTACTAAAAGCCCACTTACCTGAAAAACTAAGTACTTACGTGTGGTTTTTCAATGCGTAAAGACCGGAGGCCTTTACACACGCACAACTTTGGAAAAAAAAAGGAATTTCACTGCGCACACGCTGCCTGTGCAGTCGCGCGCATTCTGCCTCTTAACCCCTTGGGTCAGAGGACAAGAAATGCCGGTTTTCAGCGCATGCGCTGTGCATGCTGAAAACCGGCAATTCCTCCGGGCACACGCGTGAGTACCCCGTCCTTACTCACGCGTTGTGCCCGGAATTACTGGGCCATTCAGTCCATGCCTTTGTCCCCAGAGTTCTACCTCATCACCTTGACATGGAAAGAAATGAACTGAAAATGAGTAGCTATGACAGTACCTTAATTACAAAAAAGGTATTTCATGTCACAAGCGTTAATCTTGGGACATTAACTAACTTCCATTCAGGATATCCCCTGGTGGATCATGTCATTACAGATAACGGCCCAGATTTTGCATTGACAATAACAGTGGGGCTATCAGCGCTCACCGTTATTATGGAGTAAATCGGACAACAACTTCTGGAGTACGCACGTGCGCAGGTAAACGCGAAAATCCGGAAGTTGCATTCCGAGTTGCCCTGCTCCTCCACAGGCTGCGTTTTAACAGTACCTTGCCGATAGACACGGCATTAAAATCAATATAAGGGTGTGAAGTTGCTGTACTTACCCACTAAACACACCAGAAAAAGTTGGGACTGGTGCATTCAGGTGTAAGTGAATTTTTAACAGCATGACAAGTTTATTGCCTTGTTCACCCACGCCACAGATCCCCTGTACAGGGTGACATGCTGCATCAGACGCCCAATGACAGCAAGTGGTCGCTCAAAAGCCTGCAAGAAGTCTGTGAACAGCTATCAGCGTAATGAACAGCCAACGCCGTTCCTTCGCCGCTGACTGCAAAATCCAGGCCAACAACCTTGTCCACTGCTTCATTTGGAAACTTGCATATTTTCAGCATTATAAAGCCAGGAAGAAATCTTTGCTGAAATTAAAATGTAATGTCTTCTCTGCAGGAGATCAGCTAGGCCTGAATGCTCCCACAGAAATGTATATAACCCTAGACAGTACTTGCATATTAGGAAGATAGGAACAGGAGTAGGCCATTTAGCCCCTCAAGCCTATTCCGCCATTCAATGAAATCATGGCTGACCTCTGACCTAACTCCATATCCCTTTGCCCCATATGCCTTAATACCTTTGGTTAACAAAAATCTAGCAATCTCAGATTTAAAATTAATAATTGACCTAGCATCAATTGCCATTTGCGGAAGAGCGTTTCAAACTTCTACCACCCTTTCACTCCTGAAAGGCCTGGCTCTAACTTGTAGGCTATGTCCCCAGTCCTAGACTCCCCAACCAGCAGAAAAATGTTCTCTCTCTGTCTACCCTCATTCCCCTTAATATCTTGAAAACTTCAATCAAATCACCCCTTAACTTTCTAAATTCCAGGGAATACAACCCTAGTTTATGTAATCTCTCCTCATAATTTAACCCTTGGAGTCCGGGTGTAATTCTGGTAAATCTACGCTTTTGGCACTGCCTCCAAGGCCCATATACCCTTCCTAAGGTGTGGTGCCCAGAACTGAACACAGTGCTTCAGGAGTGGTCTAACTGGGGCTTTGTATAGCTGCAGCATAACTTCTACCCCCCTTGTATTCTAGTCCTCTAGATATAAAGGTTAAGATATTGTGTTAACTCAGGCCCCAAGACCAATGCAAAAGAATGCCTTTCAGAAGCAGCTATTGTCAATATTAGGCCTAGCTAAATTTTCATGGGAAAAGATTTGATCCAAAAATGTTTTAATATGATGCAAGATGGACTTCTGCTCACATCGCAAGATAATTTCATTTTTAATCTAGAGCATCCTTCTTCTTGTAAAGCTTTTCTTTGTAGACTATGTTACATAGTTAGGCCATCCAAATTTCCAGAAGTATTATTTTACTCCTGCTTAATGCTGAACGTCAAGTTGTCTGTGAGAGAACTGATAGAGATAGGGCTTTGCCTAAAGTGGAGCATTTTTGTCTATGATGTACCCTGGATTCTTTCTTTCTGTCATAGTACATATAGGCTTAAAGGCCAGGCATACGCTCAAAAAATAGCCCAATTTATTTGATACAATAGTTTCAACAACAACTTGTATTTATATTGCACCTTTAACGTAGTCAAATGTCCCAAAGCAGTTCACAGGGGCATTATAAAACAAAATTATACACCAAACCACATAAGGCGATATTAGGGCAGATGACCAAAAGCTTGGTGAAACAGGTAGGTTTTAAGGGGCATCTTAAAGGAGGAAAGAGAGGTAGAGAGGCGGTGAGGTTTAGGGAGGGAATTCCAGAGCTTAAGGCCTTGGCAGTTGAAGGCACGGCCACCAATGGTGGAGCAATTAAAATCGGGGATACTCAAGAGGCCAGAATTGGAGGAGCGCAGACATCTCGGAGGGTTGTAAGATATATAGATATTTCTTAATCAGGTATCTAAAGGAGGGGCCAAGTCATTCAATTCAAATATAAGCATCCTGCGGGTTTTGTTTGTTTGTACAGGGCTATGGGGAAAAAGCATGGGAGTGGGACTAATTGGAGAGCTCTTTCAAAGAGCCGACACAGGCACGATGGGCCGAATGGCCTCCTTCTGTGCTGTATCAATCTATGATTCTGTGATTCTATGATTCTATATGTTTGATTGGCAATGCTATTTGAGTTTAAGAGACACAATATCTTAACCTTTATATCTAGAGGACTAGAATACAATTTAAATTTCTATTGTACAGATAATTTTTTTTTTTTTTAAGTATTTCTCGGCTTGTTTTGTTCCAAGTAGATTGTCCATCTGAAGCCATCAGAGAGAGAGATAAGCTAAATGAACTCCATAGATGGTCAGCAACAAGATGCCAAGTAAATGTTAATAATCAAGATACTTGTAACTGCTGTAAATCCACAGTGTTTTGTTCACTTATCCATTTATTATTGAATAAATCTGTTGAGTAGTTTATAATATAAGCCATGGTCTACTGAAGTAATTATTCCATCTCCTTCCAAAGCCAAAGAAAATTGCTTGAAGGCACATTGGTAAGGCGAAATACAGCAATTAAGTTTTTCTGGTTAATCCCTGGGCTTGCTACAAATGATCTAGATACTGGGCAGGTAAAATCACATGCTAGATGATAGGAAATAAAGGTTCACCTAAGGGATTAGTCTGCAATGCTCAACCTGAGAAAAATATCAAGAATAAAAACCCAATAACGTAATAAAGGGTACCAGAGATATTGCAGAAATCGTGACTTAATTTTACACCAATCAGTCTTACATGACGACCCCTACTCCACAGAAAGCAGCAGTATTCTGCAGCTGTATATACAAGCAAAAGGACAGTGCTATGGGGAGTAAGTACTGTCCATTGGTGTCCCAGGTACTACCAGCTAGTTTTTTAAAGAGACATTTCTGATGTAATCTTTACAGATGGACCCAAATGATGATGATAGGTCAAATTATGATCAATTTTCATCCCAATTAAATTGTTCCCTTCATATGCTGAATCAGTGATCCACAAAATGACACACAGAGCTTCTATTTATATAGCACCATTAACGTAGTAAAACATCCCAAGACCCCCACTGCCAGAGATATGTCTCAATCAAGGGAGAAGGGGACAGAAAGCCAAGGCCTCTTTCTAGTCATGAGAGCATCAGTCGCAGAATAAAGATAAAAAAACACTGGTGCAAGAATGGTGGCCTATATTACAAAGGCAACAAGCACAATTAGCATCACCACCTACTAAAATGCTGAAAGTACAGTTGGTAAGAACAAAAAAGAAAGAAGCAATCTTTGTATCAGGAGTGCCTTTGAGATTTAATCTATCTATATATATAAAACAGTATAGGCCTAGAAATTGGGTTGGGGCGCCAAAGTGGCGCAAAAGTCGCCTGAGCGCAGGATTTAGCGCAGCGTTCGAGGCTTTAGCGATCGTCAGATATTCAGTTTCATTGCCCCTCGAGGGACACGGGGCGAGGCTCGAGGCGCTCCGCGTCCCTCTTAGGGCACTGAAACTGATTATCGCAGCGCAACGTGCCGCAGCGCCACACGCTGCGGCACGGCACGCTGCGGTACTGCAGGCCTTCCTCCCACTGTTAAGGGGGAGGTGCCTGCAACAGCGCGAGCCCCGATCGCGAGTGCCGGCAAACGAGTCCGGCACCAAGGAGAAGTGTCGGGCTCTCGGGAAACAGCCGGCAATGCCGTGGGGGGGGGGGTTAGGAGGCCGGGGACGGAGGTGCTGGCAGGCGGCCGCCAAAAAAGGCGGCCGCCCCGCACCTCCACCTTAACTTGCGCCGCTGCCAGCACAGAAAGGCCCCGTGAACCGGGCGCGGGTAGCGAACGGCGCAACTGTGCTGTTCGCTACCAAATATCGCGAACGGGGCACGAATGGGGCGCTGCACACACCGATGACGTCATCGGTGGCAGCGCAGCGCAAAAGACTAACGCCACCATTATCGCCCCAACTCAATATCGCGGGAGGCACAGCCAGTGGCGCTGCAGCCACTGCCTGCCTCTTTAGGCGCTAACAAGTGGCGCTACTCACCCAATTTCTCCCCCTATGTCTCTCTGTCTGTCTCTCTGTCCGGCTATACAATCAAAAGTTATAGACCGTACCTACACATATGTTATATCAAAAGAAAGATTATCATTAGGGGACTCTCATAGGCATATTTACTTTTTGGTCGGACAAAAATTGTGCCAACGCTATCCAAAAAACTTTTAAAATTCCGATTATCCGCTCATTAGCATTGAGTGACGTGAAGGTTGACCAATCGTACAGTCGAGCGACCCGACGGTCGACCAATCGCTGCGTCACGGGAGTGGGTTCATTGCGTGTGCAGGCGGGCCATCCTAGAGTCGAGTGACGTGACGATTGACCAATCCTACAGTTCAGTGACCTGACGGTTGACCAATCGGTGTGTGTGTGGGCGGGACTAATCATTCTGAACTGAGGTGAGTGTCAGCCATCTTGATTCTTAACTATTCATTTCTTTTTCCCATCGGGGTTTTATCTTTTTTTTAAAAAATACAAACATTTCGGCCATTTCCTCCACACTTGCATTGGAAATCAACTTTTTTAATTTTTTTAAAAACCCAGGGAGCCCTTTCCGACAAAGACGTTGCGGTTTTCATTCGGAGGCAGACGGGGGTGGGTGGGGGGGGGGGGGAGAGAACGTTTAATGGATTTTTCCCCGCTTTAATTACCGACTTTTAAAAATTTTACTTCAGTTTTTTCCTAAAAATATAAATAAACTCTCTGTTCATACCTCCTTATTTCTCTCGGGGTTTTATCTTTTCAAAAAAGAATAAAAACATTTCGGCTCCTTCTCCTCACGTCACCTAGCAACAGTAACCAGGGAAGCCTCAGTCCAACATCACAAGAAACGACTACAACTACCAGCATGCTGTGTGCGTGCTGCACATGCGCATTCAGGGTGTAACGGGGCGTGCTCCGACTCACTCGCTCCCTCCCTCCAGTCCCGGGCGGTGTCTCAAGCCCGAGACACAGAGCGCGGTAGCGCAGGCCCAGCCGCAATTGGCGGTCTTCAAGCCGGCTCGGGGGGGGGTCCGGTGCTCGGGAGGGCGGGGGGGGGTGCTCGGGAGGGAGGGGGCGGGGGGGGTGCTCGGGAGGGAGGGAGCGGGGGGAGGGGAGGGGGAGGGGGGGCGCCGGGGCTCAGGAGGGCGGGGGGGGCGCCGGGACTCGGGAGGGCGGGGGGGGCCGGGGGCTCGGGAGGGCGGGGGGGGCCGGGGCTCAGGAGGGCGGGGGGGGCCGGGGCTCGGGAGGGCGGGGGGGGCCGGGGCTCGGGGAGGGCGGGGGGGGCCAGGGCTCGGGAGGGCGGGGGGGGGCCGGGGCTCGGGAGGGCGGGGGGGGCCGGGGCTCGGGAGGGCAGGGGGGGACCGGGGGCTCGGGAGGGCGGGGGCGGGGCTCGGGAGGGGGAGAAGGGTTACCCCGGTAACCGGGCCCGGCCGTCTCTCACAGCCTCAAGCTGGCTCACGCCCGTTCCCGGGGCTTGGCTCCATTTGTGGCCGCGGGCCACTCGCCCTCTCTCTCTCCTTTCCTCTGTCTCTCTCTCCTCCACCCCATCCCTTTCCCCCCTCCCCCCCTTCCCTCTTCCCCCTTCCCTCTCCCCCCTCCCCCCTTCCCTCTCCCCCCTCCCCTCTCCCCCTCCCCCCCCCCTCTCCCCCATCCCCCTCCCCCTCCTCTCCCTCTCCCCGTCCCCCCCTCTCCCCCTCTCTGCCCCCCTCCTCTCCCCCCTCCTCTCCCCTCTCCCCCCCTCCTCTCCCCCTCTCTCTCCCCCTGCCTCCCCCTCTCTCTCTCCCCTGCCTCACCCTCTCCCCCTCTCTCTCTGCCCCCTCCCTCTCTGCCCCCTCCCTCCCCCTCTCTCCCTCTGCCCCCTCCCCCTCCCTCTCTCTGCCCCCTCCCTCCCCCCTCTCTCTCTCTGCCCCCTCCCTCCCCCTCTCTCTCTCTGCCCCCTCCCTCCCCCTCTCTCTCTCCCCCCCTCTCTCTCTCCCCCCCCTCTCTCGCTCGCCCCCCCTCTCTCTCTCTCGCCCCTCTCTCTCTCCCCCCTCTCTCTCTCTCCCCCGTCGCTCTCTTCCCCCCAGTCGCTCTCTCTCTTCCCCCCAGTCGCTCTCTCGCTTCCCCCCAGTCGCTCTCTCTCTTCCCCCCAGTCGCTCTCTCTCTTCCCCCGTCGCTCTCTCTCTTCCCCCCAGTCGCTCTCTCTCTTCCCCCCAGTCGCTCTCTCTCTTCCCCCCAGTCGCTCGCTCTCTTCCCCCCAGTCGCTCTCTCTCTTCCCCCCAGTCGCTCTCTCTCTCTCTTCCAACAACAACATGCCCTCAAAAAAGCCTCGGCACCGCCGGGCACCCCAGCTAGTAATCTATAAATCCATCCAGCCAGGTTTTATCATATGCAAACAACAATGGCACTTGTCTTCAGTCTATGTTCAAAACCAACCTCTACATCCTGGGCTAGTCTTAACACTGATTGGAATGTTGACCTCCCTTTTCCAAACCCAGCTAGCTCTGAAAGTAAATTGTTTCCACTGATGCTATTCAATTAGTTAAAAAACTGTCATAAAGGATAAAAGGGCCAATTTTACAAGTCTATGCTGCTGGTGAGGAATCTGTCTCACTGGCCAGCAAGACATATATAAAATGTATGTGCATACTGCCTGCAATTTTCTGACCATTAATATGAATAGTTTGCAAAATTCAGACTTGAAAGATCACCCCCATACAGTGAAGACTTTGTGGTGTAATGGGAATTGCCCCGGAATCTTTACCTGCTTCAAGCTGTCACAGTGGTTATAATCTTTGGAATGAAAGACCTATCAAAACATTGGTTTAAGAAATCCAAGAGCCAGTCTTCTGCTTCAGGACCAAGGTGCATTTGGGATAAATATTATCAGGTTCAGGAACCTTACCAGACTTTAGAAGGTCAAGTGTAGAATCAAATTCTAATTGAGTTAATGAGGCAGAGATGTGGTTCAATTAGGTTATGTTGAATCAATGACAGCACGTGCCTGGTTAACACAATGCTGTAAAGTCCCCAGTATACTCACTTCAAATGTTGATTTTAGAATTTTAATTGTGTCCTCTGTGTGTGTCTGATAAAACATTGCTTCAAATACATTCTGCATTTAAATTCCTTTCAAGACTATTTATCTCAGTAGATAGAGCTTTAGACAGTTTATTAAGGTTTTTATATTTTAAAATAGAATTGATTTTTACTCAGGTTGATGAATTGGATCTAGCAGCAGTAATGGAAAAAACTGTCGTATCCACCAGTAAATGGCTTGAAACAGTCCAGACCAATTTTATTTTAGAATTCTCAATACTTGCTGGATAGAATGCAGAATGTGTAATTAATGCACAATGTAATTTGATGGTGTACTGAAAAAACTGAGATACACAGGCCTCACTCACCAACAGTTTATGCTTCCGGAAACCATTGGGTCCCACTGTGTAGCCAATTAATATCAAAGGTTGACTGATAGAGTTTCAATATTTTCTAAAAGAAGAATTGAGATAATGGCCCAGAATTTGCTGGGAAAATAACAGCGAGTTTAATGCGCATGCCATTATTAGTGTGAAAATCATCCAGCAACTTGTGACAAGGAAGAGATACCCCGTGAGTTGCGAATTACCACAAGTTGCTGGACGATTTGCGCCGCTCCGCCATTAGTCTTGCGAAAACAGCAGCTCGCTGTCAATCTCCCCGTGAGTTTCAAGAAATTGCTGCATTTGCGCTGTTAAAATTAATTAAACTCACTGCAGAAAGTTAGGGCTGGTACTTAATGGCATAAGGACCCTTTTAATGACAACATTTATGTTCCTGCAATCCTACTCAACCTCCCCGGCCCAGTAAAGGAACAATGATTTCTCTTTATTTCTCTTTCTGTACCTAATTTGACTCTAATTCCCCCTATTTCTTTCTCTGCCGTTCCACTGTTTATTTCTCCATCCTTAAATGTCATTGTTTAAAGAGATAAACTGTTGGTCCCATCATTCACCAAGGTCCCAGATGACCTGTTGCCCTTGCCACGCCGTTTCAGCTCGCACTTCCAGCAATTTATGGTGCAAAGCATTTTTGAGCTGAAGGGTGAGGAAAAAATTGTAACTAACGGGGCACAACACAAGATGCCCCGTTCCAGCAAATTCGAGGCCAATAATCACCTCATTAATGTAATGTAATATTATCACTCTGTGTATCTGAACTATAACCTTACCATGAATTGTACACAGCCATTTCTAAATTAAGAGCACTTTACATGAACTTATCAGGATCAATGTTAGTGTTATCAATTAAATACTCAAGTCTCAAATACATCAACCATAAGTGTGTGAGTATTTGATACATGTATAAGTTAGCAGTTATAGCAAGTGTGTGCTTATTTTGCAAGGAGAGAATTACAGCTTGGAGGAGCACAAAACTGTCAATGGGGAAACTGGGAGCATTTGCCTAGTTTGATTGGTGCTGAACAGGACCAGAAAAGTGAGAACTTTCTGCCTTCTCATGGAAAGAGGAAAACATTACCAGAAGTACCAGGAGTGTTTGCTTAACCTAATATCAGTCCTCCAGTGTATGGGATAAATATAGTGGCCAGGATTGATTTTCTGCTTCAGTTGTCCTGGCAAATGCAAAATAAATGTGGAGGCAGGAAACAGAGTCTATGGGCAAGTGGCAAAGAAGCACAGCATCCAGGTTCCCTGTCTGATAGCTGGTGAAGTGGAGGGACTACAACATCAGAGAGGTGCAAATGGGCGCCTGTTAGGCAGCGTGTGGCAGCAAAAAGGTGGAGGGAGGAGGTCACCTTGATAGTCATAAGCAGTGCCATCATTATGATGTAGCTTGGTTCCAGGTGTCCTTACAGCAGGCAACACAGATCTGCAACTGGTTTGATGCTCACCCACAGCCTGCAGAGGCAGTCTTCCTTGGTCATTGCCAAATTGGTGTGCAGGGACAGCAAATAGGTTTGTTGGCATGATGGCTCATGCAGGCAATCTAGCTCTGATCCCTGCTTTCATCTTATATCATTTCAAACATGAAACACCGAGACTGGGGCACTTCACAACCAACCCCCATCACTAGTTTGAACTTGACTTAACAACTATCAGGGATTCTTCACTAAGGTGACTTGTCACCTCCTGAGCTCCCACATGAAACTTTGTAAGAGCTCTTTTTCATGGCTCCCTTTTTCGTCCTGTCCTGCTAAAGGCTTGTAAATGTTTCAATTACAGTCAACTTTATGGTAGCTAAGCAGACAATATTCAATTAGTTTAGGTTGTACATAAACAGTTAGCAGAAAGAAAAAAGCTCCAAAAAATGTATAAAAACATTTCATATAAAAGTGCCAACAAAATTAATAACACGAGAAAGCACTAAAAATACACTACAAAACAAAAAAGTCCGAAAAGCCCAGACATTACACTACTCCATTATTCATGGAGCTTCCCTTAGGCCCCTTCCAGATGGGTGAAGTGAACATCTAGTTCAATCTCAACCTAAGCAGATGGAATATTGTGCTAGGCTTCATGTAAATGTATTCTAATATTCAATGAAGCTATTGATCTTTTATGAGACCACTTTACGCCAGCCTAAAATGCCTGTTGGAAAATCAGTCAAAAGTAGCAATGACCTGGTTATATTCTGCCCCTGAAATACTGGCCTCAGAAAAAAAAAGACTTGCATTTATATAGCGCCTTTCACGACCTTAGGACCTCCCAAACTAACGGTAACTGATTTGTCTGAAATTCTTTTCTCCACTATTTTAGCAAAGATATTTATTTTAATTGGGTTAATGCCTATGCTAAAATAGCAGAGAGAGGAATTTTACACAAACGCATCAATATTCATCCATTAATATCAACAGCATGAATTCAGGGCTCTGCACTAACCTGTATAGTGAGACGGTGCAGAATTAGGCACTGCTCCGTTTTTACTCAATTAAAATCTGAGAAGACAACGCCTGTAAAAGTTGGCTTATTTCTCCCATTTTCTTCTTGTTTCTCTTGTAATGGCCCGTATTTTCGGATGCCTACGGGTGTGTACGAGATGTGTACATGTCCGTAGGGACATCAGAAATGCCGGTTTCAGGCATGCAAAGCGCATGCGCTGAAAACCTGCATTTCTGATCTGTCAATCGGATGCCTGCCCTGGAGAAGGGCCTCTGCGAGTGGAGAATTCCGCTTTCTGCAGAACCTCCGCCCGCTGAAATCACTTAAAAATCTTACGCCTGGTAAAAGCAGACGTAAGGCCTGCTTTTACCAACATAAGAGTTTAAAAAAGTAAACAAAATAATTTTTTTTCACTCATTTATAATGAGCAGGTGATCAGGAAGGCCAATGGAATCTTGGCTTTTATTGCAAGGGGGATGGAGTATAAAAACAGGGAAGTCTTGCTGCAGTTATACAGGGTATTGGTGAGGCCACACCTGGAATACTGCATGCAGTTTTGGTTTCCATATTTAAGAAAAGATATACTTGCTCTCGAGGCGGTTCAGAGAAGGTTCACTCGGTTGATTCCGGAGATGAGGGGGTTGACGTATGAGGAAAGGTTGAGTAGGTTGGGACTCTACTCATTGGAGTTCAGAAGAATGAGAGGCGATCTTATCGAAACATATAAGATTGTGAGGGGGCTTGATCGGGTGGATGCGGGGAGGATGTTTCCATTGATGGGTGAGACTAGAACTAGGGGGCATAATCTAAGAATAAGGGGCTGCCCTTCAAAACTGAGATGAGGAGAAACTTCTTCACTCAGAGGGTAGTAAATCTATGGGATTTGCTACCCCAGAGAGCTGTGGAAGCTGCAACATTAAACAAATTTAAAATGGAGATAGACAGTTTCCTAGCAGATAAGGGAATTAGGGGTTATGGGGAGAGGGCAGGGAAGTGGACGTGAGTCTAGATTCGGATCAGCCATGATCCTATTGAATGGCAGAGCAGGCCCGAGGGGCCGTATGGCCTACTCCTGCTCCTACTTCTTATGTTCTTATGTTCTTAAAAATACTTTTAAAAAGGTACGTTTATTTTTAGCCCCATAAAAAACTTTAATTATTTTTTTCAAAAAATTAAATTTTTGTTTAAAATATTTAATTTAATGTAATTTTAACTCATTTTAAAAACGTGATGGCTTTTTAAAAATTGATTTAATGTTTTAGTGTCTTTTGTCAGTGATCTCCATTCATACTTTTGACAGGTCTATCTGTCAAAAGTATGAAGGGGGATTCCCTTCTTTCATTGGCTCGCCTGGCCCATGTGATCCCAGGGACGCTTGCGAACCGCCTGCGCCCCTAGGATACCTGGGCCCTGCGCATTTCGTCGTGGACAGGCCCAGGATCGGAAGAGTCCAGACCTTGGGAGCCCTCAGGTAAGGGCATAGATTTTTTCCCGATAGGAGGCATCTGCACGCAGGAAGCCTCCTATCGGAAATTACGGGCCAATATCTCTCATTTGAATTCCCATGCTCTGTATATTGAAGTGCTCAAGACTCCTAGATGAAGCCATATTTGTGTTTCCACCATCAGGTGCAGGGGAGGGGTATGCTGTAATATTTCCTATCCATCCCCAACACAAGCGGGTGTCCTGTTCGAACACCGAGGAACTTCTTCACATCTATGGAGAAGTCCGTGCTGTAGCCTTTCCCCATCCTAAAAAAAGGGAAGTTGTCACATGGAGGTGAACACTCATTTGGCAGGGCAGTTTTCTTGCAATTAGTGCAACACCATTTATTTAACTGATTATTAGACATTTATTTCCACAAGCTGACAGAATTCCATTGGTCCATGAATCAAATGAGAAAGCGAAAAGAGGAGTGCTGCTGCAGTTGGAATGTAAATTGATTTACGTAATATTCTGCAGTTATAATTACAATAATTGTTTAGTTATAATTAAAATACCTGCTGCTCTGATTACATAAAGACCTTTCAGCTTACGTCACACATCTGTGAGTGAGAGCAACACAGGGACAATGAAGGGAGGTGAGAAGAGTAGCGAGTGCCTATTCCAATGCGCTCACATTTCTGTCACACATCTGTGAGAATAATTTTCTTTGTATTCTAACTGAATATTAAAAATGCTAATTAAGGAAACTGACAGAACCACACAACCTTTTTAATTCATAGTATTCCTGGAATAATTTTTTTTTAAATGATAATATATTTTTCCGTTAATTTATTTAAATTATGTTTTTTAATAGTGTCAGCCTTGACTCAATGGTAGCACTGTTACCTCTAAGTCAGAAGGTTGTGGGTTCAAGCCACCCTGCAGAGACTTGAGCACATAATGTAGGCTGACACGCCACTGCAGTATTGAGGGAGTGCTGCACTGTTGGAGGTGCCGTCTTTTGGATGAGATGCTAAACTGAGGTCCCATTTGCTTTCTTAGGTGGGCATAAAAGATCCCATGACACTATTCAAAGAAGAACAGGGGAGTTCTACCGGTGCCCTGGCCAACATTTATGCCTCAACTAACACCATTAAAACAGATTATCTGATCGTTTATCTCACTGCTCTTTGTGGGACCTTGCTGTGTGCAATTTGGCTGGAATGTGAAGCACTTTGGGATATCATGAGGATGTAGGTGTCTCTGCACTCCTATCAAAGAATCTATAAACTCAATAGTAGTTAACAAACTGAGTTTAATGTTCTAAAACTTTACAAAACAAGAAAATGCAGGAGAAGCTCTAAACAGGTCTATTCACTATCACTCCACACGAGGACTAGTTGGAAAACGCCCTCTACCTCTGACGTCATGACGTCATCACGTTTCCCGCCGTTGGGACGTCACATGACCCACGTGATGACGTCATCGCGTCAGATCGCGATTTTGTCGCTCTAGCTCTGTTTAACCAGAGCCAACAATAAAAGGTAATAAACATGATTAAAGGCAATTGTACAAGTCACTGTGAGAGTCTCTTAGTGGCTTTGCCACAAGGACATGAAAGGCACCATATAAATGCAAGTTCTTTTATTTTTCTTTCTTCTATTTTGAACCAGAGATGCTATTGCCATTATCAAAGGGTTAAAACCTATTAGGATCAATAGCAAATTTGCTCAAAGGCATTTTCTAACTAAATTAAAGTCCTGCAAATCCACAGTGGTCCTGTTGAACTCCCACCATAACTCCTGTGAGATATTGGCAGAACCCACTGAAAAATGGCAGGGACCTGGCAGCACTGGTCTTTGTTGCTTTCAGAGGTTTTCAGCTTTCCTTGGGGTGCGGAGCCTGGTGCAGAGACTTTGTATACTAGGAATCCTGGTTCATTCAAGACCTGGCAAAGTACTGGAGGCTTGTGCACTCAGTGAGATAAGACATACAGATCTCCAGATGGGCAGAAGTGAGCCCCAGTGGGAAACGCCCTGAACGCCTGAGAAAAAGGTACAATTTTGTTTTAACAAAACATGTCTGACTAGAATAATTCTTCCCATCTCCTAAATCTGGTTTACAAAGGATTAACTCTTCAAGGTACTGTTACATTCTAAAATATACAAAACTGCTTTACCAAGACACCGTAGAAATTTTTAGAGGTCTTAGAAATGCAAGTCTCTCCAGAAGAGATTTCCCACTTTGGTGCTGGGCGTGCAATTCAGGAAGTTGTGCTCCCGCAGTCCGTGATTTTCCGTTCTGCTGCAGCACATCAGTCCCTGTCCCCACAAGGTGAGCTACCAATCAATGTCATTCCTGTCACCTGAAGCTCACTCCAACTAATTAAATTAGGCTCACCCCAGAAACTACTGCAGGTCAGCCCACTTCACATCAGGCAAGTGCAAAGTGCACACCGCCCAACTTCTAGGTGTTAAGGCTATTCAGCTGTGTACAGCATCACAATTGATATCAATCCTGTTCTCAGCTAAATTTACACACATGTCTGTTCCCGCATGAGTCACTGGATACCAATCAGGAGTAGGAACCCTGGCTGATTTTTTTCCTCTGGGGCAATGAAGCCAATGAAGGATCCCACTTGCTGCCCCACAAGAAATAAGCTTTATCAGCAAAGAATGGAGACTGAACTTGGGGCCTTATGTTCTATAGCACTGAATATCACACGTGAATGCAGCAGCTAAATGATGATCGTCCAAATAAACTGCTTAGAAGCATAGCAGCAAAGTTACTTGCAAAATAATATCTATTATAGGACTACAGGAGAACAGAGAACACATAGATTGGATGGAACTGTTGGAAGTGCTGCCGGATGAAGTAAGGTAGAAGAAGGTTGCCATATTTGGCACAAAGTGATAGAGGGTCACAAGGAGAGCAACACAAAGGCAACAAAGGGTGGTGTAATGAGCAGTGATGCCAATTCCAATACCCCATGCACTGTCAGCCTGTGCCAGATAAAGGTTAATGACCTTACCATGTCTGGCAAGGTAAGAGGAGTCAACCACATCATTCAAGAATGCACAAAACATGTTCCCCAGTAACATAAACTCCCCTCACGTGGTGTAAAAGTGCTGGAATTGCTTAGTGTTCTATCATTCACAGGCTTACATGCATCCATCACAGTAAAAGCTTCACATGGAATCATCCCCATTCTGGGTTGCAGACTGAACCCTGGGTTCTACTTAATGCCATAGTAACCAATGGGAATTCTCAATTATTGCATTATTTTTTAAGGTCAAAGTAGCGCATGACACTAGATAGTAATTAGGGGGACAGATAGCATCCTTTGTAAGCAAGATCGAGAGTGCACATGGTATGTTGCCTACCTGGTGCCAGGGTGAGGGACATCTTGAACTGGCTTGAAAGGATATTAGAGTGGGAAAGGGAGGATCCAGTCGTTGTGGTCCATGTTGGGACCAACAACATAGGGAAGAGTAGGCAAGAGGTCCTGTTTGGGGAGTACCAGGAACTAGGAGCTAAATGAAAGAAAAGGACGTCAAGGGTTATAATCTCTGGATTATTACCTGAGCCACATGCAAATTAGCATAGGGATAAGCTGATTAGGGAAGTGAACACATGGCTAAAGGAATGATGTGGGAAAGAGGGGTTCCATTTCATGGGGCACTGGCCCAGTATTGGGACAGGAAGGAACTGTACCATTGGGACGGGCTCCGCCTGAACTGGTCTGGGACCAGGGTCCTAGCGGAAAAGATAAATAGGGCAGTCACAAGGACTTTAAACTAGTAAATGGCGGAGCGGGGGGGGTGCACTCAGGTAGAACGTGTAGTACAAATAGTAGTTTGAAAACAAACGAAAGGGAAGTGAGTAGAGTAAAAGTCAGTAGCTACACTGTGGGACAGAGTATAAATCAAGAAATAATGGGGACTTGTAAGAAAGGTACTGAGCAATTTTAATCTTCATATAGATTGGACAAATCAAATTGGCAAAGGTAGCCTTGAGGATGAGTTTATAGAGTGTATTCAGGACAGTTTCTTAGAATAATACATTGTGGAACCAACCAGGGAACAGGCTATTTTAGATCTGGTAACGTGTAATGAGACAGGATTAATTAATGATCTCATAGTAAAGGATCCTCTAGAGAAGAGTGATCATAACTTGATAGAATTTCACATTCAGTTTGAGGGTAAGAAACTTGGGTCTGAAACTAGTGTCTTAAACTTAAATAAAGGCAATTACAAGGGTATGAAGACAGAGTTGGCTAAAGTGGACTGGGAAAATAGATTAAAAGGTAAGACAATAGATAAGCAGTGGCAGACTTTTAAGGAGATATTTTGTAACTCTCAACAAAGATATATTCCAGTGAGAAAGAAAGACTCTACGAGAAGGATGAACTATCTGTGGCTTACTAAGGAAGTTAAGGAGGGTATCAAATTGAAAGAAAAGGCATACATACAATATTGCGAAGATTAGTTGTAGGCCAGAAGATTGGGAAATTTTTAGAAACTTGCAAAGGATGACTAAAAAAATAAATAAAGAGGGAGAAAATAGATTATGAGAGTAAATTAGCAAGAAATATAAAAACGGACAGTTAGAGCTTCTACAAGTATGTAAAAAGGAAGAGAGTAGCTAAAGTAAACATTGGTCCCTTAGAGGACAGGACTAGGGAATTAATAATGGGAAACAAGGAAATGGCAGAGACTTTGAACAAATATTTTGTATCTGTCTTCATGTTAGAAGACACTAAAAGCATCCCAATAAGAATGGAAAATCAAGGGGCTATAGGGAGGGAGGAACTTAAAACAATCTCTATCACTAGAGAAAAAGTACTAAGCAAATTAATGGGACTAAAGGCTGACAAGTCCCCTGGACCTGATGGCCTGCACCCTAGGGTCTTAAAAGAAGTGGCTGCAGAGATAGTGGATGCATTGGTTGTAATCTTCCAAAATTCCCTAGATTCTGGAAAGGTCCCAGTGGATTGGAAAACAGCAAATGTAACGTCCCTATTCAAGAAAGGAGGGAGACAGAAAGCAGGAAACTATAGGCCAGTTAGCCTAACATCTGTCATTGGGAAAATGCTGGAATCCATTATTAAGGAAGTAGTAGCAGGACATTTAGAAAATCATAATACAATCAAGCAGAGTCAACATAGTTTTATGAAAGGGAAATCATGTTTGACAAATTTATTAGAGTTCTTTGAGGATGTAAAGAGCAGGGTGGATAAAGGAGAACCAGTAGATGTAGGGGGAAAAATTCAGTTGTTTGCACCTCCCGTTAGTGCCTTAAGAGGGCGCTAATGGGGCGCAAAGCAACTAGCGCCTGGGTACGGCGATGTTTGCACCACTCGCAAAATTAACTAGACATTTTGCGGCGGCGCTAAACACTACCGCCACGATCTCCTGCGCCGGCAGATTGTGATGTCAGTTGAGTGCGCAATGCCCCGTTAGCCCAGACTGGATATTGAGTGGCACCCCCTGCCTTACTGCCTGCCGCTAGTAACAACAGGTTGAGGGGAGCGTTATGCTGTCAGAAAGGGACTGGGGGAGCGCTATTTAAAGGCGACCGCTTCCTGCCTTTTTTGGTCGGTGACATTTTTGCACCATGCATTCTGAGAGAGAGAGAGAGAGACTTCTGGAGAGATTCAACGCTGTGTGAAGGAGTTTTGAGTATTGAGCAGCACTTTGCAGGTTTATTTTGATTTGCCCTTCCTTGCTTCGCCAGCGCTCTGAGGTAGCGCCTCGCTCCTCGGCCTTTGTGCCTTAAGACAGGTGTAAAGCACCTGATTTAGCAGTCCAATCACCTCCAGGGGCGATAAAAGCCAAGTTTGCTGTCAGAGGCGATAATTAGCGCCAGGCGCTAAACTTTGCGCACGGCCGATAATGGCGCCCCAAACGGGGCGATACTGAAATTTTCCCCCGTAGTGTATTTGGATTTCCAAAAGGCATTCGATAAGGTGCCACAAGATAAGAGCTCATGGTGATGAAGGTAATATATTAGCATGGATAGAGGATTCGCTAACTAACAGAAAATAGAGAGTTGGGATAAATGGGTCATTTTCAGGTTGGCAAACTGTAACTAGTGGGGTGCCACAGGGATCAGTGCTGCAGCCTCGACTATTTATAATCTATATTAATGACTTGGATGAACATAGCAACATAGAAACATAGAAGATAGGAGCAGGAGTAGGCCATTCGGCCCCTCGAGCCTGCTCCGCCATTCAATGAGATCATGGCTGATCATCCAAATTCAGTACCCTGTCTCTGCCTTCTCCCCATATTCCTTGATCCCTAGGGACGGAGTGTACTGTAGCCAAATTTGCTGACAATACAAAGATAGGTGGTAAAGCAAGTTGTGAGGAGGACTCAAAGGGGGGAATTTTGCCAGCGTTCAGGGGGTGGGTTTGGAGGCGGGACTGCTGGCAAAATTGCAAAGATTGACATCGGGTCCCGAACCCGCTGTCAACCCGCCTCCATACAATCCTCCCAAGTGTCGGGTCCCCGATTTGCGCAGGGACCCGACACCTAGCAGCGGGAAGAGGATTATAGGCACTTAACTGCCTGTTAACAGGTAGTTAACAGGCAGTTAACAGGCTTTTTTCAATTTTTCCAGGTCGACTGCGGGCTTTCCGACGTCCGGACACCACGCCAGGGTAAGTGTGGCATGCTGTGGGTCTACTGTAAGGTTTCTTCATTGATGACAGCTGCAGAAGTGGTGTGAAGGATCCAATGGTACAGTGGTAAGTTTAAAAGGTAAGAAAATGTTGGGAAAACCAATTTTAATATATTTAGACTTTTCTGTAGGTAATAAGGTTTGAAGTGTTTGTGTAGTCCCACCTCATTGGGAGAACCTCTCTCACCAGTGACAGATCGCTTCTGTAACCTCACCTGCAGCTGCCATCGGTTTTATCCTAAGGAGAGAGTCTCTGGAGATCCTGGGTACAAGGGCTCACCCTTGTTTGCAGCACCTCAATGCTGTCAAACACTGAAACATCACCTGTCAAAAAAAAATGAGCATGTTCCCTTTAAGAAAACCGGCAGATGACACGTCATCAACTGATGTCATCTGACACCGGCTTTCTCTTAATTGGCCGGCAAGCCCGCAGAGCGGGCTTAACAAGGCCAATTGACATAAAATTACGTCGGGCGTCATTGGGGGTGGGATTGGAACCCGCAAGTCAGCTTACACACTCCCAACTCGCACCAAAAGGTAAGATTGTGCCCAAAGAGTCTGCAAAGGGATATAGATAGGTTAAGTGAGTGGGCAAAAATTTGGCAGATGGAGTATAATGTGGGAAAATGTGAGGTTATCCACTTTGGTAGGAAGAATAGAAAAGCAAAATATTATTTAAATGGAGAGAGACTACAGAATGCTGCGGTACAGAGGGATCTGAGTGTCCTCGTACATGAAACACAAAAAGTTAGCATGCAGGTACAGCAAGTAATTAGGAAGGCAAATGGTATGTTGGCCTTTATTGCAAGGGGGATGGAGTATAAAAGTAGGGAAGTCTTGCTACAACTGTACAGGGCGTTGGTGAGACCACACCAAGAGTACTGCGTACAGTTTTGGTCTCCTTATTTAAGGAGGGATATACTTGCATTGGAGGCAGTTCGGGGAAGGTTCACTAGGTTGATTCCTGGGATGGAAGGGTTGTCTTATGAGGAAAGGTTGACCAGGTTGGGCCTATACTCATTGGAGTTTAGAAGAATGAGAGGTTATCTTATTGATAAGATTCTGAGGGGGCTTGACAGGGTAGAGGCTGAGAGAATGTTTCCCCTCTTGGGGGAATCTAGAACTAGGGGGCATAGTTTCAGAATAAGGGGTCACCCATTTAAGACAGAGATGAGGAATTTCTTCTCTCAGAGGGTCGTGAATCTTTGGAATTCTCTACCCCAGAGAGCTGTGGAGGCTGAGTCAGTGAATATATTCAAGGCGGAGATAGACAGATTTTTGAACTACAAGGGAGTCAAGGGTTATGGGGAACAGGCAGAAAAGTGGAGTTGAGGCCAAGATCAGATCAGCCATGATCTTATTGAATGGCGGAGCAGTCTCGAGGGGCCGAATGGCCCACTCCTGCTCTTATTTCTTATGTTCTTATTGAGCTTTATGCACTACAGGTAAAGGGAGAACTAAAAGATGTAAAGTAATTAAACCAGGAAAGAGAAATAAAAAACAAGTGAGTAAAACATTAGAGCTGAAGGACAGGCTAGGGTGTATGGCCCAAATAAGCGTTCTTTATACAAACGCATGGAGAGAAGGAATAAATTGAATGAACTACAGGTGCAAATTTAAGTTGGAGGGTATGACATGGTAGCCATTACTGAGACATGGGGGCCGATTTTGCCACTGGGGGCGCATTGGAGGTGGGACTGCTGCTTGTCGGGTTTTAGTCCTGCCTCCAATGACCTGTGGCCAACCCACGCTATTTTCCCTTGATCGACCTTGTTAAGCCCACCCAGTGGGCTTAGCAGGCCAGTTAAGGGGAAGCCAGTTACAGAGAATGTCAGCGTATGACGTTTCATCTGTCAAAAATTTTTGACAGAGGAATTGTCATCGTTTGACAGCTCTGTGAAGCTGTCAAACACTGACACTCTCTGTAGTTTGGTGAGTCCTTGTATTCAAGACTCATCAAACCTTTTTCTTTAGCAGAAATTAGATGGATGTTGCATCAGAGAATGCAGCAGCCATCTGTCATCTTTGCCAGTGAGATGCGAGACTCTCCACATCCCCAACGGTTGAAGCCTGCAGGAAGAAACAAAGGTAAGTAACTTTCCACTCACCTCACATATTTACCTCTCCACACTTACACCCATCACTTACCTTCACAGCGCAATTTTGCACCCCGCAGATCCCCTGCTTGCCTGGGTGACCCTGGCAGGGCTTCCCGATGTTGGAAAGCCCGTCCCTCTCCTGGAAAAATGGGGATACTCCTCTTAACTGTCTGTTAACTACCTGTTAACAGGCAGTTAAGTGGCTGTAATCCCCTTCCCGCCTCCAGGAGACAGGACCCGACGCGAGTCGGCTACCTGCCTCCTGGGGAGATGGCACGGAGGCGAGTTGGGGGCGGGATGGGCACCCGCCCCCAGATTCTGCCATTTTCCCGGTAGTCCCACCTCCATACCTGCCTCCCCAGGGCTGGCAAGATTGTGCCCCTGGCTGCAAGACGGTCAGGGCTGGGAACTAAATATACCAGGTTATAAGGTCTACAGGAAAGATAGGGAAAATGGCAGAGGGGAAGGAGTAGCCTTAGTGATTAAGGATGAAATCACTTCAATAATAAGAGAGGATATAATGAGCGGTAAGCAGGCAGTGGAGTTTTTATGGGTAGAATTAAGAAATAGGAAAGGATTTAAGACTGTAGTGGGAGTTATGTATAGGCCCCCTGGTAGCAGCTGTGAAGTGCTAGATTGTATAAATGCAGAGATTAGACAAGCATGTAGCAAAGACAGAGTGGTTTTAATGGGGGATTTTGACAATCATATATATTGGGAAAAGCGGACCAGCGCATGTCAGAAAGGTGGTGAATTTCTTGAGTGTGTCCGGGATAGTTTTCTGCAACAATTATGTCCTACAGGCAACAAGGGGACATGCCATATTAGATTTAGTAATGAGTAATGAGCCAGATTTAGTTAACAGCCTAACTGTGTGTGAACAGTTATCCAATGGCGATCATAACATGATCGAGTTCAGCATAGCATTTGAAAGGGAGAAATGTGAAATAGCTACTAAGATCCCAGATTTAGGTACGGTCGACTTAAACGGGCTGAGACAGAGACACAGTAAACTGGCCAAATCTGTTAATGGGTAAAACGACAGAAGATCAGTGGGAGATGTTCAAAAAATAATTTAAGGTGTGATGCGCTATCAATTACTCATAAAAGACTTGAGAGTTAAGAGAGTAACTAAAGGCTTTTATTAACAAAAGAATGAAGGTCTGCCTCGAGTGGTCGACCGGTCCAGAAATACAAAGGGCTGGGGAGCAGTCACCTTTATACTAGGACTTGTGGGAGGAGTTGCCGAGGCATGTCCAGGCATGTACACAGTGGAATACAAACAGTGGTTTACCACATTCACCCCTTGTTTAAAATTGAGTCCGGCGGGGTGAAGTGTATTAAAAGTTAGTGTATTGGAGTCTCTCCGGGGGTCTTGTCTGCCGCTGTGATCGGCGTGGCGACGGCAGGGGTAGTGGAGCTTCCGGCGTCGAGTCCTGCGTGGGCTGTGGCACAGGCGTGTCGTCCTCGTAGATGTCAAGCGGGTCGCGGGGCCCAGGCCTGCCGTCTGCTGGGGCTGGATATCGGATCGTGGGGGGGGGGTGGTAGTGAGTAGTGGGTTACTGCGGCCCCCGAGGGTGCAAGGTCTCTTATGGAGACTGTGTCCTCCCGCCCGTCCGGGTATGCAATTTAAGCATACTGGGGGTTGGCGTAGAGGAGGTCGACCCTCTCGACCAGGGGGTCCGTTTTATGGGTCCTCACGTGCCTTCTCAGTAGGACCGGCCCTGGGGACGTCAGCCATGGCGGTAGCGATGTCCCCGATGTGGACTTCCTTGGGAAGACAAACATTTTCTCATGAGGGGTGGCGTTAGTGGCAGTGCAGAGCAGTGACCGAATAGAGTGGAGCGCATCGGGGAGCACATCCTGCCAGCGGGAGGTTGGAAGGCCCCTAGACTTTAAGGCTAGCAGGGCGGCCTTCCAAACTGTCGCATTTTCTCTTTCCACCTGTCCGTTCCCCCGGGGGTTGTAACTGGTGGTCCTGCTTGTGGCAATACCCCTAGTTAGCAGGTACTGACGGAGTTTGTCGCTCATAAACGATGAGCCCCGGTCGCTATGGATATAGCTGGGGAAACCGAACAGGGTGAAGAGGTCGTTCAGACATTTAATGACCGTGGCACTGGTCATGTCCGGGCAGGGGATGGCGAACGGGAAACGGGAGTACTCATCAATAATATTGAGGAAGTACACATTGCGGTCGGAGGAGGGGACAGGCCCATTAAAATCAACGCTCAGGCGCTCGAAGGGGCGAGTGGCTTTTATCAGGTGGGCCCTGTCTGGTCTATAAAAGTGCGGTTTGCACTCAGCGCAGACTTGGCAGTTCCTGGTCATGGTCCTGACCTCCTCAATAGAGTAAGGCAGGTTGCGGGCCTTGATGAAGTGGAAGAACCTGGTGACCCCCGGGTGGCAGAGGTCATTGTGGAGGGCCCGCAGTCTATCGATCTGCGCGCTGGCGCAGGTGCCACGCGATAGCGCATCCGGGGGTTCATTGAGCTTCCCGGGCCGGTACAAGATCTCGTAATTGTAGGTGGAAAGTTCGATTCTCCACCTCATGATCTTGTCATTTTTGATTTTGCCCCTCTGCTTGTTGTTAAACATGAAAGCAACTGAACGTTGGTCAGTGAGCAGGGTAAATCGTTTTCCGGCCAGGTAGTGCCTCCAATGACGCACAGCCTCCACAATCGCCTGGGCCTCCTTCTCAACAGCGGAGTGTCTGGTCTCCGGGCCTTGGAGGGTTCGTGAAAAGAAGGCCACGGGTCTCCCCGCCTGATTGAGGGTAGCGGCCAGGGCAAAGTCGGACGCGTCGCTTTCCACCTGGAAGGGGATGGATTCGTCCACTGCGTGCATGGTGGCTTTGGCAATGTCTTCCTTGATACGGTGGAAGGCTAAGCGGGCCTCTGCCGTCAAGGGAAAAGAGGTGGACTTGATCAGCGGATCGGCCTTGTCCGCATAGTAGGGGACCCACTGGGCATAATAGGAGAAAAACCCTAGGCACCTCTTCGGGGCCTTGAGGCAGTGGGGCAGTGGGAGTTCCATAAGGGGACGCATCCGGTCGGGGTCGGGGCCGATGACTCCGTGTTCCACAACACAGCCAAGGATGGCGAGGCGGTTTGTGCGGAATATGCACTTCTCCTTGTTATATGTCAGGTTCAGGAGTTGGGCGGTGCGGAGGAATTTTTCGAGGTTTGCGTCATGGTCCTGCAAGTCACGGCCGCAGATGGTCACATTGTCCAGATATGGGAAAGTGGCCTGCAACGCATTTTGATCTACCATCCGGTCCATCTCCCTTTGGAAGACGGAGACCCCATTGGTGACGCCAAAGGGAACCCTAAGGAAGTGGTAGAGGCGGCCGTTTGCCTCAAAGGCAGTATACTGGCGGTCCTCAGGGCGGATAGGGAGCTGGTGGTATGCTGGTTTCAGGTCAATGGTCGAGAAGACGCGGTACTGCGCGATCTGGTTGACCATATCAGCTATGCGGGGGAGTGGGTAGGCGTCCAGCAGGGTGTAGCAATTTATTGTCTGGCTGTAGTCGATGACCAGGCGCTGCTTCTCGCCGGTCTTAACGACCACAACCTGGGCTCGCCAGGGGCTGGTGCTGCCCTCAATAATCCCTTCCTTCAGGAGCCGCTCCACTTCGGTTTTAATGAAAACCCTGTCCCCGGCACTGTATCGCCTGCTCTTTGTGGCGATGGGCTTACAGTCGGGGGTGAGGTTAGCAAACAGTGGGGGGGGGGTGACTCTGAGTGTGGAGAGGTTGCACCTGGTGCGCGGCGGGCAATTTGGGAGCTGCTGGCTGCGGACTGTGAGTGGGGGTAGGGGTCCACCGTACGCCATCGTAACACTTTTAAGGTGGCACTGAAAATCTAACCCCAGCAGGACGGCAGCGCAGAGGTCGGGCAGGACCAGAAGTTTAAAATGATCGTACAGGGTCCCGTCTACTACGAGTGTCACTACGCAGTAGCCGCCGATGTCCGCCGACTGGGACTCGGAGGCCATAGAAATCCACTGGTGCGCAGGCAGGGCTGGGAGAGAGCAACGCCGCACCGTGTTGGGGTGGATGAAGCTCTCCGTGCTCCCAGAGTCAAAAAGGCAGATTGTATCGTGGCCATTTACCTTAATGTCCATTGTGGAACTGGCCAGCTGGTGCGGTCTCGCTTGGTCCAGTGTAACGGATACCAGCGTAGGGGTCGGTGTGTCGCTGCGGGTATCAGATGAGGCGGTGTTGGGGGCCTGCTGCGTTCCGGCTGTCGTCCAAGATGGCGGCGTCCATGATCCCCATGTGGCTGGAGGCGTCCAAAATGGCTGCTGTACCGGTGGTTCGCACATGGCCGGGGAGGCCCAAGATGGCGGCCCGCATGGCCCACACGCGGCGCTGCTGGGGTTCGGGGTGGCTTTGGCCCTGCAGACGTTAGCGTAGTGTCCCTTCTTCCTGCAGCCCGAGCAGATCGCGTTTTTCGCCGGGCAGCGCGCTCTGGGGTGTTTTGCCTGGCCACAGAAGTAGCATTTCTGGCCTTGGGGCACTGCTGTCTGGCCTTGGGACACTGCTGCGGTAGTTGGGCCGTTGCTGGGGTGTGGCTGGGGTGGCACGGCGCTATGAGGCGGTCCTACCGTGTCCCAGGCTGTCATTCCCTGCGGCATCTACGGTGCAGAGGAGTAGGCATCCATGCCCCGGTAGGCTGCATCCAATGATAGTGCGAGTTCAGAGGCCTTGTTGAGGTCGAGGTCACTCTGCTCCAACAGTCGCTGTCGGGTGTAATTGGATCTGTGGCCCGCTACAAAAGCGTCCCGGATAAGTTCCTCTGTGTACACGGCGGCCTTTACATCCTTACAACCACAGGCCCGGCCAAGCACAGACAGTGCCTGAAGGTATTCCACGGTCGATTCCCCAGGTTTTTGTTTACGACTCCCCAGCAGGTGCCTGGCGTACACTTTGTTCACTGGGCGCGTGTACTGGTCCTTGAGGAGCTTGATAGCGTCCGCGTACGAGGTCGCGTCTTGGATGACCGAGTACACTCGGTGGTTCACTTTGGAGGTCAGGACATCCAGTTTGTCCTCGTCCGATTTGATTGCTGCGGAGGCGGTCAGGAATTTTTCGAAACACTTAAGCCAGTGAGTAAACTTGGTGGATGAGTCCGCCTCCCGATGATCTAAGTCCAGGCATGCTGGTGTGAGGATCTTTTCCATTATAAAAATTTTGTTAATAAAATTGATGCGCTATCAATTACTCATAAAAGACTGAGAGTTAAGAGAGTAACTAAAGGCTTTTATTAACAAGAGAATGAAGGTCTGCCTCGAGTGGTCGACCGGTCCAGAAATACAAAGGGCTGGGGAGCAGTCACCTTTATACTAGGACTTGTGGGAGGAGTCAGCCGAGGCATGTCCAGGCATGTACACCGTGGAATACAAACAGTGGTTTACCACAAGGTGATACAGAACCAGTTTATACCCCGAGGGCCAAGAGCTCTACTTGCCAAAAAAAAAAACGGGGATGACTAAAGAGGTAAGGGACAGTATAAAATTTAAAGAAAAAGCATTAAAAAATGCAAAAAATAGCACAGATCCTGGAGAATGGGAAAGATACAAAGAACAGCAAAGGGTCACAAAACAGATAGTAAGAGCTACAAAAAGGGAGTATGAAAGGAAACTTGCAACAGATATCAAAATCAACACAAAGAATTTTTACAATTATATTAGGCAAAAGAGGGTAGTCAGGAGCAATGTTGGCCCCTTAAAAACTGAAAGCGGTAATACTGTCAATAATAAGGAAATGGTGGACATGTTGAATAATTACTTTGCGTCAGTATTTACAGTAGTATTTATAGCATGCCAGGAATCCCAAGGGAACTAATACTGAATCAGGGACAGGGACTCAATAAAATTAACATAAGTAAAATAACAGTAATGAAGAAAATAATGGCACTAAAGAGTGACAAATCCCCAGGACCAGATGGTTTCCATCCCAGGGTTTTCAAGGAAGTAGGTGAGCACATTGGATGATTATAGTTAGGACATCTGCAAAGATCTCTCGATTCAGGAACCGTTTCTTTAAATTGGAAAATTGCGCACGTCACTCCGCTATTTAAGAATGGCGAGAGAGGGAAACCAGGGAAGTATAGACCAGTTAGCCTAACATCTGTTGTCGGGAAATTGCTAGAGTCTATAATTATGGATAAGGTGACTGAACACCTCAAAAATTTTCAGTTGATCAGAGAAAGCCAGCATGGATTTGTGAAAGGTAGGTCATGCCTGAGAAACCTGAATTAATTTTTTGAGGAGGTGACTGAAGTAGTGGACAAGGGAATGTCTATGGATGTTATTTATATGGCCTTCCAGAAGGCATTTGATAAAGTCCCACATAAGAGACTGTTAACTAAGGTAGAAGCCCACAGAATTGAGGGCAAATTATTGACCTGGTTAGGAAATTGGCTGAGCAGCAGGAGACAGGCAGTAGGGATAATGGCAAGATGTGACTAGTGGTGTCCCGCAGTGGTTTGTGTTGGGGCCTCAACTATTCACAGTATTTATTAATGACTTAGATGATGGCATAGAAAGTCATATATCCAAATGTGTCGATGACACAAAAATAGGCGGCATTGTAGGCAGTGTAGATGAAAGCATAAAATTACAAAGGGATATCAACAAATTAAGTGAATGGGCAAAACTGTTGCAATTGGGTTTCAATGTAATCAAATGTGAGGTCATCCACTTTGGACCTAAAAAGGATAGAACAGGGTTTTTTCTAAATGGTGAAAATCTAAAAACAGTGGAGGTCCAAAGAGACTTGGGAGTCCAGGTACATAGGTCATTAAAATGTCATGAACAGGTACAGAAAATAATCAAGAAGGCTAATGGAATGCTGGCCTTTATATCTAGAAGACTAGAATACAAGGGGGTAGCAGTTATGCTGCAGCTGTACAAAGCCCTGGTTAGACCACACCTGGAGTACTGTGAGCAGTTCTGGGCACCACACCTTAGGAAGGATATATTGGCCTTGGATATAGTGCAGCGTAGGTTTACCAGAATGATACCCAGATTTCAAGGGTTAGGTTACGAGGAGAGATTACATAAACTAGGGTTGTATTCCCTAGAATTTAGAAGGTTAAGGGGTGATCTGATCGAAGTTTTCAAGGGGAACAGATAGGGTAGATAGAGAGAAACTATTTCTGCTGGCTGGGGATTCTAGGACTAGGGGTCATAGTCTAAAAATTAGAGCCAGACCTATCGGGGTGAAATTAGGAAACACTTCTACACACAACAGATGGTAGAAGTTTGGAACTCTCTTCCACAAACGGCAACTGATGCTAGATCAATTGTTAATTTTAAATCGGAGAATGATAGTTTTTTGTTAACCAAATGTATTAAGGGATATGGGCCAAAGGCGGGTATATGGAGTTAGGTTGCAGATCAGCCATGATCTCATTGAATGGCGGAACAGACTCGAGGGGCTCAGTGGTCTACCCCTGTTCCTATGTTCCTAACCAATGCTCCCTCTAAGCCGTGCGGCCGCTCACCGGCTTTTCCATTGTAAATACCATGCATGCGTAGAAATTTAAAGGGACCGTGCATTAAGAGAAACAGGCCGCGCAGAACAAAGCACAGATTACTGGGAACCCTCCCCACCACCGCCCCCCTCCCACCCCCCCCCCCAAAGACATCATTCACTGCCTTCTGCGGCTCCCTTTGTAAGATTGCATAAGTTTTATAAAAACAATTTTTGACTTGAGTCTAGTCTAGATATTTGAGGACTGCTGGCACTAATGGCACAATACCCCAGCATGGTTCAGTGTCTACAGAGGAAAAGGAGAATACAGGAGCACAATGAAGAAAAAACATCCTACATCACTGCAGCCTCCTTGGAGATATTGTTGTTCTTCAAGTGGCACTAGTGGGTCATATGATTTATTTTTTTCGGAAGAAAGCAAGTTCATAACTTTGCTTTGATTTCTGAGTCTATTTTCTTTTTCCTGGAAGTTTTAGTGACAGCGATTTTATTTTCAGAGTAAATTAGTGATAACTATTGTAAAGATTACTGTACCCCACAAATGCATGGCACAGTCTGAATATGGACAGATTCCATTGTAACTCAAACAATTTACATTGCTCCTACTTATTCTAAGCACGTTATTAAACCCTGAAGTAAAATCTGAAAGTTTAGCATCTTATTTACTAGATTTTCAGATGAGACGTTAAGCCGAGGCCCCGTCTGCTCTTTCAGATGAACGTAAAAGATCCCATGGCACCATTTCAAAGAAGAGCAGGGCAGTTATCCCCGGTGTCCTGGCCAATATTTATCCCCCACTGTGGCAATCAAGGACTTCGTTGGAACAGAATCTGATCTCTTCTGTTGTTGTTCCTCTTGATGTTATCAATGTATATTTCTGTGGAGGTTCTCCTGATCAGCGGACCTGGAGAATAAACAGCTGTTTTTCAGGGTTTCCACCAAAGTTGCAGCAGGAGATCAAGAGAACCCCCACAGATACACTGCACCATATTTTCAAAGGTTGTCCACAATTTGTCAGCTTCTGGAGGAACTAAGGTCATATGAAAAAAACTGCAACTTTCATAGGGTCAAGCAATCCCTCAAAACTTGATTTTCATTATTCTATCTGGAAATTATCAATTCCAGCCTAGGTATCCATTATTCCATTATTATTTAATGTGAAGAAAATTGGATAAAACTGGAATAACCATCCAGGATAATGCATGTTGCTAAAACCAGAATCCATAATGTAACAGCAATGAGTGCAATTGCTTTCATGCGGGTGTAACCACACCAGGATTTATTGCAGACCTCATCTTTGCTTCATTCTAAAGCAGGCCTCAGAGTACTGGTCATTATAAACATAGAATCACAAAGGTTTATAACTCCGAAAGAGGCCATTCGGCACATTGTGTCTCTGCTGGCTCTTTGCTACAGCACACATGCCAACTGTCATCTTTTTAAGCACATAGTCAAATTTTCAACCTCTGTCAGCTTTACAACATTTTTTCAACTTTTTTCTGTGGCATTGGAGGTTGTCAATATCAACCAGTCAGGTCATTTGGAAGGTAGGACTGAAGCCTGTCAGAACCAAATAATTAGAGATTGGCACTGGAGCCAGTCGGAAATTACTTTCTCCCATTGCTTGTTGCACACAAACTTGAAAACTTAAAATAAGCTGCAAAAATGCGGTTCTAAAAAGTTTTTATTTTCTTCAAAAGGAACTTTACAAGGCTGTTGTCAGTAATGGCTGCAGCTGCTTTTTTGAGATAAGTTGGATGATAAGGTGTAAATGTATTATCTGACCTTATTTGACAACCCTGTCAGTGTACTTGTAGAATTGCTATTGTTTAGAAATAAAATAAGGATTAGATTGGGAGTGATGGTGCATTTTACTTAATTAAAAAATTATACTGAGATTCACACTCATATTACAGGAAGTTTAAAAAAAGGCAATGCTCGCAACAAATCAGATGTCAATAATGGGGGAACATGCGCACATAAACTAATTCTCATGCCTCAGTATCCACATCCTCTTTACAAATCACCACCGCTGCTAACTGTGCTTGGGTGAAATGCAATACTAAAAAAGGAGTGTTGGGTATACCTGCAGCTTAGTTATGACACACTCACGTACCATTGCACTCAGTCTAACTCATTGATTTTGCATATCATAGGTATATTCAGGGCAACATTCATAAACACTCCCCTATTCTTCTCTTCTCTTCTCTTCTTAGGCAGTCGCTCGGAATCAAGGATGTCTTGCTTCCACATTAAAAATAAGTTTGCAGGTGACTGATGAGTCCAATGCGGGACCGACAGCCTCTGTCACAGGTGGGGCAGATGGTGGTTGAAGGGGCGGGTGGGTGGGGTGCTTGGGTTGACGTGTGCTCTTTGCGCTGCCTGCGCTTGGCTTCCGCTTGCTCCCGGTGAAGGGACTCGAGGTGTTCGGCGCCTTCCCGGATGCTTCTCCTCCACTTTGTGTGGTCTTGGGCCAGGGATTCCCAGGTGTCGGGGGGGGTGTTACACTTTTTCAAGGAGGCTTTGAGGGTGTCCTTGAAGCGTTTCCTCTGCCCACCTGGAGCTCTCTTGCCGTGCCAGAGCTCCAAGTAGAGCACTTGTTTTGGGAGTCTCATATCGGGCATGTGGACAATGTGACCCGTCCATCGGAGCTGATCGAGCGTGGTCAAAGTTTCGATGCTGGGGGTGTTGGCCTGAACAAGAACACTGACGTTGGTGCGACTATCCTGCCAATGGATTTGCAGGATCTTGTGGAGGCAGCGTTGGTGGTACCTCTCCAGTGCTTTGAGGTGCCTGGTCCATGTCTCTGAGGCATACAGCAGGATGGTTATCACTGCTGCTCTGTAGACCATGAGCTTAGTGCCGGGTTTGGGGTCCTGGTCTTCAAACACTCTCTTCCTCAGGCGACCGAAGGCTGCACTGGAACACTGAAGGCGGTGTTGGACTTCGTTGTCGACGTCTGCCCTTGTTGACAGTAGGCTCCCGAGGTATGGAAAGTGGTCCACATTGTCCAAGGCCTTGTCGTGGATTTTGATAATCGGGGGGCAGTACTGTGTGGCGGGGGCAGGTTGGTAGAGGACCTTTGTCTTACGGATGTTTAGAGTAAGGCCCATGCTCTCGTACGCTTCGGTGAAGGTGTTTACGATGGTTTGGAGTTCGACCTCCGAGTGAGCGCAGACGCAAGCGTTGTCTGCATACTGTAATTCGACGACAGACGATGGGACGACCTTGGATCTGGACTGGAGGCGACGGAGGTTGAACAGTTTCCCGTTTGTTCTGTAAATTAGCTCCACTCTAGTGGGGAGCTTACTGAGGGTGAGATGGAATATTGCAGCAAGGAAGATCGAGAAGAGCATTGGTGCGATGACACAGCCTTGCTTGACCCCGGTTCGTACGTGAATTGGGTCTGTGGTGGAACTGTCGGTCAGGATCATGGCTTGCATGTCGTCGTGAAGCAGGCGGAGGATAGTGACAAACTTTTGAGGGCAGCCGAATTTGAGGAGGACACTCCATAATCCCACACGGTTGACAGTGTCGAAGGCCTTTGTGAGGTCAAAGAAGGCCATGTACAGCAGTTGGTGCTGTTCCCTGCATTTCTCTTGCAATTGACGCGCGGTGACCACAATGTTAGTGACCGCCTCAAAGAATACAGTTCGATCAGTCAAACAAGATCTACTCTTCACAAATCCATGCTCCCTCTCTTTGATCAGCTCATATTTGTCAAGTGTTAAGTTACTTTGTCTCTGACGATAGAATCCAGTAATTTCTAACATAAGAACTAGGAGCAGGAATAGGCCACTTGGCCCCTCGAGCCTGCTCCGCCATTCAATAACATCTAAATGAAAGTCTTAAAATTCAGACATTTGTTTTGACTTAACTTGAGCTTTTTTTTAATGTTACCCCTGGCAAAAATCTTGGACCTGCAAAGACATTTATATAAACAACCTACTGACTTTATTCAGTACCGATGCATGAACAGAGCTCCACGCTCCATGTATATCTACTATTTTCAGAGGATGTGCCCAATACCACTAGATATCAATTTATTTTCTACTTAGTGTGTTGGAATAATATCAGATTTTTTTTATTTCTAATGCGAGGGTTGCATAATTTGCAAAACCATCAGCTTACTTCAGTAAACACATTGACATGATGGAGATTATGGGATTTATGTAAAATCATTGTTTCCTAAAGAAGCTTCATTGATGTCAAACAGATGTCTTCAACAGACTGGAAATGGCTTCATTCACACTGTTGTGAAGTTTAAACATTTTCAAATCAGCAAACTCTTTGGAAACAAGTCAATGGTGTGTGTGACTGCACCATGGGGGCAGTGGGGAGTGGGGGAATCAATAATGTATGTGGTTGCACTATTTCTGGATGGGGCATGCTTGATGGACCAGATAGTCTTTTCCCGTCCTTTTCATAGGTTTGTAATTCCACTGTTGGTCAAAAATTTTACATATATTGAGAGTGCAGGCAGGATTTTGAACTGTGTTGTGATGAATCAGAAGTAGCAGTATAACTGCAGCCTTCTTGCAGTGTACTGAACCAAGTGTAAAGCTCAGTGCCTGGATCCTTTTGCTTAAACAAGGTACAAAATTCCTTCATGGCCTTCCCAGATGAGTGTTACTGGAAGTTTTAAAAAAGTGTTATCATTCAAGAAGATAATAGAAACAATATCAGATAGAAAAAAGCTGCCTGGTTAGTTGTAGCCAGGGATTTCATGACTAAGTGGATTTTAGTACCTTCCAAATGCAATGAGATGGTTCATCGCATTTTAATTCTGTATTGCACACATATCTTACATTCTTGACTTCACATTTACAGAAATATAAATTGCAGTAATGATATATAGTTAAAATACTGTACTGCTATTTATGCATGCAGTATATATTACTCTTAACAGTAAGTATAGAGATTTATTTTCATTGTTGAAAGAAGGAGCTGTTTGGGCAACTGAATCCTCACTCCTTAAATCAGCTCTCATTACAACCACTGGAGGTAAACACCATAAAAAAGTTCCAATTTGATTTTTTGTCTTACTGTTGTCATTGTATATTGTCATAGTATTGCCAGTTTCATTAACATAATTCATTATCTATGCAATTTCTAGATTGTGAATAATTCAATAGTTTCTGGTGATAACTATTTCTCCTGCTGCATTTCTCTCTCTCTTTACATTTATTTATGTTTTGGCCCCCAAACTGTAGTCATTAGTTTCTAAACTAACAATTACTGTAGTTATTTCACTACGAGCGAGGGAGGGACTTATGAGTGTTGGTGAGGCATTCTGTGCTCTGACCATGATCTTATTGGTGATTGTGCCACTGCGAGTGGATAATGGTTCTTCGTGTTGGCAGCTAATTGACCTGGAATGTCTGCCCAATTATACAGGACCCGAGGATAGAAGCCAACTGGTCCATGGCATCTGATAGTCTTAACTTATCTCGTAGTTCTGCCACATTGGCTCCAAAGTCCTCTAGAATATTCAGTGTACTACAAAAATTGGATAGCAAATATTAGACTCCAATAATTATAATGAAATTAATTCCAGAATACATTAATTTGATATTTTAAATTATTTATTCTTCAGCTCCACATTTTAAAATTCTAATATCCTTTTTCTACTCTTATGATAGTGGAAAAATGTTTAGCATTGTGCATAATATACTTTTCTAAACTCATCTCTTAGGCCCTTTTAACACCATGAAAAACTCCTTTACCCTTTTCCAAAAATCCCCGCCAAACCCCTCCATGCTCTTCAATTAAAACCCTAGGACCAAACTTCCTCGAGGTCCATGCTGCTGTCAGGCATTCCTCTGGCCTGTCACTGTGACCCGGTGTTGACCCAATTCCAAGTTTCAGGCATGTGATCATTAGCATAAAAAGAGCATGTGCCCACACCATTTACTGGGTATCGTGCGGGGTGGGGGGAGGTGGCAGGAAAATCGAATCAGCGCCTTGCCACTCTGTGAATGCAGTAAGTGAACTATTGTAGGCATTGTTGTGTATGTCCCTTTAAGGGAATAACTGGTCTTAGCCTGCAGTACTGGCAGTGACCACCCCTGTATAAAAGGCCCTAGCAGGCTTCTGTAGTTTCAGTTTCAAGCTGCCTCTTGTTCAGTAAAGTACCTGTTAAACTGTTCTCCCGAAGTCCGTGTATTATTGAGGCGCGGACTTTACAGTGGCGACGAGTAAGTTCGAACTCACCTGCAGTGTGGCATCATCTCACGGGGATCTCGCCTGAAAGGAAGGTCCTGGAAGGTCGTAGTCTGAGCAATGGGCGTCGACCGAGGGCAACCGCCCGAAGAATCCATCGGTGTTTGGAGAATTGCGGGAGAGACTGTGGTTCTAGCGAATCGTGCTGGTAGCAGGTAGCGCACTGACCCTTCCGGACTGCGGCGGGCTCAAGCTCGATTGAGCGGCTCTACAAATCAGGCTGCGCAGCGTCGCCAGGAAAAGAAAACACGAGAGAGAGGGTGGAGCGCACAGGGCGCAGTCGGTGCTCGAGAACAGGGCAGCGGAGAGAAACTAAACGGGGGGGGAAGGAAAGCGAGACGCGCCGCAGCTGCGGGTCGCCGCCATTACCCCGTAGAACGCTAGGAGCAGCGTGGCAGTAAGGGGAAGAAGCAAAAGCATGGGAGGCGCCATTTTATTCCATTGGGGAAGAAGCAAAAGCGCTAGAGGCGCCATTTTAAATCGCCCAAGATGCCGAAAAGTGGCAGTATCACTGCTTTCGACAACGAGGTAGAAGACTGGACCACGTATGTGGAAAGAATTGAAGTGTACTGCAAGGCAAATGAGGTGGCTGATGGAAAGAGGGCATCGGTATTATTAAATCTGATGGGTGGGAGTACGTACGGCCTATTGCGGAATTTAATTACCCCAGCTAAACCAATGGAGAAAAGTTTTGAGGAGATTGTTCATATCTTACAGGAACATCTAAACCCTACACCACTGCTGATAGCAGAAAGATTCGAGTTCCATAAAAGAAACCAGCACAAAGATGAGAGCAATGCTGACTATCTTACGGAACTACGCAAGTTATCGAAGCACTGCCAGTTCGGAGCAGGACTGGCAGACACCTTACGGGATAAGTTTGTCTGCGGGCTCCAGAGTGAAGGAACCCAGAAACGACTACTTTCAAAAAAGGACCTGACGCTAGAACAGGCTTTCAGCGTGGCAGTATTCTACGAAGCAGCAGCACGGGGAGCTGCGGAAATACAACAGAAACCACAAGAATACAGCGCTAACGAAATGGCGTATGGAGCCGAAAAGTGCTACCGCTGCGGCAGAACAACCCATGAGCAGAAGGACTGCTGGGTTAAAGACAAAATATGCAGGCAATGCGGGAAAATGGGACATATAGCAAGAGTCTGCAGGTCGGGAAAGAAGACCAACACGACAAGAACTACTAAGGAACAGTACAGGAAAGTAAAGAAACTGACAGATAGTAGTTCAGAAGACCAGGAGAGTGATAAGGACTCCGGGAGCAGGTGACTAAGTTGTTTAAAGTTACACAACGTGATCGCAAAAGAAGATCACCGAACCATTTGGGTCACCCTCATGATAGCAGGGTCCCCAGTGAAGATGGAATTGGACACAGGATCAGCCCTAACTGTCATGAATCGACGAGACTATGAGCGGCTATTCTCACACATACCCTTAAAGGACACGTCCATTGTATTGAAGACATACACGGGAAAAAAGTCTACCCCAGAGGAAAAATAAGGGTGCCAGTTGAATATAACGGAAAGGAAACACAGAAACTATACATGTATATACTACGAGATGGAGGACCACCCTTATTGGGACGTGAATGGATCCGAAGACTACAATTGGATTGGCATTCCATTCTGGCACTAACTGTGACTGACAAAAAAAGATGATGACGTCGCACCTGGACGTCTGTCACAAATTCTATCTGACGCGAAAGTGGTGTTCCAACAAGGACTTGGGACTCTAAAAGGAGTAAAGGCAACTATAAAGATTGAGGATAACGCAACCCCAAAATTTTTCAAGGCCAGACCGGTGCCATACGCGATACGCCCAGCTGTGGAAGCTGAACTGGAGAGTCTGGAGCGTTCGGGGGTGCTGTCTAAGGTGGACTGGAGCGAGTGGGCCACACCCATCGTTCCTGTAATGAAGAAAGCATTGAGCAGCACGCCTGGGGAGCCAAGGAAGGTTCGCATCTGTGGAGACTTCAAGGTGACTGTGAACCCAGTCCTGCACACAGTACAGTATCCGCTTCTGCGGATAGAAGATATTTTCGCCTCACTATCTGGAGGGAAACGTTTTACAAAGATTGACCTGGCTCAAGCGTATCTGCAAATGGAGGTGGAAGAAGCATCTGGGAAATACCTCACGATAAACACTCACAAAGGCCTTTACCAGTACAATCGACTGGTATTTGGGGTAGCATCGGCCCCTGCTATGTGGCGGAGGGCAATGGAACAAGTCCTGCAAGGGATCCCGGGGACCCAGTGTTATTTGGACGACATCCTGGTTACGGGCGAAAATGACAATGAACACTTTGCCAACCTGGAACAGGTGCTCACGAGATTGCAGGAATATGGGCTACGAGCCAACTGTCCCAAATGCGAGTTCTTCAGGAGACAAATCTCATATTGTGGCCACGTGATTGATGAGGAAGGGTTGCATAAGTCGCCGGACAAGATTGAGGCTGTAGTCAAGGCTCCAGCACCAGAAAATGTGTCGCAACTGAGGTCGTTCCTCGGGTTGGTGAACTACTACCATAAGTTCTTGCCAAATTTATCTACAATTCTGCACCCACTGAACATCCTCCTTCAAACTGGTGTAACATGGAAATGGAGTGACAAGTGTAAGCGTGCCTTTCAGGAATGTAAATGCCAAATCACTTCAAAAGAAGTATTGGCCCACTACAACCCAACACTACCGATTCGGTTGGCATGTGATGCGTCACCTTACGGCATTGGAGCGGTGCTGTCACACAAATTCCGTGACAGTTCAGAGAGGCCAATAGCCTTTGCATCGCGCTCGCTAACCTCAGCCGAGCGTAACTACGCCCAGATTGACAGGGAGGCCCTCAGCCTGGTGTGGGGGGTGAAGAAGTTCAATCACTATCTGCACAGGCAGAAATTCACCCTACTGACTGAACATCAACCCCTGGTCTCAATTTTTAACCCAAAGAAGGGCGTTCCGGTGATGACGGCGCAACGGCTACAAAGATGGTCACTTTTTCTAGGAGCACATCAGTATGACATAGAGTACAAAGGTACGAAACAACATGGAAACGCTGATGGGCTGTCGCACCTACCGTTGCCTACGGCGGAAGAAGCACCTGCAGTGGACCCGGTGGAGATATTCCATGCGACCATAGTCGAATGTTTGCCTGTTACAAACGCAAGTATTGAGAAGGAAACCCGAAATGACCCGACACTCTCTCAGGTCTATGATTTGACGGTGAAGAGATGGCCAGCATATGGCGACTCACTGTTGCCAGCATTCTCGCCAAGGAGGGAACAGCTGTCAGTGTGCCGGGGAACCTTGATGTGTGGATCCCGAGTGGTAATTCCACCCAAGTTGAGAGATAGAGTACTCAATGAGCTTCACGAGGGTCATCTGGAAGGGGTAAAAATGAAGAGCCTAGCCAGGGCGTTTGTGTGGTGGCCGGGAATCGATAAAGAAATCGAGGATATGACCAAGAGATGCACAGGATGCCAGAAGGTCCAAAACGCTCCACCACAGGCCCCGCTACATCCATGGGAGTGGCCCTCATCTCCATGGCAACGGGTACACATTGATTTCGCTGGTCCATTTATGGACTCAATGTTTCTAATCGCTGTGGACGCCCATTCAAAATGGCCAGAGGTCATTAAAATGTCCTCCACCACCACGGAGAAAACTATTGCAGTCCTAAGGACCATCTTCGCCAGGAATGGGTTGCCAGAACAGATCTGTTCCGACAATGGCCCACAGTTTGTGTCTGAGGATTTCCGGAGGTTCCTGAAGAATAATGGGGTGAAACATTACACATCTGCCCCATATCATCCAGCCACAAATGGATTGGCTGAGAGGTTTGTTCAGACCTTTAAAAAGGCCATAAAGGCAATGTATAATGACGACATACCACTGCAACAAAAGGTGAATAACTTCCTGTTTGCTTACCGGAATGTGACACATGCAGTAACCAACCAAACTCCAGCCGTACTGTTTTTCAACTGGAGACTAAGATGTCGCTTGGATTTGCTCAAACCAAACATAAGACGAGATGTTGAGGATAAGCAGTTCCAGCACATAAATGAGAAGCCAACCAGGAGCTTCAAGATAGGGCAACCAGTCTTGGCCTGCGACTACCGAACAGAAAAATGGCAGCCAGGCACGATATGCACACAACAGGGACCACTAATGTACACAGTGGACGTTGGAGAGAGCATCGTGAGATGCCATGCTGACCAGATTCTAGAGTCACTGGAACAAGCCAAACCTGTACCACAAGCATGTGCACCTGGTAATGAGCCCGAAGTACAGATTGCGTCTACCTCAAAAGCAGGGGTATTGGAAGCTGATGAACCAACCAATGACAATGAGCCAGAATTGACTCCACCGCCAGAACAGGATACTCGAGAAAGGCGCTATCCAGTCCGGATCAGGAAGCCTCCTCAAAGACTGAACTTATAAATGACTATTCCAGTTGATGTATATATTACTGAGAAAATTGTAATTGTAATTAGTTATTATTTAGTTGTTAAATGAATGTTATGTACTGTTTATCTAAAAGGGGAGGAATTGTTGTGTATGTCCCTTTAAGGGAATAACTGGTCTTAGCCTGCAGTACCGGCAGTGACCACCCCTGTATAAAAGGCCCTAGCAGACTTCTGTAGTTTCAGTTTCAAGCTGCCTCTTGTTCAGTAAAGTACCTGTTAAACTGTTCTCCCGAAGTCCGTGTATTATTGAGGCGCGGACTTTACAGGCATAGATAAATTATTTCTGCAGAAAAGCTCAATTGCACGCTTACCTCTTTCCTAATACAGTAATTGTTTGGTCTTCTGCCGGAAAACTGGCTTTGAGCCCCCACCACTACACTGATGCAGTAAGTATTCCTGCTTCGTGCACACTCAGTACCTTCTTCACTCAGGCATACTTTACCTTGGCCACAGTAAAGGTAGAAGTGACAGGACCTCTGTCATCAGCTTGCCAGTTCCAACTCTTTGAGTGATATCATGACAGAAGGAGGAGGGCACAAGAAGCAAGATTTAAGGATTTTTTTAAAGGGGCGGAGACCCAGTGGAACTATGCTCCACCCCATAGTCGGACCGCCCCCATCACCCTGTCTCCTCCTAGGGGTTTCCTCTGCTTGTTTTGCCCAACTAGACCCAGCAGTTTTGGGTTCCCTATTTTCAGCCTTCCCTTCTTTTCCAAATTCCTGGAATGCATCGTCAGCCAAATTTTACCACCACTCCCTGTTCGAGAACCTCAAATCTAGTTTCTACCTAGCTACTACACTGATACCACACTGGTTAAAGTCATCAGTGAGATCCTCTGTGCCTATGATCAGGGTACACTGTCTCTCCTCATCCTCCTTGACCTCTCCATTGATGGTGGCATTGCAATCACTCCATCTTTCTCTACCTCTATGGTGCCGCTTTCTCTGGTTTCACTAATACTTTTTGCACTAAAGATATTGCATCGCCGCCAATAACTTTTCCTCTGTTCCCAGGTGGTCACACCTATGATTTATCCTTGGGCTCCACCCTTAGTTCACCACTCTTCACCACTTATATGCTGCCCCTCTCTAATATCATCTGAAAGCACAGGGTCAGCATGTACTGACACTCAGCTTTACATCTCTGCCTGCTCATCAACCTTGAGGCTGTTGATACACTTTCCAACTCCCTTTCCCACATTAAGAAGTATTTTAGCCAAAATTTCATCTGGCCTAATAGCAGCAAAATCAAGACCATCCTTTTTGACTCCCACCAGCTCCAATGTGGCTCAGGTCTTTTCTCCATCATGTCCCCAGCTGCCACCAGGCTTAGCCCAGAGATGTGGAACCCTTGCATACTGCTCAGTCCCAAGCTCAGCTTCTCCACATGTATTCCATTAACAAACTTGCCTTCTTTCACTTTTGTAATGTCACACATCTTTGTCTCTACCTCTCCCTTCAGCTGCAAAAACCATAATCTATGTATTTATCCCCTCAAGGCTTGCCTTCTCTACTGCTCTCCTAACCAACCTTCACCCTCCACAAATTACAACTCACTCCGAATGCCACAGCCCATGTCCTCATCTGTATAAAGTCCCCCACCCACATCACCCCATCCTTCCTTCATTGGGCTCCCCAAACCCCAGCGAATTGGCATGGATCCTAGCCCTCACTTACTGTACTTACTCAGCTTCTTCAACTAATCTTGCCTGTTCAGAATCCTCAATCAAACCGCTGTTCAGCTCTATACCTGATCTGGAATGTCTGATGAAGCATCTAATCCTTGCTGCACTTGAGGGGGACTGGCCTTGTATTGACATTCACCTCTTTTAATGAGTATATAATTGACCAAAAAAAACTAGGTGTACCATATAAAAAGAGAAGAAATGAATATCGTCAGTGAGAAAGAGGTTGATGTTATTCTATGCAATATTGAAATAAACATGAAAATATTAACTTGCAGCATACCAAGGAAATTAACTTCTCCAAGAATTTCAATGTCACACTAAAACATTAATTTTTTACCATTACTTCAAAATGTTTTATATCTGACAGATGAATACAATATTAACACTCTGGAAGGAATTATCTGATCAACTATGAAGAGTCATTGCAGTTGACAGGACTCAGATACATTTTTACACCTTCTGGCATCCTCACAGCTACCCTGATAACACCTCAAATATCATCAGCACTACTCACAATTTTTTAAATAAATGATTGTATCAGCAGTTTGAAGCTGAAAGGAAACTGAGTCAGATATTCCCCAGGGTAAACCGAAGTTGTGGGTTACCTGCACACAATCTTCTACCAACAAAGTTTGTATTTTTCCTCTCTGGAGTGTGAGCTTTATGTTTCTGCAGGTCAGGACTGTGAGCTTTCAGCCAGGAGATGACTACAGGCTTCATAGAAGCACAGGTAAGCACTGTGAACCATACCCTAGGACAGGGCTGTGGGTTTCATGGGTCCCCACATCAGAACATAAGTCGTACCCTAGGACAGGAACGTGGGTTTCATAGTACCTCACATCACGACTGTGAGTAATACCCTAGGACAGGACTGTGGGTTTCTTAGTACCTCACATCACGACTGTGAGTAATACCCTAGGACAGGACTGTGGGTTTCTTAGTACCTCACATCACGACTGTGAGTCGTAACCTAGGACAGGACTGTGGGTTTCATAGTATCTCACATCACGACTGTGAGTAATACCCTAGGACAGGAAGGTGGGTTTCATAGTATCTCACATCACGACTGTGAGTCATACCCTAGGACAGGACTGTGGGTTTCATAGTATCTCACATCACGACTGTGAGTCGTACCCTAGGACAGGACTGTGGGTTTCATAGTATCTCACATCACGACTGTGAGTCATACCCTAGGACAGGAAGGTGGGTTTCATAGTACCTCACATCACGACTGTGAGTAACACCCTAGGACAGGACTGTGGGTTTCATAGTACCTTCCATCACGACTGTGAGTAATACCCTAGGACAGGACTGTGGGGTTCATAGTACATCACATCACATCACGACTGTGAGTAATACTCTAGGACAGGACTGTGGGGTTCATAGTATCTCACATCACGACTGTGAGTAATACCCTAGGACAGGACTGTGGGGTTCATAGTACCTCGCATCACGACTGTAATACCCTAGGACAGGACTGTGGGTTTCATAGTATCTCACATCACAACTGTGAGTAATACCCTAGGACAGGACGGTGTGTTTCATAGTACCTCACATCACGACTGTGAGTAATACCCTAGGACAGGACTGTGGGTTTCATAGTACCTCACATCACGACTGTGAGTAATACCCTAGGACAGGACTGTGGGTTTCTTAGTATCTCACATCACGACTGTGAGTAATACCCTAGGACAGGACTGTGGGGTTCATAGTACCTCACATCACGACTGTGAGTAATACCCTAGGACAGGACTGTGGGTTTCTTAGTATCTCACATCACGACTGTGAGTCGTACCCTAGGACAGGACTGTGGGTTTCATAGTACCTCACATCACGACTGTCAGTAATACCCTAGGACAGGACTGTGGGGTTCATAGTACCTCACATCACGACTGTGAGTAATACCCTAGGACAGGACTGTGGGTTTCTTAGTATCTCACATCACGACTGTGAGTAATACCCTAGGACAGGACTGTGGGTTTCATAGTACCTCACATCACGACTGTGAGTAATACCCTAGGACAGGACTGTGGGGTTCATAGTACCTCACATCACGACTGTGAGTAATACCCTAGGGCAGGACTGTGGGGTTCATAGTACCTCACATCACGACTATGAGTAATACCCTAGGACAGGACTGTGGGGTTCATAGTATCTCACATCACGACTGTAATACCCTAGGACAGGACGGTGTGTTTCATAGTACCTCACATCACGACTGTGAGTCATACCCTAGGACAGGACTGTGGGGTTCATAGTACCTCACATCACGACTGTGAGTCGTACCCTAGGACAGGACTGTGGGGTTCATAGTACCTCACATCACGACTGTGAGTAATACCCTAGGACAGGACTGTGGGTTTCATAGTATCTCACATCACGACTGTGAGTAATACCCTAGGACAGGACTGTGGGTTTCATAGTATCTCACATCACGACTGTGAGTCATACCCTAGGACAGGACTGTGGGGTTCATAGTACCTCACATCACGACTGTTAGCAATACCCTAGGACAGGACTGTGGGTTTCATAGTATCTCACATCACGACTGTGAGTAATACCCTAGGACAGGACTGTGGGTTTCATAGTATCTCACATCACGACTGTGAGTAATACCCTAGGACAGGACTGTGGGTTTCATAGTATCTCACATCACGACTGTGAGTAATACCCTAGGACAGGACTGTGGGTTTCATAGTATCTCACATCACGACTGTGAGTAATACCCTAGGACAGGACTGTGGGTTTCATAGTATCTCACATCACAACTGTGAGTAATACCCTAGGACAGGACTGTGGGTTTCATAGTATCTCACATCACGACTGTGAGTAATACCCTAGGACAGGACTGTGGGTTTCATAGTATCTCACATCACGACTGTGAGTAATACCCTAGGACAGGACTGTGGGGTTCATAGTACCTCACATCACGACTGTGAGTAATACCCTAGGACAGGACTGTGGGGTTCATAGTACCTCACATCACGACTGTGCGTCGTACCCTAGGACAGGACTGTGGCTTTGACAGTAACACAAGACAGGATTGCAGGTTTCATGGTGCCCAACATCAGACCGGTGAGCTGTATTCCAGGACAGTGCTGCAGATTTCACAGTAATCCAGGGCAGGACTGCAAGCCATAGGATAGCACTAGGAGCTATATTTGGTGCAGAAAGGCACATTGAGATTCACAAATCATTACCATGTTAGGGATAGGCCCAAGCTTTAATTCATGGTGGTGATGTTTCTAAGATTGGAAACATCATTGTCACTCCAGGAAAATTCAGATGCCAGTTCAATGCCAACAATCTACGCTCTTCCCTCAGTCCTGGGGCCGCTGCCTAACATCAACCCAGAGATAACGGGCAAAGCAACACCCAATGTTAGTTATACCGGCACTGTTCATTATTTTAAGAAAATACAGCGAAGTATAAATGTTATTTATATTTGATAAATGACAGCCACTGCACTTTAAAGTTGTTAATTGAATGTGAAGCACTTTGAGATGTATGACTCTATGACTCGTGTCTGAAAGATGTGATAAGGCACTGTTAAATGCTTTTCTTCTTTCCGTTATATTTCTCTAATAACACTTTAAACAGTTCTTGATCCTGGAAAGCTGTAGGAAGCTTTTTTGGTTATCTTCAGATAAAGGAAGTGCATATAGTTTGAGAGCTAAGTACTTTGGCTTTGGTACTCAAGGGGCTAAAATGATTTAGAACGCATGTGTGTTCATGCTCCACTACAGTTTCCTATTCAGATCCCTAGCCGCTTTTACACTTTGTGCATCATTGCATTCTGCAGCCTTTTAAACCATAACTTCTAGCATTAAGCAAAAACGCTTTTATGATTCCCGAACTGAAATATTTTATTCTGTCAACAACAGTTTGCATTTATATAGCGCCTTTAACAGAGTAAAACGTCCCAAGGTGCTTCACAGGAAAGTAATCAGACAAAAATTGACACCGAGCCAACAGAATACAAATATATTTTACTTTAAGCGAGCTGTCAAAAAGGAAATACCTGCTCCAAATAAATTATTAGGAATCATCTTTAAAATTCAATGTTAAATAAGCCTACTTTGCCATGTTGATCAATACACAAACCAACTGTCCTGGGTTTAAAAGCATGTCATAATCACACACCAGTTTACCACCATGAGTATTAACTAATTGTCACAGAACTTTCATCTGCTGGGCTGTGCTAAGTGTTCAATTGCTGGGTATTGGGCTGGGTAAGAGTTTCCACTTTGTGTGCAATCGGTGATCCAGGCACAGATGGCGCGAGCTTTCAGAAGTTGTTTTGGTCAAACTCTTTTCCATATCGCCGAACGTAAAATCTTCCATGAACCAGCGCAATCGGGCATCACCTTAGAACATTTTTTTTAAATTTTGCATTAAATAATATTCTTTGATATAGTTAAGAGTAGTAACCTGGTGAAGTTTTATTATTACAGCTGAAAATTTGCCATTTCACAAAAAAATAAGCATTTTTGATCAGTGTCTGGTCCACCACCTGGGAGTATCTCAATTTTAAATAACTGAAAATGACTTTTAAAAAAACCCTACAAAGCCATTTTCTAGTTACATTGGTGTACAGTAGTCAGTTTATTAGTAAATTTAAAAAATATATAAACATTTAAAAGGCGCCCATTAGTGCCCTTGCGCTTAATAAAAAACCCTGGGGGCTAAATTCAGTTGATTTACGCCTCCCATTAGCGCCCTAAGAGGGTGGTAATGGGGCGTAAATCAACTAGCACCTGGGCGTGGTGCTGCTAATGCCTCCCGCGAAATTCAGCGGGAGGTTAGCGGCGGCGGTAACCGTTAGCGCCGTGCGGCACTGATGTCATCACCGTGCGCAGTGCCTCACTCGCGTCCCAGCTGTAATAGCGGGTGGCGCTCCCCGACTTACTGCCGGATGCTATGTCCACCGGGGTCAGGGGGGCCTACCTGTGGCCGGGGCGGCGCTAGTTAAAGGGGAGATGGCGGGCTGCCATTTTTGTTGATGGCCGCCTGCCAGCACCTGCCCCCGTTGCCATCCCCAGCCTCTGTGAAGCCCCCCGCAGGGTGCCGGCTGCTCTCCATGAGCCCGGCACTCCTCTTCGTTTGCCAGCACTCCCAATCCCTGGTGGCCCAGCTAGGTGCCGGGACGCACTGCGCCAGGCCCCGTCGCTGCAGCACGTCGCGCTGCGGTTTTGGCTCGCAGCGCCCCAAGAAGGAGGCAGGGCGCTTCTAGTAGTGCCCCTCCTCCTTCTCAGGGTGCTACCTGGGAAAATCGGCCGCGAGGGCGCTAACTTTTTCAGGGCGCTAAAAATAGCCAAAAGGGGGCGCGACTGAATTTTTACCCCTTAATTTTAAGAGCAACTTCGAAGGCCGGCAAACAGTGCAATTAGCGGAAACTCACCATGGTGATTCATTCGATCTGGGGCCGTGGCCAGCTTGGTTGGAGGGGCGGGATTCCAACACAATGTTTTTTTAAACCAGCACAAAAGATTGCGAAAGCACAATTAAGAACATAAGAACATAAGAAATAGGAGCAGGAGTAGGCCATACGGCCCCTCGGGCCTGCTCCGCCATTCAATAGGATCATGGCTGATCTGAATCTAATTCCCTTATCTGCTAGGAAAATGTCTATCTCCATTTTAAATTTATTTAATGTTGCAGCTTCCACAGCTCTCTGGGGTAGCAAATTCCATAGATTTACTACCCTGAGTGAAGAAGTTTCTCCTCATCTCAGTTTTGAAAGGGCAGCCCCTTATTCTAAGATTATGCCCCCTAGTTCTAGTCTCACCCATCAGTGGAAACATCCTCACCGCATCCACCCGATCAAGCCCACTCACAATCTTATATGTTTCGATAAGATCGCCTCTCATTCTTCTGAACTCCAATGAGTAGAGTCCCAACCTACTCAACCTTTCCTCATACGTCAACCCCCTCATCTCTGGAATCAACCGAGTGAACCTTCTCTGAACCACCTCGAGAGCAAGTATATCTTTTCTTAAATATGGAAACCAAAACTGCACGCAGTATTCCAGGTGTGGCCTCACCAATACCCTGTATAACTGCAGCAAGACTTCCCTGTTTTTATACTCCATCCCCCTTGCAATAAAAGCCAAGATTCCATTGGCCTTCCTGATCACCTGCTGCACCTGCATACTAACTTTTTGTGTTTCATGCACCAGGACCCCCAGATCCCTTTGTACTGTAGCACTTTGCAGTTTCTCTCCATTTAGATAATAACTTGCTCTTTGATTTTTTCTGCCAAAGTGCATAACCTCACACTTTCCAACATTATATTGCATCTGCCAAATCTCTGCCCACTCACTTAGCCTGTCTATGTCCTTTTGCAGGTTTTTTATGTCCTCCTCACTCACTGCTTTCCCTCCCATCTTTGTATCGTTGGCAAACTTGGATATGTTGCACTCGGTCCCTTCCTCCAAATCGTTAATATAGATTGTAAAGAGTTGTGGTCCCAGCACTGACCCCTGCGGAACACCACTAGTTACTGATTGCCAGCCCGAGAACGAACCATTTATCCCAACTCTTTGTTTTCTGTTAGATAGCCAATCTTCCACCCATGCCAGTATATTACCCCTAATCTCGTGATTTTTTATCTTGATCAGTAATCTTTTGTGTGGAACCTTGTCAAATGCCTTTTGGAAGTCCAAATACACTACATCCACTGGTTCCCCTTTATCCACCCTCGATGTTACATCCTCAAAGAATTCGAGCAAATTTGTCAAACATGACTTCCCCTTTGTAAAACCATGCTGACTCTGTCCTATTAAATTATGTTTATCCAAATGCTCCGTTACTGTTTCCTTAATAATGGACTCCAACATTTTGCCAACCACAGGTGTTAGGCTAACTGGTCTATAGTTTCCAGCTTTTTGTCTACTTCCCTTCTTAAATAAGACTGTTACATTAGCAGTTTTCCAATCTGCCGGGACCTTTCCTGAGTCCAGGGAGTTCTGGAAAATGATCACCAATGCATCCACAATCCCTACCGCCACTTCTCTCAAGACCCTAGGATGTAGGCCATCAGGTCCGGGGGATTTATCCGCCTTAAGTCCCATTATTTTACTGAGTACCATCTCCTTAGTGAGTTTAATCGTGTTTAGCTCCTCCCCCCCCCCCCCATTGCCCCCTGTTTGTCCAGTGTTGGGATATTTTTAGTGTCCTCTACTGTAAAGACTGATACAAAATATTTGTTCAGCGTCTTTGCCATCTCCATGTTCCACACCACTAGTTTCCCGGTCCCATCCTCTAAGGGACCAACGTTCACTTTAGCCACCCTTTTTCTTTTTATATAGCTGTAGAAACTCTTGCTATCTGTTTTTATATTTTTTGCTAGTTTACTTTCATAATCTATCTTCCCTTTCTTAATTAATCTTTTAGTTATTGTTTGCTGGCTTTTAAATGCTTCCCAATCTTCTATCCTCCCACTAGATTTGGCTACTTTATATGCCCTTGTTTTCAGTCGAATACCTATCCTTTATTACTTTAATAAGCCACGGATGGCTGTCTTTTCTTTTACTCCCCTTTTTCCTCAGTGGAATATATTTATCTTGAAAGATGTGAAATATCTCCTTGAATGTGGACCACTGCTCTTGTACCGTCTTACACTTTAATCTGTTTTCCCAGTCCACTTTAGTCAATTCTACTCTCATACCTTCATAGTCTCCTTTATTTAAGCTTAGTACACTGGTTTGAGATCCAACTCTCTCACCCTCAAACTGAATTTGGAATTCAACCATATTATGGTCACTCATTCCAAGGGGATCCTTTACTGGGACATTTTTTATTAATCCTGTCTCATTACACAGGACCAGATCTAAGATTGCCTGCCCCCTGGTTGGTTCAGTTACATACTGCTCAAGGAACCCGTCCCTAATACACTCTATGAACTCTTCCTCAATGCTGCCATGCCCAATTTGATTAGTCCAGTCAATATGAAAGTTAAAATCCCCCATGATTATAGCTGTTCCCTTATTACAAGCCCCAACTATTTCCTGATTTATAATCCGGCCAACAGAGTTGCAACTGTTAGGAGGCCTATAGACTACGCCCACTAGTGACTTTTTCCCCTTATTATTCCTTATCTCCACCCAAACTGTTTCACTATCCTGATCCTTTGACCCAATATCATTTCTGACTATTGCAGTGATTCCATCCTTGATTAACATAGCAACCCCACCTCCCTTTCCTTCCTGTCTGTCCTTCCTAATTGTCAAATACCCTTGTATGTTTAGTTCCCAGTCATGATTATCTTGCAGCCATGTTTCCGTAATGGCCACCAGATCATACCCATGTGTAGTTATTTGTACCGTCAACTCGTCAATTTTGTTACGAATGCTGCGTGCATTCAGATAAAGAACTTTCAAATATGTTTTCTGACAATTTATTCCTGCTTTTACCCCTTTTACTACTTTAACTTTATCATTATACATTCTGTCCCTTCCTGACATGCTCTGGTTTTTAATTCCCCCACTGCTACCTTGCTCTATTGCCTTCTCCGCTGTCACTTTTATTTTTCGCTCTCTTAAAACCTCCCCCCCACTAATTAGTTTAAAGCCCTCTCTATAGCCCTAGTTATTCGATTCACCAGGATTCTAGTCCCAGCACTGGCCAAGTGAAGCCCGTCCCAACGGAACAGCTCTCTTCTGTCCCAGCACTGGTGCCAGTGTCCCAGGAAGCAAAACCCATTTCTCCCACACCAGTCTTTGAGCCACGCATTTAACTCTCTAATTTTATTTACCCTAGCCAAATTTGCACGTGGCTCAGGTAGTAATCCAGAGATTATTACCCTTGTGGTTCTGCTTTTTAATTTGGCCCCTAGCTGCTCAAACTCCCTCAGCAGAACCTCCTTCCTTGTCCTATCTATGTCATTGGTACCAACATGGACCACGACAACTGGATCCTCCCCCTCCCACTCCAAGTTTCTCTCCAGCCAAGAGGAGGTGTCCTTAACCTTGGCACCGGGCAGGCAACACAGCCTTCGGGACTCTCGCTCTCGGCTGCAAAGAACTCTATCTATCCCCCTAATGATACTATGCCCTACCACTACAACATTTCTTTTAACTCCCCCCACTTGAATGGCCCCCTGCTCCACGGTGCTGTGGCCAGGTTTCTCATCCTCCCCGCAGTCCCTGTTCCCATCCTCACAGGGAGTAAGAGCCTCAAACCTGTTGGACATCACGCTGGATGTCATTTGCGCTTGAAATTCCTCAATCGTTTGTGCTGATTTGGTTGATTCTGGGCGAATATCAGAGCAACCTAGCAGAGACTCCAAGCCCTAACCGTTCTTACTACACCAGCTCCAAAATATCATTCAAGAATTTTCCATTTTCATCAGATTACCCTCTAGAGAGACATGTTTTCTCATGTGCAATTTGTTGCTAATTGCAGAATGAATTGCAGTAATCTATGCTGCACAGCACAGATACAGAATAGTAGATGGCAGGCAATGAGGTACAAGCCAGTACTTCTGCTCAGCAACTCTGCTGACATCACAAACCATGAGAGCAAAGATTGAATATTTTATGAATATCACCAGAAACCTTCAGATTGAATTACAAAACGTGATGTCCACTTATTTCTTAGAGGGATAGGTGCTTAAGTAAATGTTACTTTTATTTTTCTATGCGTTATCTGTGGCAAGCAGGCTAAGAGCAGTATAACAGCGTAATGTAACATCAGCAGTAACAAAGATGATAGCAGAGGTGGACTGGCTATCAGGAAATTTCCCGAGTGCCCCGTTAATGTTTCCCGAGCGCCCTGCAACCGTGACAGCTGAATTTGGATGATTCTAACTTTCTATGCCAGACTTGGGGCACCCCAATCCAGCGCATTTTACAGTGTCGATTCATTTTTAGGAAATAATTTACTGCTGAAAGCTGCTCTCCACCGCTGAAAGCCCAAGGCTCACTGTCCCATCTTTTCAAAGAAATTGCTTGTTGACAATGTTCCCTTTTCCCAAAGCCATGAGCAGAAGAGATGATTAATGGGATCCTCTTAGCGTACTGTATTGACGACCGACAACTAGTTTATGACAGTTTTAGAAGCTGTACCCTTTGCTGGGTGAGCAATCCCAATTGGTCTGCACGCAGGCGTAAGTCTGTTTTGCCTTTATGTTTTCAAATCATAAAAAGGGATTAGATTCTCCAGTTTGAGTTTTCCTCTAGCTCCCTTTCCCATCTCTTGGGCTTCATTTTAGCCACCACTATCTAAATTAGTCCCGTGTTCAATTTGTACAATTCTGGGATTTAACAATCCCACTACTCTGGTTGGAGGGTGCTATCATACCTTTAATGAGTTTGCTTGTCTAGTGTAATTTTTCCAGTGTACAATCTCACCCTCTTCTGGTATCCAGCTGTCTTTCTCTCTTGGGTCTATTTTAAATTGTGCCTTAATCAAATTTCTGAAACCTGTCTTTCCTGTTATGCGTCTTCTAACAGCTTCTCAACTTATATTGGTACCTCTGGGTAACAGTCAGAGGATAGTGTTAATGGGATGTTCATTTCTCTCACATAACATTTGATAGGGTGTAAAGCCTGTACTTTTTGACATCATGGGGCCTAAATTCATTAGTGCCCCAAACCGAGAGTGCTTCTGACGGCGTGCCAGAACATAAGAGGCCCGAGGACCAAACTAAATTTATCCTCAGGCTTCATCATAATTCAGGCAGGCTGCAGGCACCAGTCAGGTGCCCCGATGCAACTCGCCTGTCTAGGCCTAACCAACTTCATCCAGCACCAAGGCCCACAGGTAAGACTGGGAGGCGGAGGGGAGGAAGTCAGGGGTGGGCTGGCAGTTGTTTTATGGAGTCAGGAGGAGCACTTCTGCTTCTTCTGATTCCATAAAAGACAAAATTTTGTTTAGTTTTGGGGCCTTTTTATGAGGGACCTCCAAGGCACTGCTGTTTAGGCAGCTCAAAACCTGGAAATACTAGTTGGAGCTTGCGCATCATAAGCTTCAACTAGTCTAAATAAATTTAGGAGTCTACATCTGAAATGGGTGGATAAGCCTTATTTCAATATTGATGTGAAGCCTGCGTTCATTTCAGGCAGCTGCCAGGGCTGCCTAAAAAAAGGCCATGATCAATTTAGCAGTGGCCCAAATGCCTGTGCAGATCGGACATGGGCCTCTGCCCTACTAAATTGGTTATTGTTGCCGGGCACAACAACATTGAATTTAGGCCCCCCTATTTCATAAAAAAGATTCAGTAGGTAAAACTATGGCAGATATATAATGTGGGCAACTGTGATGTCATCCACTTTGGACCCAAGAAAGTAAATCGGAGTACTGTATTTTCTAAATGATGAGAAACTAAGATCTGAGGAGGTGCAAAGAGAATTGAGAGTCCAAGTGCACAAACCGTTTAAAGCCACTGGACAGATACAAAAAGCAATCAGAAAGACTAATGGAATGTTGGCCTTTATCTCAAGAGGGGTAGATTGCAAAGGGGAGGAAGTTATGCTTCAGTTGTATAGAGCCTTGGAGTACCACATTCAGTTTTGTGCACAACACCTCAGGATATATTGGCCTGGGAGGGGGTGCAGCGCAGGTTCAGCAGAATAATACTGAAGCTTAGCAGTTTAAATTATGAGGACAGATTGCATAAACTTGGCTTGTATTCCCTTGAGTATAGAAGATTGAGGGGTGATCTGATCAAGTTGTTTAAAATGTTAAAAGGTTTCTGTAGGGTAGATACAGAGAAACTATTTCCTCTGCTGGGTGAATCAAGAACAAGGGGACATAATCTTAAAATTAAAGCTAGGCTATTTAGGAGGGAAATCAGGAAGCACAAAGGGTGGTAGAAATCTGGAATTCTCTCCCTCAAAAGGCTGTGGGTGCTGGGACAATTGTAGCTTTCAAGACTGAGATTGTTGGATTTTTGTTAGGTAAGAATATCAAGGAATATGGAGCTATGGTGGGTAACTGGAGTTGAAGTGCAGATCAGCCATGATCTAATTGAATGGCAGAGCAATCTCGAGGGGCTGAATGGCCTCCTCCTGTTCCTATGTCAAACTCTTGCCTTCAGATCCAGATTGCAGTTACACTATGTAACTGTCTGTGTGGAGTTTGCACATTCTCCCCGTGTTTGCGTGGGTTTCCTCCGGGTGCTCCGGTTTCCTCCCACAGTCCAAAGATGTGCGGGTTAGGTTGATTGGCTATGATAAATTGACCCTTAGTGTTAGGGGGGATTAAATATGTGGGGTTACGGGGATAGGGTGGGATATGTGTCGGTGCAGGCTCGATGGGCCGAAATGGCCTCTATCTGCATTGTGGGGTTTCTGTGATTCTGTGATTCTGTGATCAATGCAAAGTAAAACTGCTTTGCACCAATGTATAGCTCAAATGTATGCCAAGTATCTGCCATGGGTAATAAGGTTAAAAACAAACACCTTCTGTTTCATTAAATGGCTTTCTCCCACTATGCTTTTCTCAAGGTAAGTGAAGAAATTAACTCTACTCTGCAGATTCTATAATTACTCTAATTGGTAAATTACTGAAAGATTTTGAAAAATCACATTTTAGGAGCTTTCATGAGGGTCTCTTCCAGGCAGCGTTGACAGTGCTTTTTAAATAGTTACAAAAAAGGCCCTTAAATCAGTGTCTTGATTCAGATGAAGGAGGAAAAACATGCTGGAGGGGAAAAAATGAAAACAAAATTTACATATTTTGCACATAAAAACAAACACACAAAAAGGCATTAGCACAAACTGGAATTAAGGGCCTCCTTGTTTTTGCACTGATTCCAAATGTGGAAGTAACATTTGCTGATTGATACAGCTCACGAGTTTATGCTTTTAAATCAGTCAGTAAATGCAATTAAAATATGTGTGTCTGACAATTATTCCATTCAAACATGAGTAATAGTGCATCACAAGTCTTTTGTTAGTCAACCGTTTTGTTTTCATTTGATCATTATCAAGAAATATTACAATAACATCAAACTTGTTTATTATTCAAATCTGCCTCTTGCAGCTTGATGCACATAGTATGATACAAGGTAATCAGCTTCCTCTCTAATTATATGGCTTGCAAATTTGACTGTTTGATTTTTTGAGGTGACAAAAAACATATTTAGAAACAATTTATACCAAGATTACACAATTTTCAGGCAGGGTATATGGGGCTGATCATGTGAACTGAATTCTTTAGCTCTATAATGTGACACCAAATAATTGGCGTCTATTTTGTAAAGTTTAGAGCCTTGCCAGCTCAGATTCATTCACAGCATGTTGTATAATCATTGTGTTCAGCACGATTTCTCCCACAGTGGTCGGAGCTGCAGTCATTTACTGTTTTGAATGCATTTAGAAAAAAGTTGGTTCAGTTTATCTGCACTGCACATCCTCTGTACATCAGGACATTGCTGGTCTCACTAGAGGCTGGCTAACATATCAAGTTGAATGCAAAGACGGGATATATAAACATCAAGCTTACTGTGAAATTGAGTTTTTAAACATCCTTCGACTTGTGGCTAATTTATCATTTTGCACTGTCAATTTAATGCTGACACATTCGATGTATTCCTGTCAAAATAATAAAAATTGTAATTGCAAAAAATATTCCATTACCTAATACAGATGTTCCTCACCTTGGCAGAAAAAGCACCCATTTAAAAATGCAAAGTGCAAGTGTAAATGAACAGGATAGGTACTGGGGAGTGTAGCATCGGTCCGACAGGCTGGTAACAAAAAATAATGTTAACTGTCTCTGAATTAGGCAGCTACCCTCAAGCACATTATTTAAATTTACAATTGAATTTGGGTTTAGGTTCACTCTGTTAGCTCAGTATCTCTTATCCTTGCTCAACAGCTGCCTTAAACAGTTATTTGATAGAATCCTGAAGGTAGCTGCTCAATTGAGCTTTTACTCTACATTTTTCACATGGTCTCCTTTGCCAGCTGGAGTGTTTTGCATGATGAGGAAAATTAAATTGCATCATCAGTGTCCAACTGGAAAAAAGGTTGCTTGCTGTAACACATTGCAGCCATGACAACCCACTGGTAATGGACTATCATGGTAGTGGTGTAATAGTGTGGCACTAATGACTTCAAGCCTGATGGTGGTATAGGCTCTTCAAATCAAAGCATTAAAGTTTTCTATTTAAATATATGAATTCTCTGTTAATTTTTTTATGCATTTCAGAATTTTCTTCTTCAGCGCTGTCAGTACCATGCAGCATGTATCAGCTACAATAACAGGTGCACAAACCATAAACATCTCCACACCATTCAGTGAGACCATGATTCAAACATTTCCAAACAGCATCCATTAATTGGGGGGAAGCGTGGGCATCCCCACACACAACATCCTTTTAGCTAGCAATACGGGTGAGGAAGTTTGGGCATTCATACATAGTATTCTTTAGCTTGGTAAATGGGTCAAAAATTATTGATATGCCACAAACAGGATCCCATTATCTGATAGACTGTGTGCTTGAGCTCCACACAGTTTAAAAACCTCCTTCCTTGGAGACTAGTTCACTATAGTGTCTGTCGCTATAGTGCCTGTCATTTTGTATGTTTTGAACTTTCCAACTTTTAGCCAGAGAAGGTGCATCTCATAAATCATTTTTTCCATGATGCTTATAGCACAAACACTGCTTTGATTACAGCACATGGCACCTTTTCTTATAAATCCCATGTTAGTTTGAGGACAAACTTTCCGATGACTGTGGATATATGAGTGCGGAGAGTTCTAGTTTGAACCGTGGTCTCCATCTGTGCATGAATAAACCTTACATGCTGCTGTGCTATTTCATTGTTGTCAAGGAAACTGTATTAATTGAGATTTCAGCCACAGGGGTGCCAAGGAAAGCTTGCCAATAGATATGGGAGACTCACAATAGCTACATCACACTATAGCTCTACCCAGATAAAATTCTAAATCTCCAGCTGGAGGTGATGTCCCAACTCTCACTGGGATCTCATACATGTTGCAGCACAGTCTGAGGCAAGAGATACTATATATGTACTACAGTCTTTCTTCACCTCTTCACTCTTCAAATAAATTCCTTGCTGCCAGAGAATATGGCAACTTTTGATAAAAGAATATTTGAAATTATAATTGAGCTGTTTAAAATGATCAAAGGATTTGATAGGGTAGAGAGAAACTATTTCCTCTAGTAGGGGAGTCCAGATGTAACATTTGCATACTGAATTATCATTGGCCCGCAGGCATCTGTAAGGAATACCTATTATATTCACATGTAAGGGGTCTTAACTCCATCTTGTCCCCACTGTACTGCTGTGAGTAAGATCAGGCCTGATGCTTCACAAAAGAGTTTAAACTGTAATACTCCGTTGTCCTGCAATTTATTATTTTTGTACAAAGTGTGCAAAACAAGACATGGTGTCAGAACAGGGATTTGAAATAGACATCGTTGGAGCTCCCTTGCCTCGAATGAATTGGGGATCTTTGAACTTACCTAGAGAATGGCGCAAGTTCAAGCAACACGTGCAGTTGATGTTCTCGGGTCTGTTGAAAAGCAAAGGGGAGGAAGAAAGATGCAGCTACCTACTCCTGTGGATCGGAGAAAAAGGGAGAGACAGTTTTAACATATGGTCTCTCACCGCGGATGAAGCAAAGGTACTGAAAAGTTATTTTGACTGTTTTGAATCATATGTGATGCCCAAGACAAATACGATATTCGCTAGGTACAAGTTTCAGGAGAAAGTACAAGGAGCTAGTGAGTCGTTTGAACAGTTTGTGACTGAGTTAAAACTACTGGTAAAAGACTGTGAATATGCAGAAGATAAAGATGAGATGGTCAGAGACCGCATTGTGTTTGGAATACATTCAGCTAAAGTGAGAGAGAAACTTTTGAATGTTGGGTCTGGGCTAACGCTGGACAAAGCTATGGACATAGCTAGATCGCACGAGATAGCCCAAGCACAGTTGAAAACCATAACCGGTGCCACGAGCAGCTTGAGTGAACAGACAGTGCACGCAGTTAATAGACACACACCAAAGAACACCGTCCAGAGAGCGTGTTTCAGAACAGAAAGAACAGAGAGAGTTCTAAAAATGAGCGACACAGACATAAAACGCTTCAAAAACTGTGGATATTGTGGAAACAAGATGCATGGAGAAAAGGAGCAATGCCCTGCCAAAGGAAGGCAATGTGCTAAATATGGTAAACGGAATCACTTTGCTAAAGTTTGCAGGACTGTTTTCGTAAGAGCAGTACACACAGTGAGTGACAACCAAATGCCAGATAGAGAGCCAAATGCAGAGGAACTGTTTATTGATTCTGTGTCACAGTAAAAACAGATTTCAGAGATTGAGCAAGCCTTTGCCGATATTGAGATAGGAAAACAGGGCACAGAGCTTAGGTTTAAACTAGACACTGCAGCTCAGGTTAATGTAATTCCTCTGAGTGAGTATCACAGCTTGAAGGATGAGTGTGAGCTACAGCCCACCTCACGCAGACTGACCGGCTATGGGGGTGAGCAGCTCATTGTAAAAGGCACATGCGTGATGAAATGCAAGTACAAAGAAAGCGACATGATGTTTGACTTTTACATTGTTGACACGCAAGCACCTCCAGTGCTAGGTCTAAAGGCATGCTTAGACATGGACCTCGTCAAGCTAGTGCTATCATTGCCAGCACTCATTGAGAAGCAGACAGTCATGGAAGAGTTTGCTGACATTTTCAAAGGAATCGGACTATTCCCAGGTAAATGCACTATTCACCTTGACCCAGCAGCAACCCCTGTGGTTTGCCCACCGAGAAGGATACCCCTTGCTCTACATAGTCACCTGAAGGAGGAGCTGCAGAGCATGGAGAATACAGAAATCATCATCCGGGAAACAGAACCGACAGAGTGGGTCAACGTGTTAGTAGTGGTTGAGAAACCACGTACAGGCAAGCTCAGAGTCTGTCTCGACCCCAGAGATTTGAACAAGGCTATCAAACGCCCTCACTACCCTCTACCAATGCTAGATGACATCACACCCAAGCTAGTGGGAGCACGTTACTTCAGTGTAATGGATGCACGATCAGGATACTGGACTATCAAACTCACGGAAGAGTCATCTAAGCTAACAACGTTCAACACACCATTTGGACACTATCGATTTCTGCGTTTACCATTTGGTCTTATCTCAGCTCAGGATGAATTCCAGCGGAAGATCGACGAAACCTATGAAGGCCTCGACGGAGTAGTCGCAATCGTAGACGACATCCTCATCTATGCTACAAAGATCACGGGAGAAAGGTATCCGGCTCAACCCCGAGAAAAGCATAATCAGATCCACCGAGATCAGTTATTTCGGGCATCACCTCTCAGCTGATGGCATTAAGCCGGATCCAGAGAAAATCTCCGCCATCAAGAAGATGGAGCCGCCGAAGAACCGCGCAGAGCTAGAGACAGTACTAGGCATGGTTAACTACTTAGCCAAGTTTGCCCCGAGCCTCTCCGAAATCAACGCACCCATGCATCAGTTGCTCAAACAATCCAATGAGTTCCTGTGGGACAAACAACATGACACAGCATTTCAGAAAATGAAAGACCTAATCACCAGAGAACCAGGACCAGTTCTTGCCTACTTCGACCCCAACAAAGAGCCCAGACTACAAGTGGACACGTCAAAGTACGGACTAAGCACAGTATTACTGCAAGAAGGAAAGCCCATCGGCTACGCTTCCAGATCTCTCACAGACAGTGAAATCAACTATGCTCAAATCGAGAAAGAACTATATGCAATTCTGTTTGGATGTAAGCGTTTCCACCAGTATGTCTATGGCCGACAAGTCATTGTGGAATCCGACCACAAGCCCCTCGAGTCAATCATGAGGAAACCACTAGCCGCAGCCCCACCAAGGCTACAGAGAATGATCCTTCAGCTACAGAAGTACGACTTCACAATCATTCACCGTCCAGGCAAAGACATTCCTGTCGCAGACACGCTCTCCAGAAAGTCTCTTAGCTACCAGGACAGCAGCCTCAGTGAAGGCATGGATGTGCAGGTGAACATGGTGTACAACAGCTTACCTGTGAGTGACTCAAAACTGAAGGAGATCCGAGCAGGAACAGAGAAAGATGCACAACTCACACTGCTGAGCAAACTCATACATGAAGGATGGCCTGAGGAAAGAAGGAAATGCCCTCAGAGCATATCTGAATTCTGGAACCACAGAGACGAACTGTCACAAATCAACAGAATCATCTTCAAAGGGGAGAAAATCATCATTCCTACCAGTCTCAGAGAAGAGATGTTGACAAAAATTCATGCTGGACATATGGGCAGGGAAAAATGCAAACAAAGAGCATGTGACATTATGTTTTGGCCAGGAATGTGAAAACACATTGAGGACATTGTCGGAAAATGTTCCATTTGTCTAGAACGCCGCCCATCAAATGTCAAAGAGCCCATGATACCTCACCGTATCCCAGACAGGCCCTGGCAGGTCGCAGCAACAAATCTGTTCACATGGAACAACGAGGACTACATAGTGACTGTTGATTACTACAGCAGATTTTTTGCACTGGACAAGCTTCACAGCACCACATCCGCAGCTGTGATCCACAAGCTAAAGGCAGCCTTTGCCAGGCATGGCATGGTAGAGACTTTAGTCTCAGACAATGGCCCCCAATACAAATCAAAAGAGTTCGAGTCATTTGCCAAGGCATGGGATTTCACACATGTCACATCAAGCCCACATTACCCTCAAAGTAATGGCCTTGCTGAAAAAACTGTCCAGATTGCAAAAACACTCATGGACAAAGCCAAAGCGGACAAAAGAGACCCCTACATCAGTCTCCTTGAGTACCGCAACACTCCGGTTGACAACTTCAAGTCACCAGCACAGCTGTTGATGAGCCGCAGACTTCGCTCAATCCTTCCAAGCACCAACCAGCAACTGCAGCCAGAGATCGTCAGCTGCAAGCAAGTGCATGCAAAACGTGTACAGAGACAGCAACACCAAAAGAGATACTATGACAGGTCAGCTAGACTACTGCCGCCGCTGTACAATGGAGAATCCATCAGAATCCAGGAGCATGACTACTGGAAGCCAGCAGTCGTCATCCAGCCAGCTGACACTGAGCGATCGTATCACGTCCGCACCCCAGAAGGACAGGTGTACCGCCGCAATCGCAGGCACCTCCTGAACACCAAGGAACAACACCGTCATTCCGACGAGAGGATCAGTTCAACAGAGTATGATGAACAGAGCAATACACAAAACACATCGGCCTAGAAATTCAGTTGGCGTCACGCCAGGGCTTTAGCGCCGGAAAGTTAGCGCCGGCGCTAAGTCCCCCTGCGCGCGCCAAAAATTCAGTAGCGCCGCGCCCAAACGGCTGCCGGCGCTACTGGAGGGTGTTTGCGCCTGAAAATGGGCGCTACCTGCCGCATTGCGGCGCTATTCCGGCGCCCGATGCGGCAGGCTCGGGAAGTGCAGGCCTCCTCCTTCAGTTAAGGAGGAGCTGCCTGCACCCGCCCGCTGGCCGGTAAAATCTTCACAAAAATGAGCCCGGCACCTCGGGGAAGTGCCGGGCTCGCAGCCCAGAAGCATCTGTTCCGCGGGGGGGGGGGGTGGAGGAGTCCGGGGAGGGAGGTGCGGGCAGGCGGCCGGCGGGAAAGCGGCCGGCCGCCGCGCGACCTTAATGCGCCGGCGCAAACTCCTGTAAGACTCGGTTGCCAGAGTCTTAGTTGCGGCTGCCACGAGCGAGGCGGCCGCAACTCAATTTCAGCGCTGGGGCCCGTCACCACGGCAACCGGGACGCTGCGCACACCGATGACGTCATCGGTGCCTGCGCAGCGCAACCGGCCTACCGCCGATGGTAGGGCCCCAGGGAATTTCTGAACCGGCTGTAAGTCCAGCGCAATGACCTCTAGCGCCGCAAAATGGGCGCAAAGCCCACTCAATTTCTAGGCCATCATACCTACCTGAACCTAAACCTGAACCTGATTTATTGACCGATTCAGGAGCATGCTCAGTTCCATACCCCACAAGATCGGGACGAGAGGTCAAGCCTAGAGTTATCCTTGACTTGTGAACTGTCAAAGGGTGTAGGCGGATCGCTGCCCTAAAAAAAAACCGTACATCGTTATTGAAACGTTGAGATGTTCTCAGTGCTAGTTAAATGCTGAGTTTACTTATACGTTTATGCTACCGAGAACATTATGTAGAAGAAAAGTTTAAAAGTAATGCATAACATTTTTCTTTTAAAAGAAAGGGGATGTACCATTTGCATACTGAATTATCATTGGCCCGCAGGCATCTGTAAGGAATACCTATTATATTCACAGGTGATCACATGCTGAGTTGTCATTGGCCTGCAGGCATCTGTAAGAGGTCTTAACTCCATCTTGTCCCCACTGTACTGCTGTAAGAACAGACCTGATGCTTCATAAGAGAGTTTAAACTGTAATACTCCGTTGTCCTGCAATTTATTATTTTTGTACAAGGTGTGCAAAACAAGACAAGAACAAGGGGGTATAACAGTAAAATTAGAGCTAGGCCGTGCTGGGGTGATATCAGATAGCACATCGTCACATAAAGGGTAGTGAAAATCTGAAACTCTCTTCCCCAAAAATGCTGTTGAGACTGGGGGTTAATTGAAAATGTCAAAACTGAGATTGATAGATTTTTGTTAGGCAAGGGTATTAAGGTTTATGGAACCAAAGCAGGTAGATGGGAGTTAAGATAGAGATCAGCCATGATCTAACTGAATAGTGGAACAGGCTCGAGGGGCTGAATGGCCTACACATGTTACTATGTTCCAATGAAACAGGAATTTGAAGTATTAAATTCTGTGTGTGATTGTGTACAATTGCCAACAGGTTAGTGATTTATCAGACTGTTTCATGTAAAGTATATGGGGGAAAAATTGGGTCACGCCCCGAAAAGGTTAGCACCCCTGCTCCCAAAATTGGATGGTAACGCCCCAAGCAGGAGGCGGGGCACAACTAGAAGTGCTCCCCCTCCCTCTTATGGGCGCTACAGCCCAATATCGCGGCGCTACATGTCACAGCGCCACGCGCGCTGGCACGTCGTACCACGGTACTGCAGGCCTTCCTCCCCTTATTAAAGGGGAGGGACCTTGCGCAGCACGAACCGGGGCCCTGCTGGGCCACCAGGGAGCAGGGTGCTGGCAAAAGCCTGATCGCAGCCAGCACCCCACAGGAGGAGGGCAGAGAGAGCAGGTGCTGCCAGGCAGCCAGCAAAAAAAAGGACGCCTGGCACCTCCCCTTTAAATATCGCCGCCCCGGCCACACATACGCCCCCCTGACCCTGTCGGACATAGTGTCCGGCAGCAGGTCAGTGGGTGCGACCCAAGTTTGCGGCCGGGACGCGAGCGGGGTGCTGCGCATGGCGATGGCGTTCCCAGCTACCACTGCCGTAAACCTCCCACTGAATTTCACGGGGGGCGATAGCGGCGCTAACGGGAGGTGCAAAGCAACCAAATTTTGCCACCTATATAACTAACTAGTCAATAACGGGCCAACTAATTAGCAAATTACCTATCAAACCAGGAAAGGATGGACTCCAGAACAGCAGTTTAACACACAAGCCTACCACTAAAAGTAACAGGCAACACAGAGTGCTGCATCACAGGAGGACTGATTAGCCAGAAACTTAAATATCCAGAACGGCAGTAGGATTTGTCAATCTATACAGTCAACCATTACAAAAACAGGAGCAGTAACATACACAATGAGTGAGGTAGCTGCTATCAAATCATTACAGCTCCAATATTTTATAAGATGACCATAAGAAACATAAGAAATAGGAGCAGGAGTAGGCCATTTAGCCCTTTAAGCCTGCTCCACCATTCAATACGATCATGGCTGATCTTCTACCTCAACTCCACCTTCCCGCATTATCTCCATATCCCTTGGTTCCCTCAGTGTCCAAAAATCTATCAATCTCTGTCTTGAATATACTCAACGACTGAGCCTCCACAGCTCTCTGGGGTAGAGAATTCCAAAGGTTCACAACCCTCTGAGTGAAGAAATTTCTCCTCAGCTCAGTCCTAAATGGCCGACCCCTTATTCTGAGACTGTGACCCCTAGTTCTAAATTCCCCAGCCAGGGGAAACAACCTTCCAGCATCTACCCTGTCAAGCCCTTTAAGAATTTTGTATGTTTCAATGAGATCACCTCTCATTCTTCTAAATTTTAGCAAATAAAGGCCTAGTCTACTCAATCACTCCTCATAGGACAATCCCCCCATCCCAGGAATCAGTATAGTGAACCTTTGTTGCACTCCCTCTAAGACAAGTATATTCTTCCTTAGATGAGGAGACCAAGGGGGAAAAATTTTGGTGGCGCCCCCTTTGGGGCACTAACTTTGCCAGGGCACTACATTTAGCGCCCCAAAAAAGTTAGCACCCTGCGCCATAAATACAGTGGTAGCACCCCAAGCAGGAGGCGGGGCGCTACTGGAATTGCTCCCCCTCCTTCCTAGGGCACATAGTGCTGTGGTATTGCAGGCCTCCTCCCCTGATTAAAGGGGAGGGGCCTGGCGCTGCGCACACTGGGGCCCTACTGGACCACCGGGGAGCAGGGTGCTGGGAAAGCAGCCCGGCACTCAAGAGGAGTGCCTGGCTGAGCGATTGCAGCCAGCACCCTGAATAAAAGATGGCAAGGGGGAAGGTGCTGGCAGGCGGCCAGGAAAAAAATGGCTGCCCGACACCTGCCCCTTTAAATACCGCCGCCACGGCTGCAAAAACACCACCCTGACCCTGACGGACATATTGTCTGGCGATAGGGGGTGCAGCCGAATTTTGCAGCCGGGGCGCGAGCGGGGCACTACGCATGATGATGATGTAATCTCCAGAGGTGCGGCGCGACATGGTGCGCAGGGCGCTACCGCCGCCGCTAACCTCCCGCTGAATTTTGCAGGAGGCGTTATCGACGGTGCGTCCCCCCGGGGCGCTAACGGGAGGCACCAAACCCAATTTTCCCCCCCAAAACTGTACACAGTACTCCAGGTGTGGTCTCACCAAGGCCCTATATAAGTGTAATTAGACTTCTTCACTCTTATACTCCAATCCCTTTGTAATAAAAGCTAACATACCATTTGCTTTCCTAATTGCTTGCTGACCATGGTATTCAGAAGATTAAAATTTTAAAATAGCTTTGGCTTGTTTAGACAATTGTGCAGAGTCAGATAGCTTTCATTATAGTTTTGCCCCGGCAATGAAAATTGGCATAACCAAATGAATTCTGATGAACTGTGGAGAAATCCAGCTGGAATAATGCATTTTGCATCACCCAGGTGACAGGATTTCTTCTCCTTCATACACTGAAAACTGGGAAGCCAAGTCCAAGTTGTGCTTTTGTGTATTAATCAAACTTTCCTGTAAGCATTGGCTCAAGCATAGGAACAGGAGTAGGCCATTTGGCCCCTCGAGCCTGTTCCGCTATTCAATTAGATCATGGATGATCTATATCTGATCCCTGTGAAGTATTTTATAGTTTAGTTAAAGAGCACAAACCTCTCACTGTGGTGCCATTCTTCACAACATTAATAGCATGAAGAAGAAGCAATAGCACCTCTGGTGATAAAAACATGCAGCGTTGTAGTGGATTACTCCATAACATAAGGGCCAATGATTTTGGAGAATTTGGCGAAAGATTTAATTTGTTAAAAAACATAGAAATGTATACACCAAGATAGACTTCCTCTTTAAAAGGAAAACTCCAATCTGATTTACTTTGAATAGGCTGCAATGTTCCTTCCAAATATAATGAGACTTCCGTTAACAAACAGTTTAAGTGAAGTTCCCTTCCATTGATTCTACAGTGGAATTTTAGAGTATCTGAACATTGCCATTTTTCTACTCCTCATTCTTCGTTGCATTATTGATGAGCAATATTAATGGTAATGAATCAGTTTTTGCTGCAGATATTGATGAAAAGTAACTTACTGAGGATAGCCCTGAAATGTAAAACTGAATCACCTAGCATTTAAGCAACAAACAACAATTTGCCTTTATACAGTATATTCATATAAAAGGACATCTCACAGCACTTTACAAAGGGGAAGTGGATTCTGAGCAGGAATTAAAGGAATTTGGGTTGGAGATGGAAGCCATCAATGAAGAAATAGGAGGCTTTCAAAGGCAAGGAGAGAAGTAGCAAGACAGAACAGTTTTGAAAGAGAATTCTGATAAGTTCAGATAACGAAGCAGTCCATGCCCGCATGCAGCAAGACCTTGACAAGTTCAGGCTTGGGCTGATAAGTGGCAAGTCACATTCACGTCACACAAGTGCCAGGCAGTGACTAGCTCCAAAAAGAGAGAGTCTAACCACATCCCCTTGACATTCAATTACATTACCATCACCGAATCCCCCACCATCAACATCCTGGGGGTCACAATTGACCAGAAATTTAACTGGATCAGCCACATAAATACTGTGGCTACAAGAGCAGGTCAGAGGCTAGGTATTCTGCAGTGAGTGACTCACCTCCTGACTCCCCAAAGCCTTTCCACCATCTACAAGGCACAAGTCAGGAGTGTGATGGAATATTCTTCACTTGCCTGGATGAGTGCAGCTCCAACAACACTCAAGAAGCTCGACACCATCCAGGACAAAGCAGCCCGCTTGATTGGCACCCCATTCACCACCTTAAGCATTCACTCCCTCCACCACCAGCGTACTGTGGCTGCAGTGTGTACCATCTACAAGATGTACTGCAGCAACTCGCCAAGGCTTCTTTGGCAGCGCCTCCCAAACCCGTGACCTCTACCACCTAGAATGACAAGGGCAGCAGGCGCATGGGAACACCACCACCTCCAATTTCCCCTCCAAGTCACACACCATCCTGACTTGCAAATATATCGTCATTCCTTCATCGTCGCTGGGTCAAAATCCTGGAACTCCCTACCTAACAGCACTGTGGGAGTACCTTCACCATACAGACTGCAGCAGTTCAAGAAGGCAGCCCACTGCCACCTTCTCAAGGGCAATTACCAATGGCCAATAAATGCTGGCCTTGCCAGCTGTAAGAATATATTGTTCACGGTAAACTTGACTGAATCTAAAGATACCAAATGTGACAAGCTTTGAGGGCAAGAGACTGCTTGGCTAAAACATTTGTAAAACAAATGATGTGTATGCAAGCTGTTTTTTTTCTCCAAAAGATAAGGGGCTGAAAATTCAGTAGGGTTAGCGCCCCATTTGAGGCGCTAGAGGGCCTAGCGCCGGAGTTATGGCCGGTTTGTAAATTCAGTGGGGCCCTGCCATCGGCGTTAGACCGGTTGCGCTGCGCCGGCACCGATGACGTCATCGGTGTGCGCAGCGTCCCGGTTGCCGTGGTGACGGGCTCCAACGCCGAAATTGAGTTGCGGCCGCCTCGCCCGTGGCAGCCGCAACTAACGATGTTTCAGCAGAGTCCTACGCAAGTTAGCGCCGGCGCATTAAGGTCGCGCGGCGGCCGGCCGCTTTCCCGCCGGCCGCCTGCCCGCACCTCCCTCCCCGGACTCCTCCAACCCCCCCCCCCGCGGAACAGATGCGTCTGGCCTGCGAGCCCGGCACTTCTCCGAGGTGCCGGGCTCATTTTTTTCAAGATTTCAACGGCCAGCGGGCGGGTGCAGGCAGCTCCTCCTTAACTGAAGGAGGAGGCCTGCACTTCCCCAGCCTGCTGCACCGCATCGGGTGCCGCAGCGCCGGAATTGCGCCGCAATGCAGCAGTCAGCGCCCATTTCGAGGCGCTGACACCCTCCTGTAGCGCCGGCAACCGTTTGGGCGCGGTGCTACTGAATTTTTGGCGCGCGCAGGGGGACTTAGCGCCGGCGCTAAATTTCCGGCGCTAAAGCCCTGGCGCGGCGCCAACTGAATTTCTAGGCCAAGATCTTGAAAATTCTGTGAGAATCAGGAGTCAACCTTCAGATGCAAAAACAACAACTTTTCCAACCCCTGAACATCTGGCCTTGGTTAACTAAGCGTCAAAACAGATAGGAAGGAAAGTGAGAGAGAGCAAACAACACTATTCACACAGTTCGGGACATGAATGCTGTGGGCGAGTTGCCGAGTATTGGGGTATAAATGATGCTGTAGATTGACCACTCGTGGCTGCAGTCGAGAGCAACTTGGTCAGTTGCCAGTTAAAGTCATATGTCTAGTCATCGCTGAATTGACCTCTCACTGGTGTTAGTACGTATGTGGTTGCTTATGATCACTTGAGCTTAAAGTAAATGATTTAGATTTGTGCATGCTTACTTGTGATAAGTAAATGAATTGAGTACGAATTGATTTTTATGTATGATTATATTTATTTGTAATAAGTAAATGATTCGAGTACGGTTGTCATTCCGTGCGTGCTTGCTTAAAACAGGTAAATGATTTGAAACGGGTTGTATTTTGGGTGCTTACTTGTAACCTCTTGTTGATTTTAAGTAAAGAATAGTTTACCCTGAAATCTCGTGTTGTCTTTTCCACAGGTCTGAACTATAAACTGTCAAACAATCTGAACGACTTACACAACGAAGCCCACATCCCATGAATGAAAGCTTAAAATTCAGCCTTCAATTGTAAAATGGAAGGACAAGGAACAAGCAGTAATCCAGAGTTAGAAGAACAAAGAGCTGGGCTGTATGAATAGAGAAAATTCCCCAATAGGATGAGATCAAGCTCTGGTGGAATGAGAAAAGTGATCAAAATATCAATTTGCTGGGGCACAGAGAAATAATGGAATTTGACATGGGTGGGGATGATGAGACCACATGAATTTATGTGGGAGAAGTCTTGTTCTGCAGAGTTCTCAATAGCTGAAAAGGATGGAGGCAGAAGTCCAGCAAGCAAATTATTATAGAACTCAATTGTGAGGTAATGAACAGGTCATTGAGAATTTCACAAATGGAGCAGCTGAGGGTGACACATAGCAGACAATGTTTTAAAGGTGAAAGAAAGCAATCTTAATGACACACCAGATGTGGGGCTGAAAGTTTAGCTCAGTTCAAACAGAATGTCAAAGTTGTGCATCACTACATTCAGCCTGAGCAGACAGCGTGGTTGATGGTGTCAAAGCCAGATGCTGGCAACAGCTGAAAAGGATGGCTTCAGTTTTGCCGACATTCAGCTCTACAACATTTTGACTCATCCAGCACTTAATGTCAGATAGGCATTGAATAATAGTGACAGCCCTAGAGGCAGTATTGGTGAAAGGAAGATGCAAGTTGGCTACACAGTGTGTTCTTAAACTAAATACACTTAAACAGAGAGTTAAAGTTGGGAATTTGGAGAGAGTGGGAATTTGGTGCAGAGGAGGAAGGAGATGTTGCTTTTTGCCTCCAATAGTGGTAGTGCTGTGTGTTACAGGTAAATATTTAAGTTAATCTACGTATAACTTAAATTGATCAAGTAATTAGTTAAAAAAACGAAACTATAAGCTAAGTTAATTAACTACATAAACTTTAATTAATTAAAAAAATAAAACAAGGTTTTATAGGGATGGCAGTGCAGATGGTGTGCCGCAATTGCAAGATGTGGGAGTTTGTGGAGATCATCGCAATCCCGGATGACTATGTCTGCAGTAAATGTCTGCATCTGGAAGAACTTCAGTTCAGAGTGGTTGAGCTAAGGTCCAAGGTGCAGACATTGCGGGGCATCAGGGAGGAGGAGAGTTACCTGGACACTTTGATCCAGGAGGAAGTTAAAACCCTTTGCTTAGGTAGTGGTACAGGTCTGGTTATTGGTCAGGGACAGGAGATCTATCTGACTGCGACTCAGGCAGGTAAGGGGACCCCAGGTGAAGTGCTGAAGGAGCCTCGGCCTTTGCCCTTATCCAACTGTTACGAGGTTCTTGCTGCCTGTATTGGTCTGCAGGGTGGATGAGCAAACTGACCACGGCACTGTGGTAGAGGAGTGTTGTAGTGGTAGGGGACAGTATAATCAGGGCGATAGATATTGCTCTCTGCAGCTGTGACCAGGAATTCTGAAGGCTGTGTTGCCTGCCCGGTGCCAGGGTTAAGGGTATCTCCTCATGGCTGGAGAAGAATTTGGAGTGGGAGGGGAGGATCCAGCTGTCGTGGTCCACATAGGAACCAACGAAATAGATAGAACTAGGAATGAGGTTCTGCTGGGAGAGTTTGAGGAGCTAGGGTCCAAATTAAAACGCAGAACCTCAAAAGGTCATAATCTCTGGATTGTGAGCTACGCGCAAATTGGCATAGGGACAAGCAGATTAGAAGGTTAAATGTATGACTGAAAGAGTGATGTGAAAGCCAGGGGTTTCAATTCATGGGGAAAGAGGAAGCTGTTCCGTGTGGACGGGCTTCACTAAAACCCAGCAGGGACCAGTGTCCTGGTGATCAAATAACTAGGGTGGTAGATAGGGCTTTAAACTAATGAAGGAAGGGTGGGAGAATTCAGGAAAGGGTAAATTCAAAAGCAGTAAGAGAAATGTCAAGGCTGTATGGCAAAGTAGTGATTTGGGTAAAAATAAACAGATTGGGTCAGGAAGGGACAGAGAGCTTAACAAAGGTAATGGGGCATCAGTGACTAAGGTGACATCAGGGAAAAATAGAAAAAAGTTAAACCTAAAGGCACTATATCTGAATGCGCAAAGCATTCACAACAAAATAGATTAATTAATAGCAAAGATAGAAATAAATGGGTTTGATTTAATAGACATTACGGAGACATGATTGCAGAGTGACCAAGGGTGGGAACTAAATATTCCAGGCTGCTTGACTTTTAGAAGAGATAGGCAGAATGGAAAAGGAGAGGGGAGTAGTAAAGGATGGGATAAAGACAAGAGAGAGAAAGGATCTTAGCTTATAAACACAAGATGTAGAATCGCTTTGGGTGGGGCTAAGAAACAACAAGGGCCAGAAAACACTGGTGAGAGTAGTTTATAGGCCCACTAACAGTAGTTGTAGTGTCGGGCACAGTATAAATCAGGAAATTAGAGGAGCATGTAACAAGGGTAGTGCAGTAATCATGGGGGACTTTAATTTTAAATAGACTGGGCACATCAAATTTGCAGTAATAGTGCAGAGGACGAGTTCATGGAATGCATTCAAGATAGTTTTCTAGATCAGTATGTCGAGGAACCAACTAGGAACAGGCTATCTTAGATCTTGTATTATGAAATGAGAAAGGGTTAATTAATAACCTTGTAAAGGAGCTTCTGGGGAAGAGTGATCATAATATGATATAATTTTACATTGATTTTGAGAGTGATTTAGTTAAGTTGGAAACTAAGGTCTTAAAACTGAACAAAGCAAACTATGTAGGTATGAGAGGCGAGTTGGCTAACGTAGGTTGGGAAACTAGATTAAAAGATATGATGGTAGATAAGCAATGGCAAACATTTAAAGAAATAATTCATGATTCACAATGAATATACATTCCCTTAAGAAATAAAAACCCCACGAGGAAAATGGTCCATCTGTGGCTAACAAGAGTAGTTAAAGATAGTATTAGATTAAAGAAGCTCCTAATGTGGCCAAAAAGAGTAGTAAGCCTGAGGATTGGGAGGGTTTTAGAATTCAGCAAAGGAGGACCAAGAAATTGATAAAGAGAAAATAGAATACGAGAGTAAACTAGCAAGAGACATAAAAACAGATTGCAAAAGGTATGTAAAAAGGAAGAGATTAGCGAAAGTAAACATGGGTACTTTATAGGCAGAGACAGGAGAAATTATAATGGGGAATAAGGAAATGGCAGAGACATTAAACAAATCCTTTGGGGGAAAAATTGAGTCACGCCCCCTTTGGGGCGCTAACTTCGCCGGGGCACTACTTTTAGCGCCCCAGGAAAATTAGCACCCCCGCAGCCGAAATTGAGTGGTAGCGCCCCAAGAGGGAAGCGGGGCGCTACTGGAAGCACCTCGCCTCCCTCTTGGAGCGCTGCGAGGGAATATCGCGGTGCTACGTGCCGCAGTATTGCAGGCCTTCCTCCCATTCTTAAAGGGGAGGGGCCTTGTGCAGCATGACCCAGGGCCCAGCTGGGCCACCAAGGATCGGAGTGCTGGCAAAAGAGCCCAGCACTCAAGAGAAGTGCCGGGCTCATGGAGTGCAGCTGGCATTCCATGGTGGGGGGTGAGACAGGAGGCCAGGGATGGCAGCGGAGGCAGGTGCTGGCAGGTGGCCAGCAACAAAAATGGCTGCCCGCCACCTCGCCTTTAAATAGTGCCGCCCCGGCCGCAGGTAGGCCCCCCTGACCCCATCGGACATAGCGTCCGGCAGTAAGTCAGGGGGCGCTACCGAAGTTCACGGCCGGGTCGCGAGCGGGGTGCTACACACGGCGATGACATCATCGCCAAACGATTAGCGCCACCGCTAACCTTCCACTGAATTTTGTGGGAGGCGTTGGCGGCGCCGCGCCTGGGCGTTGGTTGCTTTGCGCCCCGTTAGCACCCACTGAATTTTTCCCCCTTTGTCTCTGTCTTCACAAGAAAAGACACAAAAAATTCTGCAAATAGTGGGCAAGTAAGAGTCTAGTGAGAATCATGAACTTAAAGAAATTAGTATTAGTAAAGAAATAGTTCTGGAGAAATTAATGGCACTAAAAGCCAACAAATCCCCTGGACCTGATAGCCTACATCCTAGGGTTTTAAAAGAGGTGGCTACAGAGATAGTGGATGATTTGGTTTTGATCTTCCAAAATTCCCTAGATTCTAGCGGATTGGTAGGTAGCAAATGTAACCCCGCGAATTCAAGACAGGATGGAGAGTGAGAACAGGAAACTATAAGTAGTAGGGAAAATGCTACAATCTATTATTAGGGCCATGGTAACAGGGCACTTAGAAAAGCCTTAAAGGGTGGAAATTGCGGTCAGAGGCTTGCTGCGGGCGAACGCCTCTGAACCGCAAGAAAACTCGGCACCTACCTGATTGCTCCGGACTCAGCAAGCGTCCCTGGGATCACGTGGGCCGGCCCAACAATTGACAAAGGGGGATTCCCATTATGCTTATGAGGATTCCATTTACGTACGGAATCCCCATAAGCATAATAGGAATCACCTAAAAAAATACATTTTCACAACACTGAACTAAAAATAAATCCTCACAGGTTCAAAATTAATTAAAATACCATTTAATTAAACATTTAAAATAAAAATGTAATTATTTGAAAAATAAATTTAAACATTTTTAAACGGGACAAAAATAACGTAAACTAATTTTAAATGTATGGGGAATGTTTAAATGATTTTTAAAAAATTATTTTAACCATTATGCTAGTAAAAGGCCTTACGCCTGCAAATAGCCCAACTCTGCACCAGTGAATGTCAATTTCCAGCAGATGCGTACAATCTGTCAAGCAGAAACTTAACAGATCGCAAATTCCAGGTTTTCGCACATGTACATCGTACGTGGAAACCCAGAACTTGCGGGGCACTTTGTGCGTAATCCGTCATCGGTCCCGTAAAATCCGGGTCAATATGATTGGGCAGAGTCAACATGGATTTATGAAAGGGAAATCGTATTTGAAAAATCCCATTGGAGTTTTTTGAGGTTGTAACTGGCAGGGTAGATAAGGGGGAACCAGTGAATGTAGTGTATTTGGATTTTCAGAAGCATTCGATAAGGTGCCACACAAGAGGTTCTTACACAAAATTAGGGATCATGCAATTGGAGGTAATATATTAGCATGGATTGAGAATTGGCTAATGGACAGAAAAAAAGAGTAGGAATAAATGGGTCATTTGAGCTGGCAGGCTGTAACTAGTGGGGTACAGCAAGGATCAGTGCTTGGGCCTCAGGGGACCGGGTGTAATGTATCCAAGTTTGCTGACAATACAAAGCTAGGTGGGAAAGTAAACTGTGAGGTGGATGCAAAGTGACTGCAAAGGGATATAGACAGGTTGAGTGAGTGGGCAAGAACATGGCTGATGGAATATAATGTGGATAAGTGTGAAGTTATTCACCTTGGTACGAAAAATAGAAAAGCAGAATGAACTAAAAATTCGGCTGTTTTATGCCACCTGTTACCAGAATAATTTTGCGAAAAAACAGCGGCTGCTGATATCTCACCAACTGGTGGCAGATCCCGCGGCCTCCGCCATTTTCCGAGGGCCAGAAGTGCTACTGGCAAAAGCGATGGCCCTGCAAATGTAAATTAGGGAGAGGGTGACACCAGTCGGCGTGCAATGCCAACTTAATGTCACTTCAGTGAACTTGAATCTTAGCGCTGAGTTCAGCGCTGGGTCCTAAGCTCACCCTGAAAACCCAGCATTCAGCAGACTGACAGAGGTACTGTCAGCACCTCTTAAAGGGACATATCTTTCAGGTAAGTTTGCATTTAAGCTTTTTGACTGGATTTTTTTATTTTATTGAAGTAGTGGCTTGCTGCAATAAATGTTAAAAGTATTTTTTAAGTGTGCAGGGAGTGCTGCTGGATGCTTGCAAGGCCTAGAATGGTAAAGGAAGGCCTCTGAGAAGACAGAAAATTATGCAAATACTCAGTAGGTCAGGCATCATCTGTCGAGAGAGAAACAGAGTTCACATCTCAGGTCGAGATGCTGTCTGATCTGCTAAGCATTTCCAGCATTTTATGCTTTTATTTCAGATTTACAGCATCCGTTCGCAGAGGGAAGAGGAAGACGCAGAAGAGGAAGAACAAAAGAGGAGGAAGCAGAACGAAGGATACAACCCAGACAGCCCCTTTCTGGCCAGGATATCCGGGATAGAATCATCCGCCTGTGGTACCAGTGACCACAACCCCAATTCCCCTTTCAACATTTGCCCCACCTTCCCTCTTTTACTGACCATCACAGCATCCTCTTGACCACAATGCTGAAATAAAAGCCACCACAAAGCAAACTTTCTAATCCAACTTTATACATCCATCCAATATGACATCAAGAAATCAACTCATCACCCTTATGCATTCTCTTCGTGACTGTCTTGTGTGTGCCTTTGCCTATCCTACTGATGTCACGCAGTGCTACCCCAGTGGCTGCAGCATGACTGGTGGAAGGCTGCTGACTTTCAGTGGGGTCACTGCAAATGGCCTTGCTGGTCGACCTTGAGGAGCTGGTGGCTAGGAATGTAAAATCGAGTGACGGTGTTTCTTCTTCTTCACTCTCCTCTCTCTCTTCTTGGTCAACCACTGGCTGGGCAGGCTGCATTTCTTGGGTGTGTGAAATGAGGAAGGCAAAAGGGTGGAGTTGTGATGAGGGGAGGGCGGGAAAGCAAGAGGTGCATGCGAGAGGAGAATAATGTATGAGGATACCAGCATCTTCTATCCTTTCAGCCCCACCACTGGTCAAGGGTTCAGCCATGCCCCTGCCAAGAATAGCCAGCACCATCTCCTCCAAGGGGGTGAGGTAAAGCTAGGAATGCGAGGTGCACCTCGTGATTGGTATAGATTGTTGGTAGGGGAGTGATGAGGTGGGAGTCATGCATTGAGAAGTGTGTGAAGCTAGTGATGCAGTTGGTAGATGACGACTTTTGAAGATGCATTCACTGACCTTGACCACTGGTCTGAGGACATGAAACTTCTTTGGGCACTGAAGCCGGTAGTGGGGGCGATACATCCCACAATGTTTTGCGAAATCACAGCCTCACTTTCAGGGGCTGTGCGAAGCTGCAACGCTGCTAGTGGATGCCACATTGGGGCCTGATTCTGCCACCAGGAGGGCATTACACAGTGAGTTTATCGCCGGGCTAATAATCATTAGTCGCCAGCACGAATTTTTCAGTCCTACCGCCGCCACCATTTTCAACGGCTGTTAACCCGCGGCCGCAGTGTCACCGGCAGCTTTTGTGTCGCACTCGAATTTTTAGGCCAATACTTTTTAAATGGTGAGAGATTGGGAAATGTTGTTATTCAGAGGGATCTGGGTGTCCTTGTACATGAATCACTGAAAGTTAACATGCAGGTACAGCAAGCAATTAGGAAAGCAAATTATATGTTTGCCTTTATTACAAAAGGATTGGAGTATAAGAGTAAAGAAGTCTTACTGCAATTATATAGGGCCTTGGAGTACTGTGTACAGTCTTGGTCTCCTTACCTAAAGGAAGGATATACTTGCATTAGAGGGACTGCAACAAAGGTTCACCAGACTGATTCCTGAGATGGGGGATTGTCGTATGAGGAGAGATTGAAGAGACTAGGCCTATATTCCCTAGAATTTAAAAGAATGAGAGGAGATCTCATTGAAACATATAAAATTATTATAGGGCTTGACAGGGTTGATACTGGGAGGATGTTTCCCCTGCCTGGGCAGTCTTGAACTAGGGGTCACAGTCTCAGAATAAGGGGTTGGCCATTTAGGACTGAGATGAGGAGAAATTTCTTCACTCAGAGGGTTGTGAATCTTTGGAATTCTCTACCCCAGAGGGCTGTGGAGGCTCAGTCGTTGAGTATATTCAAGACAGAGATCGATAGATTTTTGGATACTAAGGGAATCAAGGGATATGAGGATAGTACGGGAAGGTGGAGATGAGGTAGAAGATCAGCCATGATCTTATTGAATGGTGGAGCAGACTCAAAGGATCAAATAGCCTACTCCTGCTCCAATTTCTTATGTTCTTATGAGTTGGATTTTATTTACATACATGTGGGAGTTAGCCCATGCTAGCAGATGCTGAAAAGCAGCAGCCTGTAGATAATTAGAAGGAGGGTACCAAGAATTGAACCCTGAGATACACAGGAGATGACTATGTGGACAGCGGAAGAAGCTGAGGAGATCTAGTGTTTGTGTTGAAACAGGTTAGAGTGGAACCATGAGGGAGCAGTGCCACAGATAGCAGACCACAGAAGAGAATGGAGTGAGCAATGGTGTTGAAAGCGGCAGAGAAGTTGAAAAAGACAGGAGGGACCATGAGCCATGGTTGCAGTCACGCAGGATGTAATTGTTGACTTTGACCAGGACCTTCTTAGTACCATGGCCTGGTCAGAAGCTATATTGGAGGAACTTGAACAAGGAGTAACAAAGGAGATATGCATTTAGTTGAGTGACAACAATACAATTAAAGACTTTGGAGAGAAAGGTAGGTTAAAGATAGGTTTGCAAGGCAAGAAAGCATGGACTTTTAAAGGAGAAACCAATGAAAACAGTCTTCAAAGGCATGAGAATGGAGCTTGAAGAGAAGGTGAGATTGACAATGTCAACAAACACAGGTTGAGATGGAGAAATTAGATAGGGACTAGATTGGAAGGTAGTTGAGAGAGGAAGTGGTAGATTTCAAAGAGGAAATCAGCTGAAGAAGGTTGGGGAGAAATGGAGGAGAAGTTGTAGAGTTTTGGGACCGAGTCTGAAGGGGGTTCAGGAGGAGTGGGTGAAGAGAGGAAGAAGGGAGGCACAGTGCAAGTAGCCATGCAGATGCCTTAGATTTAGGAAACAAGGAAGTTCATGAGCTCCAATTTAACAAGGGAGGATGGATATTCTATGCAGTGTTTGACAATGGGATACAATAAGTCATCATAAATATATTTCCAGTTACAGTTAAATGTCCATTCAGCATCTTGTACATTACAAAATGGTATTAGACTTAACCAACCAGATATTTGAATTACATTTTTCAATCAATACATGATAATTACCCAACCAACAAATGAATCATTAAATATGCACATCTGCATTCAACCACAGGGCCAGGCCAGAATAACAAGTTGAGTTATGAATTATGTACATGGACCTGTACTGGCTAATGTAATGACAAGATGATTTGTCAATATTAAATTTTAAATTAGCATTGTAATCATTTTTCCTTAAATAGTGGACACAGAGGCTTCAGTCATTGCAGCCAAGTTATGCCATGTTGCGGTTTTAAAATTTTCCAGAAAATGAGGAAAAACATTTTTTTTGAAAAAGGAGCTATAATTCCAGAAAGTGGCTTACAATGACCATAGACACAGGGCTCATGTACTGGTGGCACAGCGTGGAGATGTAATTGTGAATAATGTAGTCCACAAAACTGAGACTTCCCAATGAGTACAACAAATCTCAAAATACATCAATTTGAAAGAATTTAGTACATCAGCTTATAGTGAAACCTAATATACTCACTTCATCACCTATGATTTCCCCACTATGTGATAGCTACTAACAATGAGAAAAATATGAAAACATGGTAGAAGAAAAAGTAATTCAGTCCATCCAGCTCAATGCTTACAAAGGCCAAATACAATTGCATCATTATGTTTCCCGACTTATTTAATCATTTAAGAGACTAATCGTTTGAGAAACTAACTACAGGTGAGACTTCCAAAACATAAATTCCTTGTGAAACTTCTCCCTTACCCACTGAAGCAATTGGATTAACAGTGTTGCATAACAGGAGAGTGTAGCACACAACGATGGGGAAACCAGAAAAAAAATACTCGGCTGTAATCTAATCAGGAGATTTTGATTATCTTGAAGCATGAGAATGAAATCCAGGAATGGATCAAGGCTGTGAAATCATTCCCTTCCCACCTTGTATTGCATGTCAGATGCTGGACATTTTGATTTACATTTTCAGCTGTGTTCTGGACTTGGAGCTCACTGAGGTAAGGAAGTTGCAAACAAGACGCACGTTAACAATATTTTCTTTTGCTTCACTTTGTTTTTTGTTTCAATGGGTTTTGATCCTCCCACTGGCACAGACAGATTTATCTGCCAGCAATAGAGCTGATGTAAAAAAAAATTGTAGCTTTTGAGATACATGTATCAATGTTCTGGTGTAGGTGGGTTTCTGTGGCCAAGTGACAATTAAAAGCCTATTAATTACAGATAAGAATTTGTGACGTTTATGGAGAAATAATCTGGAGTTAATTAAAAATAAATGATACAAATACATATAGTAGTGTATTTGTTGCCTCAGATGCCTGCATAGTGTTTATTAAAGGGATTTATTATGCCATATAACAGGCCTCAGCTGAGAGGGCAGTGGGCAATGTAATCTCAAGCATCTGCCAGTGCTACTCTGTGGTTAGCCCAAAGAAAATATAGGAGCTGAAAGCAGCACAGGTTACTTTTCTCCTACTTTTACATCTCTGTGGTTATTATAATAATAATAGTAGCATGCATTTAAATAGTGAATTTAAATCAAAACAGTAGGATGCAAAAATGTTCATAGTATTTATTGAAAAATAACTTTACGAACAGTGCCACAACAGCACAGTGCAAAGTACAACACTGCTATGTTTGAATCATGATATTCTCACCATCAATCACCCAGTAATTCAGTTCCAAACCCTACTTACTTGAAGACTATAATGTTCATGGGTATATTGCACCTAAACTGTTCATAATTATAAGCTTAGGTTCAGATTTTATTTGAATGTGTATTTTGATTACGTTTTCCAAAAAAAGGACTGAGTAATAATTCTAATATATTTTTTGTGTGTGCCAAAATATATGGATAACTGAATAAATTCCAGTTTTTATGTAACCAGTAACTTGACATTTACAAAGTAAATGGTGACATATAATTTTTAGGCTTTATTAATCCTGTGCCCTTCTGTTTCATTTTGTTAATTAGAGATTATCAAGTGGGAACTAATTGTAAGCAAACACCTCCATCAACCATCACTGCCACTTTCAATCATATAATTAATCAAAAAGGAGAGAGTAAAATGAACAGGAAATGTCTCTGGAACTGTCCTTTTTCAGATCATCACCAATACTAAGCTACACATACTAGGAGGATCCCAAGTTCCACCCCTGGTCTGTGTTGAGTTAGCTGATCTCAGCTGGGCAACAATAAAAGCTTTTCAATTGGTTAGGAAGGAACAGAATACTCATATTTCTCTTGCTGAGAATGGTGTGCATCATGGCCCTTCCTAGCTTGGGAATGCTAAAGCGACAAAGGATTACCTGTTTCCATACCTCCTGAAGTTCTGGTAGGTTACTGACTGCTAAGGAACATATTAGATTGGTTGCAGAATGACTTGCCTAATGATTTTTCTCCCTTTCTGGAGATAACCTTGACCACCAAGGACTAGAGCAGCAATGTAATGGGAACACCATTACTTCCAAGTTCCCCTGTAAGTCACATATCATCCTGACACATAGCACCATTCCTGCATTGTCGCTGGTTCAATATGCTAGAATTCCCTACTTAACAATGTAGTGTATGTACCTTTAAGAGAGAACTACGTTTACAGCTCCTGTATACTGTAGTACCGGCAGTGACCACACCTGTATATAAGCCTTGAGCATGCCTCTGTACTGTTAGTCTTTAGACTACCCTCCTCCAGTAAACATCTGTTGATTGTTAATTTACAGCCTCCGTCTAGTTATTGGAAAACATCATACTTTAAGAATCACGGATTCAACAGTGGCGACGAGGTCGATTCAAATCTACCTGCAACTCTGCATTTCCTTTCAAGGATTTGCTCCGGGAGGACGGTGGAAGAAAGTCGAGGCCAGAAGCACGGGCGTCGACCACGAGCAACCGCCCAGTCATCCGGCAGAGAGTGAACATCGCAGGGGAGGCTGTTGAGAACTGGGCTTGGTTCTCCAGCCACGATGATCCAGCAACAGACTAGCAACAGATACAACGGAGACCGCAAGAATATGGCACCAATGAAATGTCATATGGAGCAGGGAAGTGTTATCGCTGCGGCAGAACAGCACATGACCAGAAGGATTGTTGGTTCAAGGACCAAGTGTGCAGACAGTGTGGAAAAGCAGGACACATAGCAAGAGTCTGCAGGTCAGGGAAGAAAACCAGCAGCAAGAAATCTCCACAGGAGAAGTACAAAAAGGTACATAAGATGATGGACAGTAGTTCAGACGAACAGAAAAGTGATACAGACTCCGGAAGCAAGGAGCTGGGTTGTCTGAAACTACATAAGGTAATCAAAATGGAGGATCACCAGACTATCTGGGTCACGCTCAAGATAGACGGAGTCCAAGTGAAAATGGAATTGGACACAGGATCAGCCCTAACAGTCATAAACAAAAGGGACTACAAGCGGCTATTCTCACATATACACTTGAAAGCTACAGAGATTGTCTTGAAGACGTACACGGGGCAAAAAGTCTACCCCAAAGGAAAAATAAGGGTGAACGTGATATACAAAGGCCAGGAAATACCAAAAATGGACCTATATGTATTGCCAGATGGAGGACCACCACTACTAGGGCGTGAATGGATCCGGAAGATACAATTAGATTGGCATTCCATACAGGCAGTGAAGGTTGAGGCCAAAAAGGATGACGAAGATGTGCGGGTTAGGATGATTGGCTATGATAAATTGACCCTTAGTGTTAGGGGGATTAAATACGTGGGGTTACGGGGATAGGGTGGGATATGTGTTGGTGTAGGGGTTACGGGGATCGGGTGGGATATGTGTCGGTGCAGGCTCGATGGGCCGAAATGGCCTCTATCTGCACTGTGGGGTTTCTGTGATTCTGTGATTCTGTGACGTCACACCTGGACGACTGTCAAAAATGCTAACTGACGCACAAGAAGTGTTCCAGGAGGGACTCGGAACACTAAAAGGCATAACAGCGACGATTAAAATAGAGGAAAATGCAAGCCCAAAGTTTTTAAGCCCATTATGCGATCTGACCAGCCGTCAAAGCAGAGCTGGAAGGTTTGGAACATTCAGGAGTACTGTCCAAAGTGGACTGGAGCGAGTGGGCTGCACCCATCGCTCCTGTAATGAAGAGGTCATTGAGTAATACGCCTGGGGAACCAAAGAAGGTCCGCATCTGTGGGGATTTTAAGGTGACCGTGAACCCAGTCCTTCACACGGTACAATATCCGCTTCCACGGATTGAGGATATTTTCGCCTCACTACCTGGAGGTAAACACTTCACTAAGATTGATCTGGCCCAGGCGTACCTGCAAATGGAGGTAGAAGAAGCCTCGAAACAATACCTCACGATCAACACTCATAAAGGTCTCTACCAATACAACCGGCTGGTGTTCGGGGTAGCATCGGCTCCGGCTATTTGGCAAAGGGCAATGGATCAAGTCCTGCAAGGGATTCCAGGGACCCTGTGTTATTTGGATGACATCCTGGTCACGGGCGAAAATGACAGTGATCACCTCGCCAACCTGGAGAAGGTGCTCACTAGATTAAAGGAATATGGGCTACGAGCTAATTGCCACAAGTGCAAGTTTTTCCAGAAGCAGATCTTGTATTGTGGCCACGTCATTGATGAAGAGGGGTTACATAAGTCCCCTGAAAAGATTGAGGCAGTAGTCAAGGCTCCAGCACCGGAAAATGTGTCACAACTGAGGTCGTTCCTCGGGCTGGTGAACTACTACCATAAGTTCTTACCAAATTTGTCTACAGTATTACACCCACTGAACACCCTACTGCAAACGGGGGTACCATGGAAGTGGAATGACCAATGTAAACGAGCTTTCCAGAAGTGCAAAGAATTGATCACATCAAAAGAGGTGTTGGCCCATTTCAACGCAGCACTACCAATTCGGGTGGCGTGTGATGCATCACCCTATGGTACTGGAGCGGTGCTATCGCACAAATTACCAGACGGGTTGAAGAGGCCAGTAGCTTTTGCGTCTCGGTCACTAACCTCAGCCGAGCGCAACTATGCCCAGATTGACAGGGAGGCCCTCAGCCTAGTATGGGGAGTAAAAAAATTCAACCACTATCTGCATGGGCAGAAGTTCACCTTGCTGACTGACCACCAAACACTTGTCTCCATCTTTAATCCAAAGAAGGGCGTTCCGGTGATGACTGCACAACGGCTACAAAGATGGTCCCTTTTCTAGGGGCGAACCAATATGAAATAGAGTATAAGGGCATGAAACAGCATGGAAACGCTGGTGGGCTATCACGCCTGCCACTGCCTACTGCGGAGGAAGCACCAGCAGTGGACCCTATCGAAATATTTTATTCGTCGATAATTGAACGCTTGCCAGTAACTAACGCGGATATAGAGAAGGAGACCCGAAATGATCCGACACTGTCTCGGGTATATGATTTGATGGTGAAGGGATGGCCAACACATGGCGACTCACTGTTGCCAGCATTCTCATCCAGAAGAGAACAGCTGTCAGTATGCCAGGGGACAGTGATGTGTGGATCCCGAGTGGTAATTCCACCCAAGTTAAGGGAGAGAGTGCTCAATGAGCTTCACGAAGGCCATCTGGGAGGGGTGAAAATGAAAAGCCTTGCTAGGGCTTATGTGTGGTGGCCGGGGATCGATCAACAAATCGAGGACCTAACAAAGAGCTGCTCAGGATGCCAGAAGTTCCAAAATGCACCACCACATGCCCCCCTACACCCATGGGAGTGGCCCTCCTCGCCATGGCAACGGGTGCATATTGATTTTGCTGGTCCATTCATGGACTCAATGTTCTTAATAGCAGTGGATGCGCACTCGAAATGGCCTGGTGATCAAAATGTCCTCCACCACTACAGAGAAAACGACTGCAGTCCTACGGACCATATTTGCCAGGAACGGCTTGCCAGAGCAGATTTGCTCTGATAACGGACCACAGTTTGTGTCCGAAGAGTTTCGGAAATTTATGAGAAGGAATGGGGTAAGGCATTACACATCCGCCCCGTATCATCCAGCCACAAATGGATTGGCTGAGAGGTTCGTACAAACCTTTAAAAAGGCAGTAAGGGCCATGTGCGACGATGACATTCCACTACAGCATAAGGTGGACAATTTCCTGTTAGCCTACAGAAATGCGACACATGCAGTTACCAACCAGACCCCGGCCATGATGTTCTTTAACCGAAGGTTGAGATCTCGTCTGGATTTGCTCAGACCAAATGTGCGAAGGAATGTTGAGGATAAGCAATTCCAGCACATCAATGAGAAGCCAACAAGGAGCTTCAATGTAGGACAACCAGTCTTGGCCCGCGACTACCGAACAGAGAAATGGCAACCCGGAACGATATGCACACGGCAGGGGCCACTAATGTACACAGTGGATGTCGGGGAGAACATTGTGAGATGCCACGTCGACCAGATCCTAGCATCACAGGAATGAGTCAACCCCATGTCTCGCGTACCTGGGGATGAACCCGACATACCGGTAGCATCTACCTCAGAAACAGTAGCAGCGGAAACTGATGAACTAACCGACGAAAGGGAGCCAGAATCGCCCCGCACCAAGAACAAGAACCTCAGGAAAGGCGCTATCCAGAAAGGATCAGGAAGCCGCCCCAAAGACTGAATCTATAAATAGACTATTTCAGTTTAATGTGCATGTTAAAGTGTTAACTGTTATTTGAATGTTATGGGTACTGTTAATCTAAAAGGGGAGGAATTGTAGTGTATGTACCTTTAAGAGAGAACTACGTTTACAGCTCCTGTATACTGTAGTACCGGCAGTGACCACACCTGTATATAAGCCTTGAGCATGCCTCTATACTGTTAGTCTTTAGACTACCCTCCTCCAGTAAACACCTGTTGATTGTTAATTTATAGCCTCCGTCTAGTTATTGGAAAACATCATACTTTAAGAATCACAGATTCAACAAACAACATCATGAGAGCGCCATTATCACAAGAACTGCAGTTAGTCAAGTAAAAGGCCCACCACCTTCTCAAGGCAAGTGTTAACCCGCATGGTGAGAAGAAATAAACAAACAGCACACTTAGAGCTTGCAAGGATCTCTGCAACAGTAAGAAGGATCGTGGACGCATGGAGAGGTGGGATCCTATGGAGCAGCAGATTTTGTAGGCATCGAGCGGGCAGGAAGGGAAATTATGGTCCTGTTGATTCATTGTAGAAAATTGTCAGCCACTTTAATGTCCCTCATCTATGTAAAATATTTTGTGACTGTTTCTCACAAGTGAAAGATTTGCATAATATCCATAATGTTTAATTGTTGGTGAGATATTTTCTTTATTCTAGGGGATTCAACTTGCATACATAGAATGATCCTGGGGCAAGGCGGTTACAATATTTTCATGAAAGATGCACTTGATTTAGGATTATTAAAGAGTTGTTGCCCTATGCTGGCAATATTTTTGTCAGATTTAGTTGCAGCTATTGGGGTATTTTAGCACGTACTAGCCACATTTTGCAGTGCAGCAATGTGATTGTATTAGGATTTTAGGTCAGCTTATAACCAATATTTATACTTTGTAACAGCAAATCATACTTTCATGTCATGAGCTGTGCCACTGCACCCTCTTCTGTCTACAGTTTTGTAAAACACTGTCAGCTGACAGTAAACCTTTAAATCCTTTAAATGGTAAAATTAATTCAGGTAAATTAACGTTTTGGTTAAGCACTCAAGGGAATTATGATTTGTCTGTGAACTGAAAGTAGTGTTCACTCACTGAGAATAAATAAAAGATATTACACAAACAATGGTGTGTTGGAATTATTCTTTTAAGAGTGTGAAAATAAATAAAAGATCCCACTTAAAAAAGAATGAAGTATGTTGTTTAACATTGGAAATTATGGAAATAATAAATGGTACCTTACTCTGCCCTATTCTGGAATAAGGTATGAGAGCAGACTATTGTTGGTGTTTTAAGAGATCACTGAGTAGTAAAATATCAATAGAGTACTTTATACTAACCTGAGCAGTAACATAATGCAGCAAAGAAATTGCTCATGGCAGAGTGAGATACAATTTTTATTTAATGTTCATGAATAACTTCAATTATTAGAAGGTATATTTTTTAAATCAATTTTGTGAATACTGTAGCTTCCTTTAACATGGGAACACAAAGCCTTGATACACATTAGCCAGGTCTTCACTTACAAACTCTATGTTAGGATAACTTTTGAAATCATTCTTAGTTAAAAAATGTTGGAGTTGCATTGGCTCCATTAAGATCATCAGGATCGCCTCTAAGGCTGAGCAGGAAAACATTCAGCGAGTCATTACAGAGTGGGACATCTAACTGGATCCAGGGCATTTGTTCTGGAATAAGATGCGAGAATAGACCATTACCCAATGAATTAGGAGGTCACGGAGTAGTAAAATAACAGCACTGTACATTATACTGAGCAGTAAAATAATACAGCAAAGAAAGTTTTATGCCACACAATGCTCCAGCGTGGATCACACCCATACTGCTCATCATGCCTGACAGGGAAGGCAAACATAGAATCTGCTCCCAGGCTACAGTCAATGATGCTTTGTAGCCCACCTAGGTTTTCTCACTGTCTCTGTGAGGGAATGCCTCTCCACTTCCCCATGGCCCCACTAGATACCCCATCATATATAAATTCATCATGCCAGTCCTGAACTCATGTCTTAATCCCCAATTCCCTTCTCCGTACGGTGGAACCTAATTGTATCTTAATTGAAACACAACTATCACTACAGACCAAACGCAGATTGGGTGACCGCCTTGCGGAACACCTCCGTTCAGTCCTAAGGGGGACTGAAGTAAGATTTAAAAATGAGCGTAACAGGGCACGTTTAGTAGAACGCAATTGCGCAGCAAAATGTTTAAAGATGAAATGTACTAATTATTCATATGTTTAATTGCAGAAATGACCATACCAGTTTAGAGAGATGAAACTTACAAAAAGAGACAATGACATAACCCTTTTCTGGAAAAACGAAACTTAGTCGTGGTCAAGAGAGAGAGGGTCTCGTTTCTCAGAAATCACATGACCTGATGACTCATTTCCAAGAAATCAGAGGGTCCACAGGCCCCTGCAGTGAAAAGTGAAACTTATGTTATTGGTTACCTTGTAGAAGTTAGACACACCTAGTTAGTGATTAATGTATAGACTTTTAAATCGATTGGACCTCTGGAGTAGGAGGTCTCGGAATATGTGTATAACTGTGTAAACCTCAAGAGATTCGGTGGAGTTGGAGCCTTGTGTTGGGACGCAAGAGCCATAGCTCCCCAGGCCTGAATAAACCGTTTTTACTTCAATTATTGGGTCTGTCTTTCTTACAACAAGCCAGTGTAGTTGACTTTGTATATCACTTAGTCCACACTTTGGGGGCTTACATCAATTGGCGACGAGGATGGGATATGCGTTCTGAACCAGACTCTCGGACAGCGTTAACCTAAGACGGGTGTGTATGTTTTAATTACCACCTGTAAAATTAGGGGTTAATCGCTGGCGAGACGTTGAGTCAGAATCGACGTATAAAAGAACTATAAAAAGAAAGACACCTTTAATTGAAGGCGGTTAAAAAGTAAACTGCAGTAGGGGTAGGGGCAGGTAGTTCCCTACCAACCTTTGGGGCAGGTAGTTCCCTAAGGACCGTGAGGCGGGAAAACCTTGGTAGGGGCAGGTAGTTCCCTACCAACCTTTGGGGCAGGTAGTTCCCTAAGGACCGTGAGGCGGGAAAACCTCGGTAGGGGCAGGTAGTTCCCTACCAACCTTTGGGGCAGGTAGTTCCCTAAGGACCGTGAGGCGGGAAAACCTCGGTAGGGGCAGGTAGTTCCCTACCAACCTTTGGGGCAGGTAGTTCCCTAAGGACCGTGAGGCGGGAAAACCTCGGTAGGGGCAGGTAGTTCCCTACCAACCTTTGGGGCAGGTAGTTCCCTAAGGACCGTGAGGTGGTGATACCTCAGTTAGGGGCAGGTAGTTCCCTAAAATCCGTGAGACGGCGAAATCTCAACAATTGAATGAATGGGTGCACCGTGGTGAGTGAATGAGATAAAACCCTACGGTCATAAAGAGGTTAGAACAGACAAGGGTGAGGTCTGTCCCCAGCACCTAGCCTGAGCCTGAATTAAGAGGACAGTAGTCCCACGTGACGGCCAGGATCAAGTAGGACGCCGGGAGCTACAGACACCACAGTACCAAAACCTCGGGACTAAAGGGTTGGTGTGTGTCTAACGAAACGAAGTGACTAACAGAAAGCAAGAAACTAACTAAGGTGACGCTATAGGAGCGAACAACGTAGCGTACAAACCTAATTCACCAATACCGTGAATTAAGCATTAAACATAGCAGTTAGTTATGACTAAGAGGGTGGAAGAAAAATCCTCAAGGGACCTGGATTCTATAACCCGACTCCTGGAAAATAAAAAGAAACAGTGCAGAGAGCCAAAGGCTTGGTGGGGAGGAGCTAAAGATAAAGAGGCAACAGATAATGTAAGGAATTGAAACAGAAGGGAGAGATAAAGAAGGAAAAAGATCTAATTTGCAGGCGAACCAATTTGAAACCCCAGCAAAAAAAAAAGAAACAAACAGGGATTTGGAAACTAGGGAAAGCTGTTGAGTCACAGATTTAAAAAGGAAGGAAAAGATAAACTTAAAGCTTTACCAACATGGAAGTTATTAGCATCTGTACCAAGACAAGTAAAACACGAGATTTGCTGAGTGAAAGGAACCTTAGACATATGCTGAAATTACAGTTTGTATAAAAATGTGTGAGTGTGGATGTTTTCCTGATTAGGAATGTTTAAGAGGATTCAATATTCCTTTGTCTGAAAATCTGTCCGTTAAGAAAAAGAACTGTCTGCTGTGTGTTGTAGCTCCACCCACTTCTCTGTGTTAAAGTAAAAGCATTTAACCCCTTTGTCTTGTCGGGGATTTTGGAAGTTTAAGAATGTGCAAATAAGATTGTGCCCTCAGAATGAAAAAACCTATTACAATTTAAGTTAAGCTGGAGTGTAAAAACTGAGAAGAGCAACAAAAAGTTTGTTTAATGAAAGATTAAGTTTCAGTCTAAGATCTAACCTTGAAGTTATGAGGTAAATTAACCTATTAAAACCAGACTTTCATTGTGGCCACAGTGAAATTCTGGTTGATGTAAATTGGTGTAGTCCGAATTGAATAAGATAACTCCACTCCGCAAGAATATCTGATAGCGGCAGGTCCCTTTACAATATTTAATTGACTATGGTACTGGAAGCCTTATAGAAGGCGGGACTAGAGTTAAACCTTAGAAAGGTATAGGTAGGGAAGGATGAAGTAGTCGACCTAGGATGCATAGTGACACAAGGGAAGAGACAAATGCCCAAAAACAGATGGGAGGGGCATTAGGACTGGCTGCGTGCTTTGATTGCTCGCAAGCTTCTAGGGATGGCAGCAGGAAGGGACCGCGCCAGAGAGGGGAGGGGGATCCGAGGATGTTTGTTGATGCATTGGTAGGGGGCCGACAGGGCAAAATGTTAATAGACACAAGAGCCACAATCTCATTGACAGACTTACCCTTGCCCCGAACGAAACTTTCAGTTAGTATAGCAGGAATCGGTGGACGAAGAATCAGGGCTTATAAGAGCGAAACAGTCTTACTAGAAATTGGATGTATAATAATACCTACACAGTTGTGGGTATGCGAGAACACCGAAGGAACAATCCTAGGGATAGATATACTGCGAGAAGTAGGAACTTTAGTCGACCCTAAAGCGAATGAAGTGTACTGGCCCCCAGATTATAAGTCAAACAAACAGGCAGGCCCGGGAAACAAAGTAGAAATGGCCCAGCCTATACAGGATTTGATCAAAGGGGGGTAGCCAAAGGAAAATGTGTAAACCTATATAGATAGTCGGAATGCCTTTGGGGTGGTGTCTGATTACATGATAGCGGGAGTAGGCAGGGATATATGACACCAGGAGAAGACCCGTAAGAGACAAGAATATAACCAAGGAATTAGTAGGAACCTCTCTCCTACCCAAAGAGTGCATAATAATAAATTAAAGCACACAAGAGGATGGGCAGCTAAACGAGCAATTGAGAGAGGGAATCTGACCAATGAAGCCCAAATGTTCATGTTGAATCAAAGTGTGAAACCACAACTGTCTTTCAGTCAGGGATGTTTTTTGGGTTGCGTGAAGTGACGCAATAATGTTTAGCTCCACCTTCAAAAGCCTGCGAAGGAGTTAACCCTTTCCACTGACAGCTGTTTGAGTTCACCAAGTAACAACTTCAGTATTACTGAACAGAATTTAAAGATATTGGACATTATTAAATGTAAATTTCTTAATGTTGAGTTAATATTTCCCCACAGTGATAGAAGGAAAATTAGGATTTGATAAATGGAAGTTATCTTATAAACTAATTGCAGCACCGTCTCAAACGGCCGGGAGACTGCTGGGGAGGCTGTCCGGTTACCCAAAGATAAATCTGGACAGATAGTTAGAGACATGAGGCCAAAGACCAACAGATTATACGGGATCGAGAACAGGATACACGGGACGACCAGAAGGAGGTCTTAGCAATAGATAGCAAAGTGATAGCAGAAATAATACCAGCCAAACCAGGGCTAGCACCCAGATGGTCAGGACCTTATGAAGTATTAATGAATAATGACACATGTGCTCATGTAGATGGGTCTGGAGCGGGTAAAGGAAGGTGGAAACACTGGACTCAGTTAAAAATATATAAGAAAGACAATGAGTAAACCAGAGATGGTGCCCTTTTTGACAGAGTGAGGAGTATACTAGAAGATATAAAGAATGGGAAGGGGGAGTTACTACATATATCAATGATAGGGCTGGGTATGATGATAATATTATATATGCCATAGTTTGCATCTTCAGGTATGTCTGGGGACAGAGCCACAGAACAAGAAATGAACCAGATGTACAGCATTTTGAACTGATAAAATGTATAAGAGCAGAATAATTCTAACTGGCTGGTGACGACCAGCCCCCTTTTTGTAATTACAGGAACATTGGACGTCCGGAATGAGATGGAGCGTCCTCGCCTTGATTCTAGGGATAAATATAAGTATTGCCATTATCGAGGGGGATTAGTAATAAGGAGAACACAGGATGAGGTGTATTTTAGTGTAGCACATAGAGTTACTAAGCTTGCCATTAATATGAGTACTTTTGAGATACAAAACAAACCTGGAACTCCCTGTGGGTAAAACAATTAGAGGATCCACAGGAAAAATCTATCTTACAAAGATGTAAGAAACGGGAGTATTGGAAACGACCGGAGCAGGGTATGCGGCCGGGTTAGCAACAGTTAATAGCTTGGACATAGAAGGAGTAAACGAAGGAGTAGAAGAATTACAAGCAAAAATAGAGAAGTTACTAAAACAAGCTACTGGAAATAGCCAGCAATTGACACTGGCAGGGAAACCAAACAATAATGCAATTGTCGGGGGTGGAAGAGATAGTAGCCCCCCATTCAGAAACAATCAATACAATTATTGATAGACTTAATAATGCTTCTCGCCAAAACAATAATAAGGAACTAATATGTGCCACGTAGGGCTCATGGCTATTGTCGAATGCTCAGCATAACATGAGGCAAATAAATAATGGACAGATCCCTGATTGGATTACTAATAAGGATCTGGAACCTTGGATTGACACAAATAAAAGCCTATGTAAGGAATGTAAAATGGGACAAGTATACCGGGCAGGCGATTGTCTGACCCCATGGACTAAGATGATTGGCTTTGTACTGGCCATCCCACAATTCCCAGAAGGGGGACAACCCCGATACGATGTGATTAATATAGGAGAAGTACAAAGGGAAAGTGGGTTAAATATCATGATGTCCCTACCAAGGCGCTTTGGGAAAGGGATGAAGATAATAAACAGAAGAATGAAACCTAAAGGGGGGTGGTAGTGGACGGGTGCCACCACAAGGGAAGGACATGGGTGTGCACACACCCCCCCACCGAGGGAGACACATCCGAGTGCGGATTTGCGTAAATTACCAATTGCACCCTCGAGGTTCACCCAAGGGGATACACCGGACCTGGGTAGCATCAAGGAACAATGGGACCTGTTGTGTCACCACAATTGAATAGAAATATGAATATCAAAATATGGCTTATACCATTCCCCAGCCAAACCGTTGTATTGGTCTAAAGATACCTATACAGATAGGAAAACCTGGTCATTTGATAATATGAGACTTACTAAAAAGGGTTGAAACTTATGTCATACCAGAGCCCAAGGCAATTCCTAAGTTAGAGGAAGCTTGCCAGAAGTTACGGCAGGAAACGAAGGAAATTTTAAAGTACTATCATAAAATAGAAGAAGGCTTAAAGAAACAACAAAAAGACATTAGTACAACATTAGAGGAAACTCACCCACTTCCTCATATTTTGATAATTGGGGATCAGGATGGTCGGGGACTTTGGGCGCCTCGGTGGTACAAGGCATAATGATATTCCTCTTGATTGTTATTCTGATATATTGTGTATTTTTATTTCTCCAGTGCCTTTGTGCCAGAATGAGTAAGGCCGAAATTGGTGCGGTGAAGGAAGTAGAGCCTGAGGAGGGGCAGGTAGCGATGTTAAGAATGGACAACTCCCCCGCCTCTCCAAGGCAAATGGTGTAAGACGCGATGGGAAGCCCTGAAATTATATGGGATTAATTGGGCATGGTAAATAAAGACCGGGCCGGCCAACCGTAAGATGGAGGTGGCAGAAGGAGGGTGGCAGAAGGAGGGTGGTGAATGAGGATTGGTGTGTGATGACAGTCTCGAATTGGCACGTCACACACCCCACGTGGGAATGAGGGACAGGCTTGAGCAGAAAAGCCTCAACCATTAGTGCAGGGTCTAAGGGGCCCCGGGAATGGTTACACCGGAAGGAGTGCATAAAGGAAAGCCCACCCTAAAGGAAAGACCACCGTAAAGGAAAGATCACCATACCACAGGGGGGGAAGTCGGCCTCCAAATTAATAAGACATATACATGTATAACCTAGGCTGGTAGAAGGCCAGGGAGTGCACGCTTTGGCAGACACCAGGCAGTGGAAATACATGTTGACCTGTTTTGGAACAATTGTCCAAAAGGTCAAAAGGAGGGACTGAAGTAAGATTTAAAAATGAGCGTAACAGGGCACGTTTAGTAGAACGCAATTGCGCAGCAAAATGTTTAAAGATGAAATGTACTAATTATTCGTATGTTTAATTGCAGAAATGACCATACCAGTTTAGAGAGATGAAACTTACAAAAAGAGACAATGACATAACCCTTTTCTGGAAAAACGAAACTTAGTCGTGGTCAAGAGAGGGTCTCGTTTCTCAGAAATCACATGACCTGATGACTCATTTCCAAGAAATCAGAGGGTCCACAGGCCCCTGCAGTGAAAAGTGAAACTTATGTTATTGGTTACCTTGTAGAAGTTAGACACACCTAGTTAGTGATTAATGTATAGACTTTTAAATCGATTGGACCTCTGGAGTAGGAGGTCTCGGAATATGTGTATAACTGTGTAAACCTCAAGAGATTCGGTGGAGTTGGAGTCTTGTGTTGGGACGCAAGAGCCATAGCTCCCCAGGCCTGAATAAACCGTTTTTACTTCAATTATTGGGTCTGTCTTTCTTACAACAAGCCAGTGTAGTCGACTTTGTATATCACTTAGTCCACACTTTGGGGGCTTACATCAGGGACCCCGAGCTTCCGGTCGCCTGTCACTTTAATTCAGCGCCCCACTCCCACTCAGACCTCACTGTACTCGGGCTCTTGCATTGTTCCACGGAAGCTCAGCGTAAGCTCGAGGAACAGCACCTCATCTTCCGATTAGGCACTTTACAGCCTTCCGGACTCAACATCGAGTTCAACAATTTCAGACCATAACCTCGGCCCCCATTACATTTTTGCTTATATTTTATCCACATCTTTGTTTTGGCCCTTTCCACCCCCCCTTTATTTTATTTATTTTTTTCTCTCCCACATGGCAGCTGTCTCTCATTCTGCCAGAACCTTTCACACATAATCTAGAGCCGTCTTTTGTCTCCACTAGTCCTATCACCATCTCGTCTTGTTTTGAATACCTCTTAATATCTCTTCACTTCGTTTGTTCTCTCCCAGCCCTGCCTTTCGATCTATTTCATTTCCTTTCCAGTTTTGAAAAAGGGTTAGACCCGAAACGTCAACTCTATTTTCTCTCCACGGATGTTGCCTGGCCTGCTGAGTTTTTCCAGCATTTTCTGTTGTTATTTCGGATTTCCAGCATCTGCAGTATTTTGCTATCGCTACAGATAAGTGTTGACTCAGGGGGAGTCAAAGAGTAACTGCTCCCCCAATAATTTTACATTGCACCACAAAATGAGCTCGGTTATTAAATTGCAGGTGTATTACCTGATGATTACCTTGGTTTCTTGCTGACCATCCAGCATGCCTCCTATTCTGGACTCGTGATGTGCACAGTGGGGTTTTCAAAGTGAATTAATTGACATTTTGTTTAACTAGTGACTTTGTGTACAACTGTTCAGGGTGGAAGGAGGGTTCCAGGCAAATAGCAGCTGTAACAGGCCAAGCCATACTGGACTACTGTCATATCATAGAAACATAGAAGATAGGAGCAGGAGTAGGCCATTCGGCCCCTCGAGCCTGCTCCGCCATTCAATGAGATCATGGCTGATCATCCAAACTCAGTACCCTGTCCCTACCTTCTCCCCATATCCCTTGATCCCTTTAGCCTTAAGAAATATATCCAACTCCTTCTTGAATATATTTAATGAATTGGCCTCAACTGCCTTCTGTGGTGGTGAAGAAATTCCTCCTCATCTCTGTCCTAAATGGCTTACCCCTTATCTTTAGACTGTGACCCCTGGTTCTGGACTCCCCCGCCATCGGGAACATCCTTCCTGCATCTAGTCTGTCTCGTACTGTTAGAATTTTATAAGTTTCAATGAGATCCCCTCTCATTCTTCTAAACTCCAGCGAGTATATAAGTCCAATCGACCCAATCTCTCCTCATACGTCATTCCTGCCATCCCAGGTATCAGTCTGGTGAATCTTCGCTACACTCCCTCCATAGCAAGAACATCCTTCCTCAGATAAGGCGATCAAAACTGCACACAATACTCAAGGTGTGGTCTCACCGCGACTCTTCGGACGCCCTCCGCCACTTTAACAGTTTCCAGTTTCCTGGCTTCCTTTTCACCATGGATGTACAATCCCTCTACACCCCCAACCCCGCCAGGATGGCCTGAGGGCGCTCCGCTTCTTCCTTGAACAGAGGCCCGGCCAGTCCCCATCCACCACTACTCTCCTCCGCCTGGCTGAACTTGTTCTCACATTGAACAACTTTTCCTTTAACTCCACTCATTTCCTCCAAATCAAAGGTGTTGCTATGGGTACCCGCATGGATCCTAGCTATGCCTGCCTTTTTGTGGGATATGTGGAACACTCTTTGTTCCAGTCCTACTCGGGTCCCCTCCCTCACCTCTTTTTCCGATACATTGATGACTGTATCGGTGCCGTTTCCTGCTCTCGCCCTGAACTAGACCATTTCATTCACTTTGCCTCCAATTTCCACCCTTCCCATGGTCCATCTCGGACTCTTCCCTTCCCTTCCTCGACTTTTCCGTCTCCATCTCTGGGGATAGGTTATTGACCAATATTCACTAAAGCCCACTGACTCCCACAGCTACCTGGACTACACTTCCTCCCACCCCGCCTCCTGTAAGGACTCTATTCCATTCTCCCAGTTTCTCCATCTCCGCCGCATCTGCTCCGACGATGCCACCTTCCACACCAGTGCTTCCGACATGTCTTCCTTTTTCCTCAACTGAGGATTCCCCTCTACCGTGGTTGACACGGCCCTCGACCGTGTCCGTTCTATCTCCCGCACTTCTGCCCTCACCCCTGCCCCTCCCTCCCGGAACCACGATAGGGTTCCCCTTGTCCTCACCTTTCACCCCACCAGCCTCCACATTTAGCGGATTATCCTCCACCATTTCCGCCACCTCCAACGTGATCCCACCACCAAATGCATCTTCCCCTCCCCTCCCCTCCCCTTTCAGCATTCCGTAGGGACCGCTCCCTCCAAGACACCCTAGTCCACTCCTCTATCACCCCCAGCACCCCTTCCCCTTCACCTGGCACCTTCCCGTGCAAGCGCAGGAGATGTAACACCTGCCCTTATACCTCCCCCCTTCCCACTGTCCAGGGCCCCAAACACCCCTTCCAGGTGAAACAGCGATTTACTTGTACTTCTTGCAATCTAGTATACTGTATTCGCTGCTCACGATGCGGTCTCCTCTACATTGGGGAGACCAAACACAGGTTGGGTGACCGCTTTGCGGAACAGCTCCGTTCAGTCCGTAAGGGTGACCCCGAGCTTCCGGTTGCCTGTCATTTTAATTCACCGCCCCATTCCCACTCGGACCTCACTGTCCTTGGCCTCTTGCATTGTTCCACGGAAGCTCAACGTAAACTCGAGGAACAGCACCTCATCTTCCGATTAGGCACTTTACAGCCTTCCGGACTCAATATCGAGTTCAACAATTTCAGATCATAACCTCGGCCCCTATTACTTTTTCACTTATTTTTTTATCCACACCTTTGTTTTGGTTTCCCCCACCCCCCTTTCCTTTTTTTTTCTCTCCCACATGGCAGCTGACTCCCATTCTGCCAGCACATTTCACACCTAATCTAGAGCCATCTTTTGTCTCCACTAGTTCTATCACCATCTCGTCTCGTTTTGAATACCTCTTAATGTCTCTTCTCTTTTGTTCTCTCCCAGCCCTGCCTCTTAATCTATTTCATTCCCTGTGCCTCTTTAGTCTTGATAAAGGGTTTTGACCCGAAACGTTGACTCTAATTTCTCTCCACGGATGTTGCCTGGCCTGCTGAGTTTTTCCAGCATTTTCTGTTGTTATTTCGGATTTCCAGCATCCGCAGTATTTTGCTATCATACGTGGTCTCACCAAGGCCCTGTACAACTGCAGCAAGACATCATTGTTCCTGTACTCAAATCCTCTCGCTACGAAGGCCAACATACCATTTGCCTTCTTACCCACCTGCTGCACCTGCATGCTTACCTTCAGCGACTGGTGCACAAGGTCACCCAGGTCTCATTGCACTTCCCCTTCTCCCAATCTATTGCCGTTCAGATAATAATCTGCCTTCCTGGTTGCTAATTAATCACATTGGTGAGACAAAGTCAAGAATAGATCTAGTCCTTAATATCAGGGTCCAAGGTAAATATCTCCTCACATGACACAGAACAATGAAATCACTCTTGGAATGGTTAACAAGCCTTCAAATGTGACAGCCAGGATCATCATTTGTTAGAGTTTAAATAATACATTTAGTTCTATCAACATTGCACAAGAAAGTAAATATATTTTGTACATTAAATCAACACAGATTCAATTATTAGTTTGTAAAACCATTTTTGAAGAATAATTGTGGTCACCAGTTATTAAGCTTAAACTAAGATGCAAACTTTACTGAAGAAATATAGAAGCAAATGTTGTCATCAGGATTTGCTTAATTGTAGAGATAAGGCAGGTATTTTCCCCTGATCTTAAGAGCCTCATCAGTCCTTTCAATGACCTGTTCTATTTAAATAAATGATGGTATCTGTGCTCTGCAGATTTACCATAATGTACAGTAGATGAATAGAACTTCTGCTGTGACTATAGGCCAATAATAATTTAACATACAGCATTAAGGACTGAAGAAACTCAAGCCAATCACTACATTTGATGTGCAAAAAAAAGAAAAAAGTGTAGTCCTCACAGGAGGAGTCAGGGCATGCTTACATGGGGCCACGTATTGTGGGGGAACTCAGGCTGAGAGAGGCTCCATATTAGAAACTAACACCAGATGGTAGCCCTCATCATAGGGCAAGAACATATATTGTTTTAAGTTTGTAGCACGGAGGAAAACAGTATTAGATTGCCCTTAATGCAGCTTGCCACTGATAGGAAAAATTGGACACTTATTACGCAGTATTCAGCAGTGACAGTGCTTCAGTCCTACTTCTCCACTGTTGCAACAAGTTGTTGCTCCTATCACTACATAATACAGGATAGTTGGCAGTTTGTTTCAGGAGTGAGAAGCTTCACAGCCTCATTGGTAAGTCCTCATTCATAAAACGACAAAAGTACAAGTATTCCCATCGTTCCTACAATTAATGACTTGGATCATCAACGCTGCATAATCAGAATACAGTAATGCAGGACCAAATGTATCACATAAAAACACAGACTGCGTGCGCTCCACTTTATAAACTCGTTGAACTGCCAAATCACCACCATACTTACTGTTAATATCAACCAGGACCTGTCATTATCTACTTTCCTTCATTGCAGATTGCCCAGGACCGTTGTTGCATTTGTGAGCTACATTGTGCTGTGGATAAACGTTGTTGCATTTCAAGAATGTACTACTTAAGGATATGTGACTGCCTCAGTAACAAACATGGATAAGGAAATATTTGCCAGTGCCATTGTCAGGAGTGCCGGCTGCAGCACTACAGTATGATTCAACGGCGCTGCAGTGACTTTACATACCGGCGCTTTGTCATAAACCCCCAAAAGAGCGTGTTCTGTCCCTGCCCCTGTTCTTGGAGTCTGGTAGCACTAGGACCCTGTGACCGCTGATTTTCTCACGCTGTGGCGATGCCACTTTCAATTAAAGTTGCAACTTTACAAGTAGATTGAAATGAGAGGACTACTCCAATCGATCTCACTGACCAGCTTTCTTTCCAATGACTTGCCTACCCCACAACCCATTTATTATAAAGTAATGTCCAATTGTAATAAACCCACTTTTCCTAGGGATCGGAATCAGATCCTGTCTTTCGGGTTGTGCCGGTACTCGGGTAATATCGTCAGCAGAAAATCCAGCTCGTTACCGCCTCCTGCTCTTGGCCGGAGGTATTGATCGAACCGATTCAGGCTCTGACCTCCACCCCCGGCCACGGGGAGCACCCGAGACCGGAGAGGACGTTGATTTAATAATAGATGGATGAAAGCTTACTGACGTTGGAAGCTACCGGCTAGAGCTGCTCCACAAGCCTGCTTTCTTTCCAGCCCCGATTAGAAATTACCGACCGACTCCCTGCTCCCACCCCCAGAGAGTGAGCGAGCACAGTGCGAACCTAATGGTCAGAAGTCTACGTTATAATCCAGCATTAGAAGTTCTTAATATTACATTGGCTCTTGTTACAATCAGTCGCTGTTCCGGAGCCGGTGCACGCACTGAGCCGAGAGCTGAGCTGCTCCTTCTCAGGGGGAAGGACTGTTGTAACTACAGCCCATCTCGGACTGATTTACTCCTTACTGTACCATCTTACTAACACTGCCCTACTCTGCAGACTCTCTTCTCGCACACAGACCCTGTGGCGGTTTGAGCGCCTCCCCCTGGGGAGTCACCATATGAACGCTATGTATATCGGCAAAGTACGGTACAATCTGTTCTTACTCCGGTACAGGTTTCGTGTGTGACTCTAGCTGCTGTCCACGTGACAGCGGATTTCGACCGGTTCAGGAGCAAATATTATTTAATGCAAAATATAGAGCGTCTTTGGTGTTGCTCCAAATCGGAGGCAGCGGAGTTTGTGCTCCCTCTCCGCCCCTGCCCACTCGGTGCCGCGACTGCAATAGTGCTCGGTGTTGGTTCTGGGATGCAAACTGACTGTTAAATGCAGCTTGCGGGATGAATATATTGGGTGATAAATGCTGGGTCTGGACCTGTAGTAGAAGATGGATGGTGGGTCTAGACTGAACGTGTTGGGTGTTGAATGGTGGGTGTGGAATGAATGTATTGGGCAGATGTGAACTGAGTGTGTTGGGTGTTGGGCTGAATGTGTTGGGCTGAATGTGTCGGGTGTCGGGCTCAATGTGTCGGGTGTCGGGTGTCGGGCTCAATGTGTCGGGTGTCGGGTGTCGGGCTCAATGTGTCGGGTGTCGGGTGTCGGGTGTCGGGCTGAACGTGTCGGCTGTCGGGCTGAACGTGTCGGCTGTCGGGCTGAACGTGTCGGCTGTCGGGCTGAACGTGTCGGCTGTCGGGCTGAACGTGTCGGCTGTCGGGCTGAACGTGTCGGCTGTCGGGCTGAACGTGTCGGCTGTCGGGCTGAACGTGTCGGCTGTCGGGCTGAACGTGTCGGCTGTCGGGCTGAACGTGTCGGCTGTCGGGCTGAACGTGTCGGCTGTCGGGCTGAACGTGTCGGCTGTCGGGCTGAACGTGTCGGCTGTCGGGCTGAACGTGTCGGCTGTCGGGCTGAACGTGTCGGCTGTCGGGCTGAACGTGTCGGCTGTCGGGCTGAACGTGTCGGCTGTCGGGCTGAACGTGTCGGCTGTCGGGCTGAACGTGTCGGCTGTCGGGCTGAACGTGTCGGCTGTCGGGCTGAACGTGTCGGCTGTCGGGCTGAACGTGTCGGCTGTCGGGCTGAACGTGTCGGCTGTCGGGCTGAACGTGTCGGCTGTTGGCTATATTCGTTAGAGTTTAGAATATTCGCTCGAGTTTAGAAGAATGAGAGGGAATCTCATTGAAATTTATAAAATTCTAACAGGACTAGACAGACTAGATGCCGGAAGGATGATCCCGATGGCGGGGGAGTCCAGAACCAGGGGTCACAGTCTAAGGATAAGGGGTAAGCCATTTAGGACAGAGATGAGGAGGAATTTCTTCACCCAGAGAGTGGTGAACCTGTGGAATTCTCTACCACACAAGGTCGTTGAGGCCAATTCATTAAATATATTCAAGAAGGAGTTGGATATATTTCTTAAGGCTAAAGAGATCAAGGGATATGGGGAGAAGGCAGGAACAGGGTACTGAGTTTGGATGATCAGCCATGATCTCATTAAATGGCGGAGCAGGCTCAAGGGGCCGAATGGCCTACTCCTATCTTCTATGTTTCTATGTGCCGGGCTGAACGTGTCGGGTGTCGGGTTGAGTGTGTTGGTTGTTGGGCTGAAGGTGTTGGGCTGGATGTGTCGGGCGTTGGGCTGAATGTGTCGGGTGTTGGGCTGAATGTGTCGGGTGTCGGGCTGAAGGTGTCGGGCTGAATGTGTCGGGTGTTGGGCTGAAGGTGTCGGGTGTTGGGCTGAAGGTGTTGGGCTGAAGGTGTCGGGTGTCGGGCTGAAGGTGTCGGGCTGAATGTGTTGGGTGTTGGACGGTAGATTAAATGTGTTGGGTGCTGGGTGCAAACAGGGATGCCAAATCGCTGTACTCACGGTAGAAGAGGTATTCGGTGTAGCTGCTCCAAGCCCTGTCGTCAATGGCCTGGCCGCACACTGAGCCGGTGAGGGACGAGTTGCTGCCCAGCAGAGTGAAGCCCGCTTCGGCCAGGGTGTCGAAGGCTCTCTCGAGCTGCCGGTAGCGGAGGTAGAAACGGGACGTGTACCTGTCCGGGGTCCGGTCCGGGTCCCTGCTCTCGTTCACGTTGTCTCCGAACACTTCCTTGAGGAGCCCGATGCGGCCACACGCCAGGATCCGAGGCACCCGGCGGAAGAGCCGGGCGTCCCCTTGCATGTTGTCCCGCCCCAGGACGCACGACCCCCGGTAGCCCAGAGTGATGAAGCCGGCCCTGCGCTCGGCCGCCTGGCCGCCGGGCCGCGGGGGGAGGTCGCTGCCCTGGGACAGGTCGTCCAGGTCGCTGTGCGAGGGGTCGTCGAGGCCGGGGCTCTGCCTCTCGTCCGGGCTCAACATGCGGACCAGCTCGGGCAGCTGGAAGAACTCCGCCTCCCGCCGCAGGCGCATCTTCTCCGGGAAGAGCTCGGGCAGCACCACCGCCCGGTCCCGCAGGTAATCCAGGATGTAACGGAACAAGAAGCCGTCCCGGTCGATGAAGAAGCGTCCGCGGTTGTCCCGGGCCAGCTCTGGGCCGCCAGAGTTCCTCTTGTGGCCGAACATCCTGCCCAGCACCGAGTTGGGGAGGCTGGTGAGGGTGGCGAGCCGGGTGAAGTACACCTGGCCGCCCACATTCAGCTCCACCACTTCGGGCACCGCCGCTGTCCCGCTGCTGTCCCGGGCTGGCAGAGCGGCCGCCCTGCAGTTGGCATTCAACGCCATCGCCCACCGGCCTGGGCACAACTTCTGGCCGGGTCACCCGAGCCCTCCTGCTTCCTCCCGGGCGGCAATGTCAAGGAGCTTCCCCCGCCCTGTCTCGCTGCACTCCCCGGTGCCGAAAGGAGGCGAGCGCCGGCTTTGCTACCTCCTCCACCTCCTCCTCCTCCTCCCGCGGTTTCCAAGGGGGTTGAAGCGGGCCAGATTCCCCCTCCCCGCCCGCCCGCCCCGGGGGGCTCTCTGGTGGTCCGCTGGAGGGAGGGAGGAGGGGGCTGGCCAAGTTGGCGGCTCGGGTGCCACTTGCTGAGCCGGACTGTTGCTTCTCTCTCCGGGGTGTTCCCGGCCGCCGGGCTCGGTGCTCTAAGCTGCCCGTGTCACATCTCCGAGAGAAAGAGAGAGAGAGCGGCTCTTACATCATCTCCCCTAGATCACACACCGCCTCCTGTCGACATCGACTTCTCCAACTTGTAGACGCGGGATGATTCAGCTTCACACGCAAACTGAAGAAATCTCCCTTCCCCGCTTTGCGGCTGGCTGACTTCTGCCTCTCGCCAATAGTCAGCGGCGCTCTGGCCAGTTCCAGACTCCGCCACTTTCACAGACTCCGCCTTCCCAGCTTTTTTTTACCTCTCACGGCTCCGTCTTCATCGAAAAATCTGCGAGACGGGAAATAATTGTCCCCGAGGGTCAATCACAGACACAAAGTTGTCATTGAACATGAAGTCACTGGGAAACCGAGTGTGTTGTATCCCCACGGTGAAGCACTAGCGCTCCAGTCTCTCTCATTTGTCATTTCATCGTGTTCCAGTGCCCTGGGCCGCAAGGGATCACTTCTATTGAGATGCGATGGGCTATTTTAGGATGGAGGACTAAATAATTAGATAAAGCTGCAACTGTGCAGGAACTGTGCAGGTAAGATGACCCAGCAATCCATAAAGTCGCGCAGCCAAATCAGAAGCGGCGGTGGACGCCAGCAATTCAGATACAGAAATATTACCACAAGTAGGCGAGATCTAGTTTCCGGGGAGAGTCCGTTGTAACGTATGAAGTAAAAGTTTAGACCATAGGGGACATATGTGGTCACACTAACCAGTATTATCATCAATGAATTCGAATGTAGTTGATAGTGATACTAAATAAAGCTACGGTGAATCGTTACTGGAATGTCAGTCGTATGCAATGGGATCCGAAAATCCTTCAAACAGCGCCTAACACACACACTAGTAATCACATACAATTTTAGCTAAAAATAGCATCATTAAATATGTAGGAAATATAGGACTGGTATTTTCTTCCCAGAGAAACAAACTATGCCATAAACAAAATAGCCCATTCATAAATGATGATTATTGTGGTTAATTCAATTGCGTAAAAGGGTACTCGGGATTTATCTCGCTTTCACTTCGTGCATCAAAACCAGTAACCATTCTTCATGGGTGCCATTTCCTATATTGTTGTAAAATTGCTGTGTGGAAATACACACTGAAACCATATGGGTCTCTCTCTGATATCAGGATAGAGCTGCTTCAGGATAAAGCTGTTTATAATATCACAGCTGATGCTACACGAGAGCTCAAAAAACACATACTGGAATTTTGAAATAAAAACAGGAAATGCTGAAAGTGCACAGTAGCGCCATCAGCATCTGTATAGAGACAATCTGGTTTAGTGCTTGCTAATGGCCACTTTAAATGTTAACCTATCTTTTTCCTATGGTCTCGGACCTGCTGTCCACATCTAGCATTTTCTGCGGGTCTTTTTTTTAAATGTCATGGTGTTACAATAAATATATAAAACAAAATAGCTGTAACGTGGTCCAGAAGCTACGATCGTGTCTGAAACTGCCAAAAGCTGGGCCAATTACTGTATGGTCACAATCGAGAGATTGATCTTAACACTTCCTCCCCCCGCCCCACCTACACCCTGTGGATTATAAGTAGTGAAGTTTAGGACTTACTAGGCTACGTGGGCTGTTGCATGTTACAAAGGAGTAGCATGCATTTAACAACAATAACTTGCATTTATATAGCGCATTTAACGTAGCAAAACGTCCCAAGGCGCTGCACAGGAGTATTTTAAGACAAAAAAATTAACACCGAGCCACATAAAGATAAATTAGGGCAGGTGACCAAAAGCTTGGTCAAGGAGCGTCTTAAAGGAGGAAAGAGAGGTAGCGAGGCGGAGAGGTTTAGGGAGGGAATTCCAGAGCTTAGGGCCTAGGTAACAGAAGGCACGGCCACCAATGTTTGAGCAATTATAATCAGGGATGCTCAAGAGGGCAGAATTAGAGGAGCGCAGATATCGCGGGGGGGGTGGTTGTGGGGCTGAAGGAGATTACAGAGATAGGAAGGGGCGAGGCCATGGAGGAATTTGAAAACAAGGATGAGAATTTTGAAATTGAGGCGCTGCTTAACCGGGAGCCAATGTAGGTCAGCGAGCACAGGGGAGATGGGTGAACGGGACTTGGTGTGAGTTAGGACATGGGCAGCCAAGTTTTGGATGACCTAAAGTTTACGTAGGGTGGAATATGGGAGTCCAGCCAGGAGTGCATTGGAATAGTCAAGTCTAGAGGTAACAAAGGCATGGATGAAGGTTTCAGCAGCGGATGAGCTGAGGCAAGGGCGGAGACGGGCGATGTTACGGAGGTGGAAATAGGCGGTCTTTATTATGCTGTGGATATGTGGTCGGAAGCTCATTTCAGGGTCAAATATGACACCAAGTTTGCAAACAGTGTGGTTCAGCCTCAGACAGATGTTAGGGAGAGGGATGGAGTCAGTGGCTAGGGAATGGAGTTTGTGGCGGGGACCAAAAACAATGGCTTTGGTCTTCCCAATATTTAATTGGAGATAATGTTTGCTCATCCAGAACTGTATGTCAGACAACCAATCTGGCAATTTAGACACCGTGGAGGGGTCGAGAGAAGAGGTAGTGAGGTAGAGCTGGGTGTCGTCAGCGTACATTTTGAAGAGATCGCAAAGTCTCTGTTTGAAGAATGGACTCAGTCGAGAATATTTTTGTGGACTTTATGGGCTGAGGGTGTTTTCCCTGTGGTGGGATCGCCCTGTGCAAATGTGTGGTGGACTGGTTTGTTAAAACTCCAGAGAACGCATGGCAGTTGGCTGTGACAAAAGAACTGTCAGTCATTCAGAATGTATGGGTTCGCCCGACAGTCCTGGAAAAAGGAAGGGGCCATTGAACTTGAACTTATTAAAAGGCCACTCTAATATGCAAAAGCACTTCTCACCTCCATCTCAGAAGAGAAGCAGAACAATGAACCCACTGGCCTCAGCCAGCCAAAAAGGAGCCAGTTTTTTCCCAACACGAAGACTGAAAGATATGTCCCAGACTTAGGGCCATTAATCCAATCACGGAATACTCATGGGTCCGAGGACAACCCATCACAGATTAAGCAGCGGAGTGCTTAGAAACAAAAGGATTTTAAAGATTGGCGGGAAAGATAGGGGTAGCCAGACTACTATAATGATAGATTCTTTTCCACCATTTTTTCTCTCTCGCTCCCGCTCCAACAAGATTGACCTAACAAGAAGTACCAGAGAAGCCGCTGAGCGGAGCGATCGAAACCGACCGCGTGTGGGGGTAAGCACAGTTTCGAGTGTCCCAAGCTGGTAACCCGTGAGCTGTAAGGGCTCAGAGTTTTCTCAGAAGTGAAGCTTTTGGGCTATTCTGGGGTGGGAGCTTCGTTTGGTTCAGCCAGGCGAAGGGGTTTATGCAACTGGGTAATTCGGTGGTAGGGGTGGAGTTAAAGTCCACCATAGCAACAAGGGAATTACTGCTTGTTATAGTCCCCAGTTTTGTACTGTATGTATGTTGTTTGTAACCTGGATTTTATTCTCCACAGAGACAGTGATTTTGTTTAGTAGTGCATGTTTTAGCCAGTGTATGTTAGACCAAATAAATATAAGTTTGATTTTTCACCGAAGCATTCCTGTCCGAGACTTATTTCATTTACACTCTGAATAATAATTCCCGGGTATAGAACTTTCGTAAGGCGGGGGCGATTCAAACCGTCCATCTAGCAATTGGGCTAGGATCTAAAATCGCTTACAATGTGGAAACTGACGCTGTTTTCGGATGATGTCGCCAAGGGGCAACATGTAGATGAGAAATACGTTTTATATATTTTGTATTAATTTTTTATTAATTGTGGTTGTGTGCTTTACAGTAGTTACTCACTCTTTATATTTTGCTTTCGTTATCTGAGCACATTTCCAGCCCTGATGTGCCATTTTGGACAGAAAACGAACAGAACAGGCTTAAAAACCCTATGTCTATTTCTCTAGATACTAAAACAAAGATTCTGTTTACCCTTTTCGTAGCCTTGTCTACTTATGTTGCCACCGTTACTGACTTGTGCACTTGAACATCAAGGTATCTCTGCTCATTTACACCATTTAAAATCTTGCCATATAAGCTGTATTTCCTTTCCCTAATCTTATTTACAAATATATTACTTCCAATTTTCTACATTAAACTGCATCCGCCACTTAGTTGTCTAACGTGCCCCATGGTCCCTTGAGTAATTTCACAAACATCATCACAATTTTTCCTACTGCAGTTACAAATTTGGGTCTTCCATAGATATTTTCTCAGGTTCAGTAGCAGCAGTCACCCCCATTAGCAGATTCCATGTTCTTATGTCTGAGTCAACTCACACGGCCCAATATCTACTTCTATGATAACGTAACCCAAGGGATGTAACAATGTGCCCCCCTTGACGTATGAACTGGATATCATGGGGAAGAAATTCCCATCATTAGCGTCTCCAACTGAGTTTTTTTTAATTCTGAGCACCGGACATGGGCTGAGTGCACTCCTGCACCCCGGTGCTCCAACAGATGCCAAAAAAAATGCAGAGCTCACAGCGGGGAGCCCTTCCCCTTTAATTGAGGGAAGAGCCCCTGCAACATGGCAGCGCCACACATGGCCACACATGGCCCTGCTAAGCAGATCGCCCTGGATCGGGATATTCCCCGCCTCTTGCGCTTCAAAAGGCAAGTGGAGCGCTTGATTTAGCACTCCGCTTGTCTCTTGGAGCAAAAAATGGGACATTCTTGAATTTTTGAAAAGGTTAGCGCCTGGCACTAACTTTTCAAACATTTTTGACTTAGTGCCCCAAATGGCCCTCATGGGGAATTTCTCCCCCCATATCTTTTGCATATGCTTTCATGTGTGCATTTCCAATATTTCAGTAGGTGGGCTGTTTAGACCTTGGTGAGGCGAGGCCAGAATGAATAATTAAGTTGTATTATTTCTCAGGAAGTGAGCATACAGAGCAACAATTATAATTGAACTCAATGAAATAATACAAAATAACAATTCTACTACACATCCCCCCTCAGTGGGTCAGCTTACTTAACTTAAACAAAATAACTTTTAACTTACCTCCTTTCTTCTAACTTCTGGGTCTGATTGAAAGCCTGCCTAGCAGCTTTCCATTAAAAAATCCAACTGTTAATGTATGTTTCTGTCTCTATTTTATCTCCCTGTGTTCACCACCAGAGGGGACGCTCTATGCCAGACACTCCCTGCTGAGTGCCTAGGACCAGGCGCTTCCCAGGACAATGGGTCTGAGGTGTTTAATGAGACAGGATCACAACTAGTGTATTATTTTCAGTCTTTGGGAAAACAGCTTCTTATCATTTGACCACCTTTCATCTCAGTTTAAAAAAATGTATGTGAATACGTGTTTAAAAAAAAACATTTAAATATAACTCTTTTCAAATCCTTTCAGTGAAAAAATGGTCACAATGGCCCAAAACGTAACATCCGTTAACTTTGTGTCAGCAGAAAATGTCATTATTGTTCATTGAATTTAAGTCTACATCCAGACAGGAAGGGGATGCACAACTTTAGTTATGGCATAAGCCATCCTGTGACAATCAGAGCAAATGCTACATTGGTTAGAAAGACTGTTCTTGCATGCTTTATTTTTATGCTGCGATACAGGACAAAAAGCTGATTAAAGCCTTGTAAGGGACCTAAGTGAAATGTATTTGGGCAATCACAATCCAGTGTCTAGTAGGTATCAATCCACAGCATAAACTGTCTATTATTTAGCACTCTCTCAGAGAGTAAGTGTGGCTGGTAGAAGAAATAAACTAGTGTAATAGGGCTGTTCTTCAGAGACCAGGTTAAGGCCATTTGCTGAGCTTTATTCTGCATCTGCCTTTACTACACCTGACTTGGGAGCAGTCACTGCGGATACTGGGTGTCCAAGCTGAAACACTTTAATATCCCTAGCATGCCATCTCACACCTTGATGAACAAAAGAAAATCACCAAAAACCATAAATTTGAGATACTGTAGGTACTTGAGCTCATTATAGAAATGCAAACTTCAATCAAGCATGAATATCCTTTCTCCAGGTAATAGGATCACAAAATTCAATATATCTACTAATGAGAATGATAACCACAGTATGATTGACTATCAGCACATCATAACCCCCCCTGATATATGCACTGAGAAGTTGCATTTAGACAATTTGATGGTAGCCTCTGTAAAAACATTCTGCGGGGAGTGAGCACGACTACTGGTCATCGCAGGTTTAAAGAATGTCCAAGGCTCTATGTCACCAGTGGGCCCTCGGGTGCAGCAGGCAGCTTATTAGAAAATTGTGGGTGCTTTATCCATGATTTTCCTCCTATTAATGTCAATAGATGAACCATCTCAGACAAAGCACCCATGATATTCCGATCAGCGGCCACTACGTGGGACCTCGGAATGTTTCACCCCACATGTTTAATCATCCAATATATTTAACTTAAAGTTTGTTGTTGCAAAACCTATTGGCCTAGGAATTGGATTGCAGCCAAAACCAGGTATGCGTTGGGTGCAGTGCGCGCTGTGCATGCCTGTTGATGTAGTCACAGGGACCATGTGAAATTGGTGCTGGCTGCTCATTGTACTGAGACAGGCATGCAGCCAGTGCTAACTGATGCCACTTAAAGGCAGCCTGCACCTCTTAAAGGGGATGTGCACTCTGGCTGCAGGCAGCTGGAAATGCTGGGAACTGGCAGATATGGCTGCAAGAGCTGCAGCAAGAGGAACCCAGATTCTCTGATGCAGCTTTGGAGGCCCTTGTGCAGGTGGTTGACAGGAGGAGGAGGAAGATCCTGCTCTCCCTGAAGTGGGCAGACAGCCTTCTAGTCAACACTTCCAAAGACAGTATGAAGAGATGGCTGAAGAGGTGACTGTGAGGAGCTTAACTCCCAGGACCTGTCTACAATGCCAAAAGAAGTTTAATGACCTCACTAGGGTTGTCAAGGTAAGGATCCTAGCTTTGAGTTCAATTACTTTCTGCTCACACCTACAGCCCCATTACTCGCAACACTCCCCTCCCCCGCTTCCCTTCACTCTCCTACAGTCACTGCACCACACCTCACTCCACATCCTTCTCCTACTCACACACCGTGCACCCCTTATTTTCAGCACTATTATAACCCTCACTTCCCTACACCTTTATCTTGCACACAACATCCACACTAGTCAACCCTGGCAGGCACCTTTTTAAAATAGCTCACAAAACCAACAGGGAACGGTAGCATAGTGGTAATGTCACTGGGTGAGTAATCCAGAGGCCTGGACTAATGATCCAGAGATAAGAGTTCAAATCCCACCATGGCAGCTGGAAAACTTACATTCAGTTAATTAAATAAATCTGCAATAAAAAGCTAGTAAGGGTAACCATGAAACTATTGGATTGTTGTAAAAACCCAGCTGGTTCACTAATGTCCTTTAGGGAAGGAAATCTGCTGTCCTTGTGTTGATTCTAAACTTCCCTCTGAAGTTGTAAGAAACTGCTACGAAAAACAATAATAAGAATGAAACCGGATGGACCACCTGGCATCGATCCTGGAAAGCCCTCCTCACCAACATCTGTGCCAAAATTGGGAGAGCTGTCCCACAGACTAGTCAAGCAGCAGCCTGCCATAGTCATACTCACAGAATCATACCTTTCAGCCAATGTCCCAAACTTCTCCATCACCATCCCTGGGTATGTCCTGTCCCACTGACAGGACAGACCTAGCAGGGGTGGTGGCACAGTGGTATATAGTCAGGAAGGAGTGGTCCTGGGAGTTCTCAATATTGACTCTGTACCCCATGGCTTCAGGTCAAGCATGGGCAAGGAAACCTACCGCCCTCCCTCAGCTGATGAATCAGAACACCATTTGGAAGAACGACTGAGGCTGGGTGGGGGACTTCAATGTCCATCACCAAGAGTAGCTACATAGCACCACGACTGGCAGAGTCCTGAAGGACACAGCTGTGGGCCATCAGCAGCAGAATTGTATTCCACCACAATCTGTAACCTCATAACCGGCGTATCCCTCACTCTACCATTACCATCAAGGCAGAGGGGACCAATCCTGGTTCAATAAGGAGTGTAGAATAGCACGCCAGGAGCAGCACCAGGCATACCTAAAAATGAGGAGCCAACCTGGGGAATCTGCAACACTGGACTACATGTATGCTCTGCAGTCCTACCACATCCAGTCGTGAATGGTGGTGGACCGTTAAATAATTAACAGGAGGAGGAGGCTCCATGAATATCCCCATCCTCAGTGATGGTGGAGCCCAGCATGTGAGTGCAAAAGACAAGGCTGAAGCGTTTGCAACCATCTTCAGCCAGAAGTGCCAAGTGGATGATCCATATTAGCCTACTCCTGAGGTCCCCACCATCAGATAAGCCAGTCTTCAGCCAAATCGATTCACTGCACGTGATATCAAGAACGGCTGAGCGCATTGGATACAGCAAAGGCTACGGGCCCCGAATACATTCCGGCTATCGTGCTGAAGACTTGTGCTCCAGAACTAGCTGCCCCTCTAGTCTAGCTGTTCCATTACAGCTAAAGCATTGGCATCTATCCAACAATGTGGAAAACTGCCCAGATATGTCCTGTGCAGAAAAAGCAGGACAAATACAATCCAGTGAATTACCGCTCCAGCAGTCTACTCTCAATCATTAGCAGAGTGATGGAAGGTGTCATCCACAGTGTTATCAAGCGGTACTTGCTCACTGATGCCCAGTTTGGGTTCCTGCCAAGACCACTAGGCTCCCAACCTCATTACAGCCTTGGTCTAAACATGGACAAAGGAGCTGAATTCCAGAGGTGAGAGTGACTACCCTTGACATCAAGGCAGCATTTGACCGAGTGTGGCATCAAGGAGCCCCAGTAAAACTGGAGTCAATGGGAATCGGGGGGGGACTCTCCACTGACTGGAGTCATACCTAGCACAAAGGGAGATGGTTGTGGTGGTTGAAGGTCAATCATCACAGCTGCATGAGTTCCTCAGGGCAGTGTCCTAGGCCCAACCATCTTCAGCTGCTTCATCAATGACCTTCCCTCCATCATAAGGTCAGAAATGGGGATGTTCGCTGATGACTGCACAGTGTTCAGTGCCATTCACAACTCCTCAGATAATGAAGCAGTCCATGCCCACATGCAACAAGACGTGGACGACATTCAGGCTTGGGCTGATAAGTGGCAGGTAACATTCGCACCACAGAAGTGCCAGGCAATGACTATCTCCAACAAGCGAGAGTCTAACCACCGCCCCTTGACATTCAATGGCATTACCATTGCTGAATCCCCCACCATCAACATCCTGGGGGTCACCATTGGCCAGAAACTTAACTGGACCAGCCACATAAATACTGTGGCAACAAGAGCAGGTCAAGGGCTAGGTATTCTGCGGCAAGTGTCTCACCTCCTGCCTCCCCAAAGCCTTTCCACCATTTACAAGGCACAAGTAAGGAGTGTGATGGAATACTCTCCACTTGCCTGGATGAGTGCAGCTCCAACAACACTCAAGAAGCTCGACACCATCCAGGACAAAACAGCCCGCTTGATTGATATGCCATCCACCACCTCAAACATTCACTCCCTCCACCACTGGTGCACCGTGGCTGCATTGTGTACCATCTACAAGATGCACTGTAGCAACTCACCAAGGCTTGTTCAGCAGCACCTCTTCCACCTAGAAGGACAAGGACATGAGGTGCATGGGAACACCACCACCTCCAAGTTCCCCTCCAAGTCACACACCATCCTGACTTAGAAGTATATCGCCGATCCCTCATCATCACTGGGTCAAAATCCTGGAACTCCCTCCCTAACAGCACTGTGGGAGTACCTTCACCACACGGACTGCAGCAGTTCAAGAAGGCGGCTCACCACCACCTTCTCAAGGGCAATTAGGAATGGGCAATAAATGCTGACCTCGCCGGGACACCCACATCCCATAAACGAATAGAAAAACCACTAACTAACACACTCCCTTTTTTCTTGGAGGAGAACACTGTGCACAACATGAGAACACAGGCAAGAAACCGGAGGTGACCAAAGCTGCCCACACATCCTTTCCCCACTGGAGGAACAGGTCCTCTACCTGACTGGCAGGGACGAGTCATGGCCATGGCGAGTGAAAATGCTGGAAGAGAGGTGCTGAAGAGCTTCGGCACACCTTATCTTCTTTTTCCCTTCTTCCTTATATCTCACCCTACACATTCAAGGGGGCGCTAATAGGAGGCGCAAAGCAACCGAATTTTTCCCCCTAGGGGACCAGAGTACCGAAATAGGCTGATTCAACAGGAAATGCTAAGTGCACTTACCTGCCTGACAAATAACTGGTGCGCAATTCTGAAAGTGATGGAGGAGTTCAGCTCCAACTTGTGTCGAGCTTCAGGCAGACCATTAGAGACCGTGCTGTCAACCATGGAGCGAGTAGTCGGCTCCATGAACACGACAGTAGGGCCCATCATAACAGAACCTCTGGTGACAGCTCTGACAGCTTCCATAGGTAATTACAGCTACCATGGAAGCTCAGCCGGTTGGCTCTGAGGTACAATGTTAAAAAAAAATCAACTTCACACGATGTACATTTCTTCTCACACATAATACATCAGTCACTACTCCCAAGCACATGCGTTCCCACATGTGTACATACACATACATACAATTTCCACTTTACATGCACTATACAACAATTTCACTGTGTCATAGTCCATGTCAACACCTTCATACACAATTCGACCTCCATTGCTGCTCCACCTATCTATGTCCTAAATATCCTCCAATTCTCTGTAAGCATTGCCACAGGAGATCAACTAAGATATATATTTAGCTGCATATTGAGAGCTGTTATCCTATTTAGTCTTTTCAGCTGACAGTGATACATCTGGGAACTTGCATGAACGCAAAGGTCAGGGTCTCCGATCAAAAATATTGTTAGCAGCATGTTTAACACAGAGAATGCTATTGTATAGGTTTAATCATCTTATACATTTTGCAACTTTTATGTATTTATTATGGCCCGTATTTTCCGATGCCTACGGGTGTGTATGAGCTGTGTACACACCCGTAGGGACATCGGAAATGCCGGTTACAGGCATGCGCATGCACTGAAAACCAGCATTTCCGATCTGTCAAGAATCCTCTTGACAGATCGGACGCCTGCCCTGGAGAAGGGCCTCTGCGGGGGGAGAGTTCCGCTTTCTGCAGAACCTCCTCCCACTGCAAACCCCTAGAAATCTTACGCCTGGTAAAAGCAGGAGTAAGGTCTGCTTTTACCAGCATAAGAGTATAAAAAAGTAAAAAAATATTTTTTTTTCACTCATTTATAATTTAAAAATACTTTTAAAAAAGGTAAGTTTATTTTTAGCCCCGTAAGAAACTTTAATTTTTTTTTCAAAAAATTAAATTTTTGTTTAAAATATTTAATTGAATGTAATTTTAACTTTTTTTAAAAACGTGATGCTTTTTAATTTATTTATTTAATGTTTTAGTGTCTTTTTGGGGTGCTCTCCATTCATACTTTTGACAGGTCCATCTGTCAAAAGTATGAAGGGAGATTCCCTTCTTTCATTGGCTCGCCTGGCCCCTGTGATCCCAGGGATGTTTGCCAACTGCCTGCGCCCCTAGGATACGTGGGCCCTGCGCATTTCAAACGTGGAGAGGCCCAGGAGCGGAAGTGTCCAGACCTCGGGAGCCCTCAGGTAAGTGCGTAGATTTTTTTCCGATAGGAAGCCTCCCATCAGAAATTACGGGCCTATGTTACAAACCTTATTTCCAACAGTAGGTATTCAGGTTATTGGAAACTCAAGATAAGAAAGTCAAAAAGATTTTCAAAAAGGTTTTTTGGCAATTTGATCAGTAACTTTTATTGTCTCTACATTTTTCTGTGGTACTTTGTGGACTTTTTAAACTTCTTGGTTGGAGGTTATCATTCCTACTTGCTGCTTGATGTCAGTCCATCCCCTATCTGTTACATTGTGCTTGGGTTTATGAATATTAAATTTGACACAATCAAGTGCAAGAATGTTGTACATGTATGTGTGTAATGCCAGGAGACATTGGAAGGGTGACATACAAAACATGCTACATGGAGCTTTTTTTTGGATAGATCTGATCTTACTGGTTCAGTGCCTGGGTAATTTTCCCAGGTGTGACTGAGCTTAGTTTACATTGGACCCAGCCAGGAATGAACTCCTTCAGATTTTCTTTTTAAGTGAATTGCTGATCCAAGAAGGAATACTTAAAGTCTGAAGTGAGTACACTTTCTATGCATATTATATGGATTTCAAACAGAGCAATCTGACATCTGAAAGATAAAAATGGAAATCTAGAAACCTTTTTATCACAACCATGAAAACTGAAGTGTCAGTCTTCAGGCTTAGCGAGCATATCTCATTATCCTTCCGAGTCTGCCCGGTAAATAGCAGACGATCCACTTATTTGGAAGAGTCTGCAGATGCAAGTTTATGGGGAAAACAAATGGGAGCATATTTGTCGCAGTCACTGGTTAAACATATTTTCCCATTAGAGTTATTTTAGGATTGGGGTTTAGGGTAACAGATGGCACAGTATTGTTTCTCTAAATTCTATATAAATTCAATCCTAATTACCAAAGATGAGGGAAATCTATGCACAAGACACATGAAGCATGTCTCAGACTGGAGAAATCTAAATTCCGAATGTGCAAACTTCAAGCAGTGAATTTCAATGAGATTATTGTTGAAAGTGTCTCTACTCCATCACCACCAACCCCTCACCCCGCCCTCTTCATAAAAAAACCACAGGTTTAGGTGAGTAGCTCATTTTGGTAGTCAAATTATTGAATTTTACACATTCTTTCAATAATGCAGACAAGCAAAACTGAACTTATTGCAGAATCCTATATATTGAAATGGGAGCTTGTATATAATTGCAAGACTTGGCAGGTTTATGACTCATATCATTCTGCTGTGTGAAGAGCCTGAGATCAGTCCAATGTTACACTACAATGTGGAGCAATTTGAAAAGCATTGGTGCTCACCTCAGGGAACCTCTTCTCATCCTTCGATCAAATCAGAAACATTCAGCAGCCCTGTATATAATCTCAGTTTTACAAACGGAAATGAAATGAAAAGGAGAAGAGCATTTTCAAAATTTGCATTTCCAGCAGGTCCCTTCCAGATGGCTGAAGTAACTGCTTCAAACCTCTTACATTTATCTGAGATGCTGATAGTCTGGATGCGGAATCAGCGGCTTCCTTTCTGTTTCAACCACTTATCCTGAAGGATCAATTTGTATTAATGCAGTCTACAGTTGATAATTCAAAGTAGGCTTCTGTGCAAAAAAATGTGAATTATTCAAAGTTTGAATTAACCATATAAATAAATTAGGAAAATGAAAATTTAGTGCTAAAAATTTGAATTATCAAATAATTGGAACTAAATGGCTGATTTAAGACAATTATTGTGTACTTGGTGATCTACTTGATATGGTCATATCTTTAATAATGATTCTTCCTTATTAGCAGAAGTATAGAAGCAATGGGTGACTCTAGATGAAGTGTAAATGGCAATGGCAGGATGATCAACAGCTGTCATGTGAGAGAGAGAAAAAGAAATTGACAGGGGCAGAGGTTATGGTCTGAAATTGTTGAACTCGATGTTGAGCCCAGAAGGCTGTAAAGTGTCTAATCGAAAGATGAGGTACTATTCTTCGATCTTACGTTGAGCTTCTTTGGAACAGTGCAAGTAAAGCTCGAGGAACAGCACCTCATCTTTCGATTAGGCACTTTACAGCCTTCTGGACTCAACATCAGATATGGGGATCAGGCAGGAAAGTGGAGTTGAGGTCGAAGGTCAGCCACGATCTTATTGAATGGTGGAGCAGGCTCGAAAAGCCGTATGGCCTACTCCTGCTCCAAATTCTTATGTTCTTATAAGTTTAATTTAGTTCATTGTAAATTTAGATCATTCTATTCTTGGATGTGCTTTATGAAACTTCTGATCTATTGCAATTTCATGCAAGATTTCTTTTTGTTGTTTCTGCGATTTTTACTTTGATGACTTTCCCACTTTGAATCAATCCTGCCACTTTTGTCCTCACTACAGCCGTCAATGCATCTCACTGTAACTTTAACTATCTTTCACTAATTCCTCACGACACCCTCACTCTAACTTCACCTTCCCTTCACTCTTCTTCTTTCGTATGGTAGTAGCAAAGCAAATCAAATGTCAATATCTAAGTCAGATATCCAGGTCTAAGCTCTGTGTAACAGCGTGGATATCTTGTAGGCTGCCTGCAAATTTCCTCTGAGGGCAGTGCTCAATGATGTGCTCCAGGGTCTGATTAGGAGCTCCACAGTCGCATGATGGGGATGCTTTAATCTTCCATCTGTGGAGAAGCTGGCAGCATCTACCATGACCGGTTCTGAGGCGGTTGATGGTTGTCCACTGTTTGTGAGGAAGGTTTGAGTGCCAGCTCAAGACCGCCATAGCACTCTTGGACTTGTCAATGGTGTATGACACAGTATGGAAATGAGGACTGTTTTTCAAGCTCGCCACCATTTTACCCTGCAGAACAACGATCCAGCTTCTCAACTCCATGCTTAGTAATCGACGCTTTTGTGTGTACACTGGCACCCAGAAGAGGAGGTATAGGACACTGCACAATGGACTCCCACAGGGTTCTGTCCTGGAACCCATGTTATTCAACAGTAACAGAGTCGGACCTGCCCGAAACAGAGTCCCGCAAGTTCGTATACGCTGATGACATTGCCTGGGCCACGCAAAACATGAATTTGTCCATCACCGAGGAGACCCTGACCAGTGATTTACAGAGAATAAAGGCCTACTTCTGCTGATGGCGACTTCGGAAAAACCCGCAAAAGACCGTCACCTTGACATTCCACCTCCACACCCATCAAGCAAACCAAGCTTTGAAAGTCTCCTTTTGCGGTGCAGAGGTAAACCGTGCCAAAAAACCCTCCTATTCAGGAGTCACACTCTCTCGCACCCTGTCATATAGACAGCATCTCCAGAACCTTGGGAAGAAACTAAAGAGTCGCGTCAACTTGATCCAGAAACTCGCCGGATCCGCATGGGGAGCAGACGCTCAAACCTTTTTTGCAGCACTCACCCTGGTGTACTCTACAGTGGAGTACTGCTCTCCGGAACGGCTCTCAAGTCCGCATGTCAAATCCGTTGATGTCCAGCTGAATTCTATAATGAGAATTATCACCGGTACGTTTTTATTGACACCTTGACCGTCCATGCTTGCAAACATCGCACCGCCACACCTATGCTGTGAATATGCAGTCTCCAGAGAATACAACTGCTGCACCAGTAAAGACATGCCGATCCAGGCTGACTTGAACAACCTACCACCAACCCGTCTCAAATCGAGAAGGCCATTTTGGACCATCGCCGAAGCCCTTCAGCGATCTCCCCTCAGCCTTGATGTCCAATGGTGAAATGTTTGGAAGAACTGTGACATACAGAATGGATTCCTTATAGAGGACCCCACAGTACAACCTGAAGGATCAAACCTTCCCTTCACTACAAATTCAATGTACCCACACAGTAATCTCACCTGCCCTTCATTACAATCTCACTCCATTCTCCATTCCTTTTATTACAATCTCACTACACTGCTGTTGCACCCTGGCCACATTACTATATATTTTTATGGTTAAATCCAGTTTCATGTCCGTCTGCTGTTAACATCTGGAACACCCCTTTGTGGCTGCAGATATTCATTCAAATGCAAGTTTTAAATAACTATATTTCTGCAAATCATTTGCAAATATAATCAAGATGTCTGCTGGTTGCTCTGAAACCATTAATCAGAAGAATCAATGTAATTTAAATGAATAGAAATGATGTTTCCCACAGTTCGCCAGAGCGGTTGCTGCAGCTCCCAGTCACAAATCTGACCATGACTGCCCCGTGCTGACTCTGGCCAAATCTCATTTAAAAAACAACAACAACAACAAGAACTTGTATTTATATAGCGCCTTTAAATTAGTAAAACATCCCAAGGCGCTTCACAGGAGTATCATAAGACAAAAAATTTGACACCGAGCCACATAAGGAGAAATTAGGGCAGGTGACCAAAAGCTCGGTCAAAGAGGTAGGTTTTAAGGAGTGTCTTAAAGAGGAAAGAGAGGTAGCGAGACAGAGGTTTAGGCAGGGAATTCCAGAGCTTAGGGCCTGGACAGCTGATAGCACAGTCACCTCGGGTGGAGTGATTATAATTGCATACATACATACATAGGATAAAAAAGATAAATATTCAGATGCAGTTTCCAGAGCTATTTGTTAAGTGGAGTTTCGTATTGAATCACAAATTAGTACTGGGGCGGCCAGCTGCAGGGGCTGATGAAATAGCACTTTAATGAAGAAGAAGAAGGAGGGAGAATGGAAAGCCAGTGCGAGTTAAACCTCTGCCAGTAGCAAGTGTTAGCAAGCAGGGTGCTAAGGGGTCGCGGCATATGGCAATGATGCCATCGCCAGAGGCGCTGCGGCCCGGGGCGCTACTGGCGGGGTCGAGTCGCTATCGGGTAATGCCTCAGTAACGTCCTGCTGAATTTCTTGGGAGGCGCTTTTTTCGCCACTCCCCCGGCGATAAGTCTTTTGTACTATGTTAGCGCCCCCCCCCCCCCAGGCGCTAACGGCAGGTGCGAAGGAGCCGAATTTCTAGCCCAAAGTCCCGTCTTCACACTGAAGACACCCTCCATCATGTTGTGTGGAACTAGCACCGTGCTAAATGGGATAGATTCAAAACAGACCTAGCAGCTCAAAACTGGGCATCCATGAGGTGCTGTGGGCCAGCAGCAGCAGTAGAATTGTATTCCACCACAATCTGTAACCTCATGGCCCGGCATATCCCTCACTCTACCATTACCGTCAAGCCAGGGGACCAACCCTGGTTCAATGAGGAGTGTAGAAGAGCATGCCAGGAGCAGCACCAGGTGTACCTAAAAATGAGATGCCAACCTGGGGAAGCTGCAACACAGGACTACATGCATGATCAACAGAGGAAGCAGTATGCTATAGACAGAGCTAAGCGATCCCACAACCAATGGATCAGATCAAAGCTCTGCAGTCCTGCCACATCCAGTCGTGAATGGTGAAGGACAATTAAAAAATTAACGGGCGGTGGAGGCTCCTTGAACATTCCCATCCTCAATGGCGCAGCCCAGCACGCGAGTGCAAAAGACACTCCTCCTGAGTTCTCCACCATCACAAAAGCCAGTCTTCAGCCAATTCAATTCACTCCACGTGATATAAAGAAACGGCTGAGCGCACTAGATACAGCAAAGTCTATGGGCCCTGACAACATCCTGGCTCTCGTGCCGAAAACTTGTGCTCCAGAACTAGCCAAGCTGTTCCAGTACAGCTACAACACTGGCATCTACCTGACAATGTGGAAAATTGCCCAGGTAATTGGCCGGATTGGATTTGTCCTGCTTTTTGTGGACAGGACAAATCCAATCTACTCTCAATCATCAGCAAAGTGGTGGAAGGTGTCGCCGACAGTGCTATCAAGAAGCACTTACTCACCAATAACCTGCTCACTTATGCTCAGTTTGGGTTCTGCCAGCATCACTCAACTCCAAACCTCTTTACAGCCTTAATCCAAACATGGACAAAAGAGCTGAATTCCAGAGGCAAGGTGAGAGTGACTGCCCTTGACATCAAGGCAGCATTTGACCGAGTGTGACATCAAGGAGCCCTAGTAAAATTGAAGTCAATGGGAATCGGGGAAAGCTCTCCACAGGCTGAAGTCATACCTAGCACAAAGTAAGATGGTTGTGGTTGTTGGAGACCAATCATCTCCGCCCCAGGACATCACGGCAGGAGTTCTTCAGGGCAGTGTCCTAGGCCCAACCATCTTCAGCTGCTTCATCAACGACCTCCCCTCCATCATAAGATCAGAAGTGGGGATGTTCGCTGATTGCACCGTGTTCAGTTCCATTTGCAACCCCTCAGATAATGAAACAGTCCGTGCCTGCATGCAGCAAGACCTGGATGACATTCAGGCTTCGGCTGATAAGTGGTAAGTAACATTCGCGCCACACAAGTGCCAGGCAATGACCACTGCCCCTTGACATTCAATGGCATTACCATCGCCGAATCCCCCACCATCAACATCCTGGGGCTCACCATTAAACAGAAACTTAACTGGACCAGCCACATAAATACTGTGGCTGCAAGAGCAGGTCAGAGGCTGGGTATTCTGTGGCAAGTGTTTCACCTCCTGACTCCCCAAGGCCTTTCCACCATCTGACACAAATTTTCAGAACCTCTCTGGCCACAGGGGATGTACCAGAGGACTGGAGAACAGCTAATGTAGTACCATTATACAAGAAGGGTAGCAGGGATAAACCAGGGAATTACAGGCCAGTGAGCCTAACATCTGTGGTAGGGAAATTATTGGAAAAAATTCTGAGGGACAAAATTAGTCTCCACTTGGAGAGGCAAGGATTAATCGGGGATAGTCAGCATGGCTTTTGTCAAGGGTAAATCATGTCTGACAAATCTGATTGAATTTTTCGAGGGGGTGACTAGGGGGGTGGATGAGGGAAATGCTGTGGATGTGGTTTACATGGACTTCAGTAAAGCTATTGACAAAGTCCCGCATAGGAGACTGGTCAAGAAGGTAAGAGCCCATGGGATCCAGGGTGCCTTGGCGCGTTGGATCCTAAACTGGCTGAGTGGCAGGAGGCAGAGGGTGATGGTCGAAGGATGCTTTTGTGACTGGAAGCCTGTGTCCAGTGGGGTACCTCAGGGATCGGTGCTGGGTCCCTTGTTGTTTGTGATCTACATAAATGATTTGGATGAGAATGTAAAAGGTATGATCAGTAAGTTCGCAGATGACACGAAAATTGGTGGGGTGGTAAATTGCGAGGAGGAAAGCCTCAGGCTACAGGACGATATAAACGGGTTGGTCAGATGGGCGGAAAAGTGGCAAATGGAATTTAACCCTGAAAAGTGCGAGGTGATGCATTTTGGACGGACAAATAAGGCAAGGGAATACACAATGAGTGGTAGGACCCTAGGAAGTACAGAGGGTCAGAGGGACCTTGGTGTACATGTACATAGATCTCTGAAGGCAGCGGAACAGGTAGATAAGGTGGTTAAAAAGGCATATGGGATACTTGCCTTCATTAGCCGAGGCATAGAATATAAGAGCAGGGAGGTTATGATGGAGCTGTACAAAACGCTGGTGAGGCCACAGCTGGAGTACTGTGTGCAGTTCTGGTCGCCTCACTATAGGAAGGATGTGATTGCTTTGGAGAGGGTGCAGAGAAGATTCACCAGGATGTTACCTGGGATGGAGCGCCTCAGCTATGAAGAAAGACTAAACAGGCTGGGGTTGTTTTCCTTGGAGCAAAGAAGGCTGAGGGGGGACCTGATTGAGGTGTACAAAATGATGAGGGGCATAGATAGGGTAGATAAAGAGGAACTTTTCCCCTTAGTAGGGGGGTCAATAACAAGGGGGCATAGATTCAGGGTAAGGGGCAGGAGATTTAGAGGGGATTTGAGGAGGAACTTTTTCACCCAGAGGGTGGTTGGAATCTGGAACTCACTGCCTGAAAGGGTGGTAGAGGCAGGAACCCACACAACATTCAAGAAGCATTTGGATGAGCACTTGAAATGCCATTGCATACAAGGCTATGGACCAAATGCTGGAAAATGGGATTAGACAGGACAGGGATGGATGGGCGGCGCGGACACGATGGGCCGAATGGCCTCTTTCTGTGCTGTAAAACTCTATGACAAGGCACAAGTCAGGAGTGTGACGGAATACTCTCCACTTGCCTGGATGACTGCAGCTCCAACAACACTTAAGAAGCTTGACACCATCCAGGACCAAGTAGCCCACTTGATTGGCACCTTATCCACCACCTTAAATATTCACTCCCTCCACCACTGGCATACCGTGGCTGCAGTGTGTACCATCTACAAGATGCACTTCAGCAACTCACCAATGCTTCTTTGACAGCACCTCCCAAATCCGTGACCTCTACCACCTAGGAGGATAAGGGCAGTAGGCGCATGGGAACACCACCACCTCCAAGTTCCCCTCCAAGTCACACACCATCCTGATTTGGAAATATATCGCCTTTCCTTCATCATCGCTGGGTCCCAATCCTGAAACTCACTAACGGCAGTGTGTGAATACCTTCACCACATGGACTCCAACACCTTCTCAAGGGCAATTCGAGACGAGCAATAAATGCTGGCTTTGCCAGCGATGCCCACATCCCAGGAACGAATAAAAAAAAACTGAACACTTCCGTGCATTTAACTCCCTTAACTTTCTATTCCTGTACCAATGAGCAGGAGGCATTAGACATAACCCAGCCTTGCGATGCTTTGATCTATCCCCTTTTATTACTCTCCACTGTCAATTTTGCAACCAAGCTTATGATTATTTCAATTGTACATTACAACTGTTGCCTTTCTCTCTAGTTTCTGCAGTTCAAAGGTCTTTCCATCTGTCTGTTTTATATCAAGTATCCCTCTTCCTGCCTCCAGTCACCTGCCTGCGTCCATCTGCTAATTGACATCTGTTGCTTTTGCTTACATCCCCGCTATCACTTCACACCTCCCACTTCTGGCCAACACATCATCCACATCCTGCTTACCATCTAACTGCATGCTTCTTCCTCCTACATTCTCCCCCCAGGAACCATCAATTTATTTTATTATAAGTATTCATAAGACTATGCTTCCCCCCCCTCCAGTCCATTTCTGTTTCCTTTTACTATTTCCCACAAATTAAATTCAGCCAGCAATAATCTTCAGACAATTGCATTCGCAGCTAATATGCAAAAACTGCCTTCTAACATCATGAAAAGCAGACTGCAGCTTAACCTGAAGAGATACTGTAAACTACTCTCACATGCTCTCACAAACTAAACAGCTGTATTTTAAAAATTACTGTTAATTTCATTACCTCCCCTCATTGATTAAAGACTCAACTTGTACCAAAGCTCTATTTAAATAATCTTTGTCCCTATTACTCTTTCATCTTTAATCTGTGTCTGTACCTGTTCCTCATCTGCACCACAAGTACCTCCATGAATATATTGGAGAATAAGGAGGGGGCCTGGACGATGTCATGCTACATCAATAATGCGCTCTCCACTGATCACCTTTAAGGGATTCCTCACTTTCACAAGTGGCGAGCTGCCTACAAGCAATTCAGTTAGTACTGGCAGCTTGCCTCTTGCAGGCAAATGAGACCCAATCACGAACATTGATCTTGTCTCCCTCTGACATTGTTGGATGAATGGAGTGAACACCCCACCTACCACTCTCCTGATTTACGCTATGTATGAACATCGCCCCTTTATAGCATAAAACAATACACTAGGCCACTGTGTAATTCTAGTGCTCGCCACCCACAAGGCGGTCACATCTTATCTTGAGATTCTGTTAGCACATTATGGATGATATTTATTACTTGTTATTAACATGAATTTTAATATCTCATTACCCTTTTGGTTTCTGTTTGTGGTACCCAAGAGCTGTCTTTTCTCAAGTGCTAATTTGATTTGTCAACTAATGTTTAGAGTGAAATTAAATGATTGCAGTTTTCTCATTTCGCTCTTCTTCCCAGCATTAGTATAGAAACACCACTGGGAATTGGGAAAAGGAGAAGACTTTGGGAAGGAGTTTAGTAGGTTGAAGGGTAATCTGCTCAAGATGTTTAAAATGATAAAGGGATTCGATAGAGTGGATGCATAGAAACGATTTCCTCTGGTAGAGGAATCCAGAATCCAGAACAAGAGGGCATCATCTTAAAAATAGAGCTAGGCTGTTCAGAAATGAAATCAGGAAATAATGTTTCACACAAAGGGTAGTAGAAATCTGGAATGATCTCCCTCACAAGGCTTCAGTTGAAATTTTCAAGACTGAGATTGATAGATTTTCTGACAAAAGGTCATCGACCTGAAACGTTAACTCTGTTTCTCTTTCCACAGATGCCATCTGACCTGCTGAGTATTTCCAGCATTTTGTTTTAATTTCAGATTTCCAGCATCCGCAGTATTTTGCTTTTGTGTTGATAGATTTTTGTTGGGTAAGAGTATCAAGAGATATGGAACAAAGGTGGTAAATGGAGTTGAGATACAGATCAGCCATGTTCTAATTGAATGGTGTAGGAATTGACGAATTCCTACGAATAACTGAGATCGACACAGGGGAAAAATGAAACAGGTCTTTACTCAACAGAGATGCCACGAGGGCTGCCTGGGCAGTCACGTGGTTTGCGACGTGACATCATCGCGTTTGCCCGCGCTCTTAAAGGGGCCACGCCTCGTACATGCAAACTCTATATACAAAACACAGTAATGCCTAACACAATGGTACAGACTTAGGCTGGTATTAGAACATCATTAAAGAGAATTATATATAGTTAGCCAGAGTCATTCAGTGGTTCTGCCACAATGGCTTACTTCTGTTCCTATTTCCTGCGACCAAACTCACTAGTGGCGGGCTCCCTGCTCCTCTTTCCACTTGTGCTCTGTGACTCACTATGCTGCCCTCCTGCTGTATATCTAAACCAACCAGGATGGATATCTGTGACCTAGGGGGTGATTTTGTCAATGGGGGCGCGTCAGAGGCGGGACTGCTGCTTGCCTCCATCGACTTGTGGCCAACCCACGCTATTTTCCCTTGATTGACCTTGTTAAGCCTGCCCAGCGGGCTTAGCAGGCCAATTAAGGGGAAGCCGGTTACAGAGAACGTCAGCGTATGACGTTTCATCTGTCAAATATTTTTGACAGATGAAATGTCATTGTTTGACCTCTCTGTGAAGCTGTCAAACAGTGACACTCTCTGTTGTTTGATGAGTTCTTGTATTCAAGACTCATCAAACCTCTTTTGTGAGCAGAAATCAGATGGATTTTGCATTGGAGAATGCAGCAGCCATCTGTCATCTCTGCTGGTGAGATGCGAGACTCTCTGCATTCCCAACTGCTGAAGCCTGCAGGAAGAAACAATGGTAAGTAAACACTTTCTATCACTTTTCACTCACCTCACATACTCACCTCTCCACACTTGCATCCATCACTTACCTTCACAGCGCACTTTTGCACCCCTCCGACCCCCACAGACCCACTGCTCACCTCAGTGACCCTGGTGGGGTTTCCCGACGTCGGGAAGCCTGCACCTCAGCTGGAAAAATGGGGATAATCCTCTTAACTACCTGTTCATAGGCAGTTAAGTGGCTGTAATCCCCTTCCTGCCTCCAGGAGATGGGACCCAGCGCGGGTCGGCTACCCGCCTCCTGGGAAGATGGCACGGAGGCGGGTTGGAGGCGGGTTGGGTACCCACCCCCAGATTCTGCCATTTACCCGGCAGTCCCGCCTCCATACCCACCTCCCCAGGGCTGGCAAGATCGCTCCCCTAATGATGGTTATAGTAAGTGCATATGAGTTGACAGCTGTGAACGCTGCTGATATCATGGATCTTTAAAAAGAAATATCTATCGGCTGGAAATTGCTGTTTATGTGCTAATTAAACTGAGTTAATACAAGTTCCTGGGAAAATTCATTCTTGATTGTTTACCCACAATATTGCTGCTTTCAGTTTGCGAACAAAACATTGGGAAGTCTCTCCCACAGTGAGCCAGTCAATGAGAAGGGCTATCATTAAATACTCTTAATCAGCTGTGAGCTGTAATTAGATGCCAGTTAATGATCTGAAATAGCACTGGCAAAACAAAGCCAGCTACTGTACTTAGCAAATTGGTGTCGATTTGTTTGTTACTAACTGAGAAAAAGCACTTTGATTGTTCAGAAGCTGCAATTCCTTCTACAAGTACAGAGGGTGAGAAGACACACACTTAACTAACTAAGTTCCCCCCTCCCCTCCCCCCAGAAGTACCTGGTGCACCAGGTATGGGAGAGGGTAGCTTAAAGTAGATAATGGCAGTCCCAGATCAGGTTCATTCATGTGGTGGTCCCGAGCAATTCATAACCTTTGGAGGTCTTGGGCTACCAGAGAATCAGTGAGAACCCTGCAACCAACCAACCAACACATAGGGAATCCCTTATAAGGAATGATAGGTTAGATGTCACACATCAGAAACAAAATGCAAGGAAAAAGAGGCAGAACCATGTCAACTCAAACTGCCAGCATTCATACACTACATAATAGGAGAAAATAAATGCCTCAATTGAATATTGTGCTGAGTATGTATTTGCCATTGATTACAATATAACTGGAGACCAGAATAAGAAGATAATATTAGGCCCAGAAATTCGGGTCTCCACGGGTGAGTACACATGGGGCACTCACCCGTAAGCCCAATGGAAGTGCTGGTTTCGTGCATGCACTGCGCATGTGCGGGAAACCGGCACTTCCGTTCCCCTGAAAGAAAGGGTTAAGAGGTGGAACGCCTGCGCCGGAGAGGCAGCGCTTGCGCATCAAACTTACTTTTTTTTTACAAGTTTTCCCAGGAAGGTATGTCTCCATAAGTTAGACATGTAAAAAGCAGTCGCAAGGCTTGCTTTTTACAAGGTAAGTGGTGAATTAATTAAAATTAAAACATTTTTTCCACAGGTTTATTATTTTTAAATACTTTAAAGAAAGGTAAGTTTATTTTTAGCCCCGTTAGAAAATAAAATTATTTTTTTCAAAAATTTAAATTATTGTTTAAAATAGTTATTTCGTGTAATTTATAGTTTATTTTAAAAATGTGATTTTTTAAAATTTATTTGGAGATTTAGTGATGTTTTGGGGCTTATAGTATTTATTGTTTTGACAGCCCTTCCTATCAAACTTCTGAATGAAGCATTCCCTGCTACCATTGGTTCTCCTTGGCCCATGTGATCCCAGGGGACGCATCGAACTAACTGCACCCCTGGGATACGCAAGCACTGCGCGCCGGCAGTTGGAGGAGGCCCAGGATCGCAATTCCACGGGGGCCCACAGCTCAACGGCCGGCGCGCAAGGTAAATGCAGGTCGGGGGCTTGCACCCGTGGGAAGCCCCCGACCTGAATTTCTGGGCCAATAAATAGTATTTGAAGAACTGAATAGGAAAGTGTAGGACAGGATGGTTTGGGTATCATTGCTTGGCAATGTGTGTTTCCCCTTTAAGAAATAAAGCCACTGTAGCATTCCATCGAAGGTGTCTACGATTGTACCTGGAGTACTAATCCTGTTTGTTGGTACCACTGGTAATTCCTCACTTCCACTTAAACCCTCTTACTCTGCCATAGGTTTACCATCAACCTACATACTAAAGTCACTTTTCAGAGTGAAGGAATAGAGACTAAGGGGGGAATTTTAACCCCAAAGAACAGGTGGGATGGAGTCAGGTGGGAGGTTAAAGTTTTTAAAATCTGAATTCTGACCTCAACCCGCCTACCTCTGGTTTTAACGGAGGCGGGACATGGGGCAGGCGGCCAACCAGCTTCCAAGAGGCGGGTTAGCACTTTAAATATTATAATGAGGCTGCGTGCCTCATGGTGATCCACCATTTTAAATTTAACTGTGGGCGGGTGTGTTTCCCAGGCCTCTGGGAACCCGCCAGCTAAAGGCAGGCGAGGACTGCTGGATCCAGGAGATAAGTGCCTTTCTGCTTACCTGCTGGATCCAGCTTCCTTCCCTCGCCAACCCCTGCGATCGGACACCTGCTCCCCGCCCCCGCAACCCTTCTGACCTCCCTTAATCTCTCCCCCACTCCGGCCACCAATCCCCCCCCAAGGTCTCTGACCTCCTCCCCACAAGGCCTCCGATCTCCAACACCCCTCCGACCTTCCAACCTCCAGCCCCCGAACCCCTCCAACCTCCAGCCCCCGACCCATCAGAGGATCTACAGCCCCCAACCTCATTGACAATCTTCATCCCCTGACTCCCCCTTAAAACCTCCAGCCTCCGACCTCGCTGACGATCTTCATTCTCTGACCTCGCCGACAAATTCCAGCCCCCGACCTCGCTGACAATCTCCGGCCTTCTGACCTCCTCCCCCCCCCCCCCCCCCCCACCCCCATCCATCCCTCCCTTCCTCCATCCTCATCCCTCCCTCCCTCCTTTGGTGTGAAAGGCCTTAACAAGCAAGGAAGAATTTTCAATAAACAAATTGTTACAAATTTCACTTTTTTTGGAGGTGGGGTGGGAGGCAGAAAATGGAGAGTTGCACAGAAATGGAACAATTGGCAGTTTCAGCTAATCTCCCAGGTTTCTGAGTTTTAGCTGTTTTTTATCGTCAATTACAATAAGACAACATCTGAAAACAGGCCTGAGAGTGCCTTAACTCCAACCTCAGAAAAGCACGTGCCAGTGTACTCATGTGATATTTCCATTCCCTATATCAACAGTCAATCTGAGTGAGACTGTCAGTTTAATGTTACATTATGCTCTGAGGAACTGTGCACAGTAGGAAATAGATTGAAATTTTTCTTTAAGTTCCATACCTGTCTTCCACATCCATGGTGTCCCTGCAACAGTAGTATCAAGAGGCCTTCAAGTCTGCATCATGGTGTGAAAGTCTGGAAAATATTTTCTATGTTACGACAGCTCACAGAGAATCCATGAGAAAGAGCTGTGTGGATATCCAATTTATATCCCAGACTGAGGTGATACAGCAACTCATGAACAACAAAGTCATTAGTTATGGCCAGTGCCTTAAATGGAATATAAATTGCATGCCATAGTGTCTGATGATGTCTCTTGTTCATAGGCAGTCAGGTGCATAATTAAAATGTTACGGATTAAATGTAAATATTGATTTTAAATGGAAGTTATATTGGAGCATAGGTTGGTCACTGGTTCTGGTAATGCCAATGTTAACCTTCGTTTCCCTTCTGCTTTTGATACAACATATCCTTGAATTATGAAAGATATTGCACTGAGATGACGTCACTATCTCTGGTGTAATGTTATCTTCAGCTCCACTTGTGTTAACCAAGAAAGGCTCTCTATGCATGTCCAGCTGTTGCATTTCAGCAGAACCTGCTCTGTACCTCTGCTGAAGCACACAAATGAGAAGTGAATGTGCTGAGATGTGTGCAGCCATTTGTAAATGGAATGCAGCTGTGCGCATGAATAAATATAGATATATTTATACTTTGTACAGACTATTTAAATGATCTAAATAGGAAACTATTCTAACTTTTCCCTCCGATAGAAAAATCCATAACAAGGAAAATCTGTTTAATGTATCAAAAGTTGAAAGTCTATCAAATAATGAGATTTTGACCCAGCGACAATGAAGGAACAGTGATATTTGTCTAAGTCAGGATGGTGTGTGACTTTGAGGAGAACTTGGAGGCGGTGGTGTTCCCATGCGTCTACTGCACTTGTCCTTCTAGGTGGTGGAGGTCACGGATTTGGGAGGTACTGTCGAAGAAACCATCTTATATATACCAACTTATATTTTTTTAAATGATGTGAGATTGGGAAATGTTTGCACTCAGAGAGACCTGGGTGTCCTTGTACATGAATCACAGAAAGTTAACATGCAGGTACAGCAAGCAATTAGGAAAGCAAATAGTATTTTAGCCTTTACAAATGATTGGAGTATAAGAGTAAAGAAGTCTTACTACAATTACATAGGGCCTTGGTGAGACCACACCTGGAGTACTGTGTACAGTTTTGGTCTCCTCATCTAAGAAAGGATATACTTGCCTAAGAGGTAGTGCAATAAAGGTTCACCAGACTGATTCCTAGGATGAGGGGATTGTCCTATGAGGAGAGATTGAGGAGACTAGGCCTATATTCCCTAGAGTTTAGAAGAATGAGAGGTGATCTCATTGAAACATATACAATTCTCAAAGGGCTTGACAGGGTAGGTGCTGTGAGGATATTTCCCCTGGCTGAGGAGTCTAGAACTAGGGGTCACAGTCTCAGAATAAGGGGTCGGCCATTTAAGACTGAGATGAGAAGAAATTTCTTCACTCAAAGGGTGGTGAATCTTTGGAATTTTCTACCCCAGAGAGCTGTGGATGCTCAGTCGTTGTAATGTTATCTTATATCTTAGTATTAAGAGGCTTACGAGTAGATATCGTTGAGTACTCTTTATTAGGTCTTGAGTCAGTGCCAGCTTGTGCAGTACTGCCGCATGGCCAAGATGGCTTCCTATTTATACGACTGCCATCAAGCAGCTGTCTTTACTACAGCTACCGTAAAGCAGCTGTCTTTACTACAGCTACAGTTATCTGTACAGTCGTTAAGTATAATCAAGACAGAGATCGATAGATTTTTGGATACTATGGAATCGATGGATATGGGGATAGTGCAGGAAAGTGGAGTTGAGGTAGAAGATCTTACTGAATAGTGGAGCAGGCTCAAAGGGCCGAATGGCCTACTCCTGCTCCTATTTCTTATGTTTTTATCTTACAAATTGAGCTGAAATGTAGCTCACTTTTGTGTTAATTCAGTCCTCCTTTGGAGAGATTGAAAGAGTGCAAATGCTCAACTAACAGAGATCCAATGCAGAACACAAGGGAGTTTTATTGTTACAATCCTGGGGCACACAACCACAATAGTAGATATAGGGCAGTGGGGGTCAACTACGGTAAGAAGCCCGCAACCTGACTGCTTAAGGGAGCTGTTAACACCACTGAGTCCGAGTAGGTAACTGTAGCATAAAGTTTTTAACAATTAGTTACAATATAGAAAAATGAATTGTACATTCTTTGGAGCCGAAACAATATCACCTACCACAGCGAATCATTAAAGTATATGAGCCGGCAGTGTGAAGAAAGTTAATATGCAAAAGAAGTGCTGAGGTCTGATGTAAATGAATTAATGACTGGAAAGAAATTATGAGAGTTAAACTACAGCACAACACCAAACACAATTCATCTTTAAAAAGAGCCGAGAACCAGATCGCACCGAAACAAATTTGAAAAAGTGACGTCATAATCAACACACAGAGAGCAGCAGAACCCGAGGAAATTAAGGTAAGTATCTAGATAACCCTTTGTGTTGAATATCTTTAGTGGTTAGTGTTAAGCTTGAGTAAGTAAGGATTTAATATTAGTGCAAATAAGTGTAAGTCAAAGGAAAACAAGCTAACTGCATTTAAAGATGCTAATTACTGATAAATAGCTAATTAATCACTGTAACTAATTACTAATTTATTTAAAAGCAAGCTAAATCCATTTAATAAATCTAGACCTCAAGTGACCAATTAGTTCAAGAAATAAACTACAGTTAACACTAACAAATAAATTAATTAATTCGTTAATAAAGACATGTCAGTGCAAGCAGTGTAACAACTGTACTTTTGGGGGAATTTGTGGACAAGACTGCCACATCTGCAAGAAATGTCTCTGCCTCGAGGCACTCCGGCTCAGAGTCGTTGAGCTGGAGTCCATGCCAGGGGCACTCCAACACATAAAGGTGGAGGAGGAATTCCTGGATAATTTACTTCAGAGTACAATCACACACCAGAGGAAAGCACAGGTGCAGGAAGGGGAGAGTGTGACTGTCAGTCAGCCAAGTAAGGGGAACGTAGAAGAGGTAGTGAAGGAGGTCCAGCAGACACTACTCCTGTCCAACAGTTACAAAGTATTCAATACGTGTGAGGATAAGGGGAAAGACCATGGGAAGGATGGCCAGAATGCTGACCAAGGCGCCATGGAGCAGAAGGCTTTACAAGGACAGGAGGTGCAGAGTAGAAAGGTTGTAGTTATAGGGGATTATGTAATTAGGGGGATACAGAGTATACTTTACAGTAAGGATTGAGAGTCCCGAAGGGTGTGTTGCCTACCTGGTGCCAGGGTAACGGACATCTCAAAATGGCTGGAAAAGAATATGGGATGGCAGGGGGAGGATCCAGTTGTTGTAGTCCATGTCTGAACCAACAACATAGGAAAGATTAGAGAAGAGGTCCAGCTAAGGGAGTATCAGGAGTTAGAAGCTAAATTGAAAAGCAGGACCTCACGGTTGGGATTATTACCTGAGCCACATGCAAATTGGCATGGGGACAAACAGATTAGGAAAGTCAACACGTGGTTAACGGAATGGTGTGGGAAAGAGGGGTTCCATTTCCTGGGACACTGGCACCAGCACTGGAACAAGAAGGAGCTGTACCTTTGGGATGGACTACACTTGAACCGGGCTGGGACCAAGATCCTAGTGGAAAGGATAACTAGGTCTGTAAGTAAGACTTTAAACTTATAACATGGGGGAAGGGAACTGCTAGAAATTACATAAACCTAACAATAAAATAATCAGGAAAAGAGAGTAAAGGACAAACTAAAGGAAGGAATAAGGATAACACGAATGGCCAGAGATCGGATAAAGTCATTGAGCATAAGTGCAAAATAACTACTAAAAACAAAGAGAGAGGAATAATAAATAAAAAAACAATTTAAACTTGTGGTACAGCAATGTACATAGTATTCAAAACAAAATGGATAAACGGGAGGCAATAATTTGTAGAGAGGATCTGGATATAGTAGGGATGACTGAAACATGGCTACATAGAGAACAGGATTGGCAACTAAATATTGCAGGATATAACACATTTAGGAAGGAAAGGGAAGGGAGGAGGGGAAGTGGAGTAGCTGTACTAGTTAAAGTTAATATAATGGCAGTAGAAGAAAAGGATGTTACTAGCAGTAAGTTAGATGCAGAATTCATATGGATTGAGATAAAGGATAAGAAGGGATCCATCTCCTTATTAGGGGTATACTATAGACCATCAAATAGTGGCAGGAAATTGGAGGAATTGGAAGTAACTCTACGAGGTGAGTAGCAGGCGTAGAATAAAAATCATGGGAGAGTTAAACTACCCCAAAATAAACTAGCAGGAAGAAGTAGCAAAAAAGAAAAGGGAATGGAGTTTTTACAGTATATACAGGACATCTTTCTCACTCAGTACGTAAGAAGTCCAATAAGAAAAGAATCGCTTGTACTGGGTAATGATCTAGAATAGATAGAAGAAGTAAGAGTAGGAGAGCATCTTAGTAGTAGTGATCACAACATAGTAAGATTCAAGATTAGGTTCAAGAGTGACATAAGTAGGATAAAGACTAATAGATTGGAAAAGAGCAAATTATGAAGAAATGAGGGTGGAAGGTAAACGGGAAAAAATCTTGAAAAACAAAGGGCTGGATTTTAACTCCACGACATGCTGGGAGCACGGGGGTTGGGGTCTGGTAGCAAGCGGTAAACCCGGAAGTAAGTGCAACACGTCTGTCAGTGGCTTTTTAACCCAGCCACTGCATTACAATATCATTTCTGGGTTTCCCGGCCAATTACAGGAAACTTTCGATTTACCGGCACCTAAATAACCGGAAATCTCAGTTAACCGGCAAAATTCAGGAGTAGGTTCAGGTAACTTTTATTACTTTTTTTACTCCATTTGTTGCAATGCAAGGGTGTGGCTGCAGCTGTTGCTAAGCTACAGAGATGCTTGCAACTTGTGCCCATTGTTCTGAAGCTGTTGCTAAGCAACAGGGTTTGTTGCTTTAAAGGAGTTCTCAGCTTTGTATCTTTTACTATAGCGTTCGGTTATCCGGAATTTTTGATGAACCGGCACCACGTCAGTCCCGTCCGTGCCGGATAAAAAAAAAAATTTTCCCGTAGTGTGAGTGGGTATAATGACGACCCGCATGAGGCGATTTCAACTCCAGTATTTAAAGGGACACTCCAAACATGCACTTTGATGGAGTTTGGAGTTGGGAGCACAGCAGAAGGAATTGGCAGAATGGAATCCAGACGTTCAAAGGCTGCGCTTCATTTTAGTGATTCCTCCTTGGATGTGCTGCTGGGGGTTGTAAGGGCCCATAGGGAGCTGCTGTTCCCTACTGACGGGAGGAAGAAGCCTGCCAGTGAAACCAACAAGGCGTGGCTGGAGGTTGCCCATGAGACCCTTAGTGTTAGGGGGATTAAATACGTGGGGTTACGGGGATAGGGTGGGATATGTGTTGGTGTAGGGGTTACGGGGATCGGGTGGGATATGTGTCGGTGCAGGCTCGATGGGCTGAAATGGCCTCTATCTGCACTGTGGGGTTTCTGTGATTCTGTGATTTCTGTGAGGTCAGCAGCAGGAGCGTGGTGCCACACTCATGGATTCAATGCCGAAAGCGGTTCAATGACCTAAGCAGGGCAGGAAAGATGAGTACAATGGCACATTCACCTACGTCCTGATGTGTCTATCACCCCAACCCCCATATTCTGCCTTCTCAAGCCTACTCCAGCGCATCATTCTTCACACCAATTTACCTTGTAGCTGCACCCATCCCTCTGTCTATGCACTTCCTCACATACCCATCTGTCCATCCACCTCTGACACACACCCTCATCCTTATATACAATGTCATGCCTCTCCCTCATAGTTACTCTCAACAAGTGCAGATAGTTGGGTTTTCACCTGGTATCTCACACATCACAAGTGAGCAAGAGCAGATGGTGGAGACAGGGACAGCAGTGGAGAGTTCATGTCGGAGTCCGCAGGTTACTCCAAGATCTGCTCAGCTGGATGCAGATGCTGTACATTGGGGGCCATCGACAAACAGGATACTTCTGGAGCAGCAGCAAAGAATATGCGATGTACTGGCAAGTGTTCCAGATGTACTGTGCATGCTTGCAGAGAGATTTGGGGAGTCTGTCTCAAGCATGAGTGGTATGATGTCGCAGGTCTTTGCGAAGATGTCTTCATCTATGGAAAGAGTGGCCACCTGCATAGCTCATCAAATGCGGCAATCAAACAAGTGCATGCAGGCCCTCACCAATGGCTTGCACACTATAAATGCCACCTTAAATAGGATGAATGATACCCCAGCCTTGGCCATTCATCACCCCACTGATCTGCAGCAAAGTGTTCTCCAGCTCATCACTAGTAGTGAACTGAGGGTGGGCCATGAGAGGGATAATGGTGAAAGGGGACATGGAAGTGGGGACTCGGCTCAAAGTGCTTCCACTTCTCATCAATTCCCCCCACCCCTAGTCAGTGCCCCACATGTTGCCACATGTCCTGATGGCTGAGTCTGCCCCTGCAAAGGTGCAGGTGGAACAGTCTATGCTGGAGCCCTCACAGGCTCCAAAACCCAGAGGACGTCGGCCAAGAGAATCTGAGCAGTCAGAGCAGGGACCTGAGAAGCCTGTATCTACTTCTGCTGAAGCCACAGGGGCTGCACCACGTAGAAGGCATTTGATAAGGTGCCACATAAAAGGTTACTGCACAAGATAAGAGCTCATGGGGTTGGAGGATAATATATTAGCATGGATAGAGGATTGGCTAACTAACAGAAAACAGAGAGTCGGGATAAATGGGTAATTTTCAGGTTGGCAATCTGTAACTAGTGGGGTGCCACAGGGATCAGTGCTGAGGCCTCAGCTGTTAATAATCTATATTAATGGCTTGGATGAAGGGACCGAGTGTACTGTAGCTAAATTTGCTGATGTTACAAAGGTAGGTGGGAAAGCAAATTGGGAAGAGGACACAAAGAATCTGCAAAGGGATATAGATAGGTTAAGTGAGTGGGCAAAAATTTGGTAGATGGAGTATAATGTGGGAAAATGTGAGGTTATCCACTTTGGTAGGAAAAATAAAAAAGCAAATTATTATTTAAATGGAGACTACAAAATGCTGAGGTACAGAGGGATCTGGGGGTCCTTGTACATGACACACAAAAAGTTAGTATGCAGGTACAGCAAGTAATTAGGAAGGCAAATAGAATGTTGGCCTTTATCGCAAGGGGGATGGAGTATAAAAGTAGGGAAGTCTTGCCACAACTGTACAAGGCATTGGTGAAACCACACCTGGAGTACTGTGTACAGTTTTGGTCTCCTTATTTAAGGAGGGATATATTTGTATTGGAGGCAGTTCAGAGAAGGTTCACTAGGTTGATTCCTGAGATGAAGGGGTTGTCTTATGAAGAAAGGTTGAGCAGGTTTGGCCTATACTCATTGGAGTTTAGAAGAATGAGAGGTGATCTTATTGAAATGTATAAGATTCTGAGGGGGCTTGACAGTGTAGATGCAGAGAGGATGTTTCCCCTCATGGGGGAATCTAGAACTAGGGGGCATAGTTTCAGAATAAGGGGTCGCCCATTTAAAACGGAGTTGAGGAATTTCTTCTCTCAGAGGGTCGTGAATCTTTGGAATTCTCTACCCCAGATAGCTGTGGAGGTGGAGTCATTGAATACATTTAAGGCGGAGACAGACAGATTTTTGAACGATAAGGGAGTCAAGGGTTATGGGGAGCGGGAAGGGAAGTGGAGTTGAGGCCAAGACCAGATAAGCCATGATCTTATTGAATGGTGGAGCAGGCTCGAGGGGCCAAATGGCCGACTCCTGCTCCTATTTCTTATGTTCTTAAGTGCGAGGAAGAGGAAGAGTCAAGATTTGTAGTTGCACAAGGGTGTGCGCATGGGTGTGTTACACATTGTTAGACTCTTAAGTTTCTCTGAGATCCCCTGGCATGCTCTCCTCCTTCCAGATAAGAGAAATGAGTTCATGAATTTGCACCAGTAGTGCTTCTCCGCCATGCTTTAGTGTCTCGGCAGGGATTCCATCTGCTCCTGAGGTCTTGCTGTTCCTCAGTTGTCGGATGGCCTTTTCAACCTCATGCCAGGCTGGGGTTATGCTGAGATGGTGGTGGGTAGCATGCTGCGGGATGGAGCTGAGGACACTCGCGTCAAAGACAGAGTCTCGGTAAGGAGATCTTCGAAGTGCTCCTTCCAGCGGGCACTGACTGCCTCTCTGTCCTTGATGAGTATTTCTCCATTCTTGGCCTGCAGTGGGGTAGGTCCTTGGGTGCTTGGGCCATAGATAGTCTTGACTGCGCTGAAGAATTCACGCACGTCGTGGTTGTCAGATAGCTGCTGGATCTCCTGCGCTTTCTCCACCCACCATCTGTTCTTTAGGTCGCGAGTTTTTTGTTGGACCTCGGCCTTCAGGCTTCTGTAGAGCTGCTTTCTTGCTCTCGAGTTCTGTTGCTGTTTCCAGATCAGGGATGCCTTGCGCTTGCGGCTTATTAGCTCCTGGATCTCCTGGTCGTTCTCGTCGAACCAGTCTTGGTGTTTCCTGGTCGAGTGACGGAGCGTCTCTTCACAGGTGCTGATTATGGAGGCCTTGAGTGCAAAACAGGCGCTGTGGACACTCTGTGTCTCTGCATCACTGGGAGGAGTCAGGTTGTTGGTGAGGCGTAGGCTGAATAGGGTTTTCTTAGTGGGGTCTTTGCGTGCTCCAGCGTTGATTTTCCTGCGGCATTGTTTCTGTTGCCGCCACTGTTTTGGGGCTACATTGATGGAGATGACAGAGCGGATCCACGACAAGGCCTTGGACAACGTGGACCACTTTCCATACCTCAGGAGCCTACTGTTAACAAGGGCAGACGTCGATAACGAAGTCCAACACCGCCTTCAGTGTGCCAGTGCAGCCTTCGGTCGCCTGAGGAAGAGAGTGTTTGAAGACCAGGACCTCAAACCCGGCACTAAGCTAATGGTCTACAGAGCAGCAGTGATACCCGCCATGCTGTATGCCTCAGAGACCTGGACATGTACAGCAGGCACCTCAAAGCACTGGAGAGGTACCACCAACGCTGCCTCCGCAAGATCCTGCAAATCCATTGGCAGGATAGGCGCACCACCGTCAATGTTCTTGCTCAGGCCAACATCCCCAGCATCGAAGCTTTGACCACGCTCGATCAGCTCCGATGGACGAGTCACATTGTCCGCATGCCCGATACGAGACTCCCAAAACAAGCGCTCTACTCGGAGCTCCGACACGGCAAGAGAGCCCCAGGTGGGTAGAGGAAATGCTTCAAGGACACCCTCAAAGCCTCCTTGAAAAAGTGCAACATCCCCACTGACACCTGGGAATCCCTGGCCCAAGACCGCACAAAGTGGAGGAGAAGCATCTGGGAAGGCGCCGAACACCTCGAGTCTCTTCGTCGGGAGCAAGCGGAAGCCAAACGCAAGCAGCATCTTATGTTCATTAATAAATAGACATTCTTATTATGAACACAGCTAGCTTTTGCTAGACACTTTTATTGAGCACATGTGGACTAGGTGCAGTATCTGTAGAGGCTTCCATCTTGACTGCTGCCTTGTGGGTAGCCTAGTGCCTCATGGGTAATGTAGTCTTAATATACATACAGCTGGGTAGTGTAGTCTTATACATACAGCTCTACACAGCTCTATGGCTCCACCTAGTGTCCACTATAGAATGACATGTTATTGATCATTACATCCCCCTTTCTTTGAGGTTTAACAAAATCAATATCAATCAACTTTCAAGAAAACAATAAAGATAATATCAGTAACACTTTTGTTAGTGCTCTATAAACATAAACATTTTCAAAACAGTCAACACATTTTCAAAGCTTTACATTGTACTCAAAGATTAAGTCTATCCAGCTTTTTTACTTCACGTGTGGATCTTCTCAACACGGGTAAGTCTGATGTGTCTTCATGAGATTGTTCTGGTGTTGAATGACAAGATGCAGTTGCGGCATTGTCATCAATCTGCTCTTGTATAGATCGAGGTCTCCTTGTTATCTTTGCTTGGAGAGGGTTTCAGTGTTTCCTTCACTCTTCATGCCATAACTCTCAATGTAGTCAATGCACTCTCGAAAAACTGCTGGCAGCTGGATCCCATCATACAGCATAGTCCTCTCAGCAGCCTCGGCTAATGGAACACCAAAGATTGGCCTGAGGGAAGGAGTATCCACCAGAACTGCTTCCTGCTCTGGTGCAGGCTTCTTCTTTTTCTTTTTCTCTTTCCACTGCTTAACAACATCTGCTGCAGTTATATCTTTGGACTTTTTCTCCTTGTGTTTTTCCTCTTTGTGCTTTTCTTCCTTTGGCTTCTCTTTGACCTTAAAGTCTTTTTCTTTCTTCTTGGAGAAACTAGGCTTTTTGAAGACATGGATACCCTTTGGCCTTTTCATCCTTGATGGGCTCTCTGCTTCATCACCTGAGTCATCTGGTCTGCTTATGGCACAGTTTATACGGTAGACTCTCTTGACCAGTTCTAAGTCTTCACAAGCTTTGTCACCTAGTATCGAATCAAGTCTTTCAGCCACAACAGAAAACATGGGATGATGCACTTTGTCTTTGACTGTCACTTTAAGTCTGCATACACCTAAGCTATCTATTTTCTGTCCATTATAGCTCTTCAGTAGTACTGACATTTTCTGTATTTTGGGCTTTTCTTTCATTTTTTTATGTCACTCATACTGATTAAGTTTGCTTTTGCCCCAGTGTCCAGTTTCAATGTAACTAATGCTCCATTTATCTGCAGTGGGATCATCCATTTGTCCACTTTTACTGCATTGACTTTATGTTCAGCATTGTCCATTTCTGAGGGCTGCACATTTTCTGTATCTTTTTTGATATCGTCACATGTCACCATTCCTACAAAAAATGTCTCACTTAAATCAGTGTCCTCAATCACATTAACTTCTTTGTTTGTACTTTTGAAAAGCATTGTTTGGCAAAGTGATTCTTTCCATTACACTTTGTGCACATTTTTCCAAACGCTGGGCATTGTCTTAACTGGTGTTTGTAACCACAGCATTTACAATTAAAAATGTCATCCTCCGATTGCTTTTCATTTCTGTTCTGCCCACGTTTCTTCCCCTTGTAGAACACAGCACCGACAGTAGCATTATCACTCATTACAATCGCATCATTATTGATTTCACTGAAAGTCTTCGCGTGCTTTCGAGCTAGCTCGCTGGCTTGGCATATTTTCACCGCATTTTCCAAATTTAGTTCGGTTTCTCTCAACAGACGTTCCCTGACTTTTTTTATCATGAATACCAAACACAATCTGGTCACGAATCATGGATGCTTTGAGCTCAGAGAAATTACATGTCTGTGCTTTCAGTTTCAGATCAGTTATAAAGCTATCAAAAGTCTCATTTTGCTGCTGTGTCTGAGAACAGAAGATGTATCTTTCATAGGTCTCCTTTTTGGGAGAGCAATGTGCATCAAATTTTTTTAGCACATCATCTAATTTTTCTCTGTTCTCCTCTGGATTAAATACAAATGTATTAAATACCTCTATCGCCTGTGGGCCTGCAACCGTAAGCAGCAACGCTATCTTCCTTGCGTCTGGCTTTGTACCGAATCCGATGGCTGCAATGTAGAGTTCGAATTGTTGTTTAAAAGTCTGCCAATTGTAGTCGATTTTTTCTGTGAGTTTCAAACGCTCTGGTGGCTTCAAATTCTCCATGTCGCTTTTCACAATTTTTAGCAGATCTTCACCCCACTCCTGGTACCATCTTATGTTCATTAATAAATAGATATTCTTATTATGAACACAGCTAGCTTTTGCTAGACACTTTTATTGAGCACATGTGGACTAGGTGCAGTATCTGTAGAGGCTTCCATCTTGACTGCTGCCTTGTGGGTAGCCTAGTGCCTCATGGGTAATGTAGTCTTAATATACATACAGCTGGGTAGTGTAGTCTTATACATACAGCTCTACGGCTCCACCTAGTGTCCACTATAGAATGACATGTTATTGATCATTACACAGCGCACATCAACCCAAGCACCCCACCCACCTGCCCCTTCAACCACTGTCTGCCCCACCTGTGACAGAGACTGTAGGTCCTGCATTGGACTCAGTCGCCTGAGAACTCATTTTTAATGCGGGAGCAAGTCATCCTCGGTTCCGAGGGATTGCCTAAGAAGAAGAAGTTAAGTTTCTGTTTTATTTTTGAGCCACATAAATATTATTTCTTTACACCACTTTCCCATCTTGCCCATTTGGTTGCTGCCTGGCAAGTGGCCTTTTCACTTGTGATGAATGGTAAGACATGAATTGATGCCAAGCAATGGGGGTAGCTGTGAAGTGATGCTTAGTTGTTTGCAGGACTGCTTTGTGTTAGTGTCATTGTGGGGGGTGGCTTTTGCATGTGGTTGTCAGATGGGTGGACTGGTGGAAACTAAGTGAACCTCGCAATAATTAGGACATCCAGGGCAGCAATGAGCACCCCTGCTGGTGCATTAGCCGCATCACATTCTGCCTCCTCCTCCTCCTTGGAATGGTCTGAAGAGGCTCTGTGCTCTGCGCCTTGTTCCTCCTGCAGGTCCAAACCTTGCTGCTGTGCAATGTTGTGTGGAGCGCTGCACACCACGACCATGACCATTCTGGAGACCCTGGCTGTTGCGTACTGAAGGGCATTTCCAGGTCTGTCCAGGCACCTGAAGTGCATCTTCAGCATGCCAATTGCTTGTTCAATGACACATCAGATTGTAATATGGCTTTCATTGTATCGCTCCTGGGCTTCATTGGTTGGGTTCCTTATGGGTGTCATCAACCACGTTTTATGTGATTATCTCTTGTCTCCTAGCAGCCAGCTGGTAAGTCTGCTTCGAGGTGTGAAGAGATCAGGGAGGGTGGACTGCTGCAGGACAAAAGCATCATGGCAGCTGCCCAGGAATCTTGTGCACAACCGCATAAACATCTTTTTTTGGTTGCACACCAGCTGCACATTGATGCAGTGGAAGCCCTTGCGGTTGATGAATACTCCTGGGTGATGTGAGTATGCCTTAATTGCCACATGTGTGCAGTCGATGACACCCTGCACCTGTGGGAAGCCAGCCAGAGCCGCAAACCCGAGCTCCCAATCATTCTGACTGGCGTCATCGCAGGAAAAGTTGACATTGTCAGTCCTGGCAAACAAGCCATCAATCACCTGCCTTATGCATTTGTGGGCCGCTGACTGTGAGATTCTGCAAATGTCTCCGGCAGAACCCTGGAAGGATCTAGAAACAAAGAAGTTGAGGTGGTGGTGACTTTGACAGCCACTAGTAAAGCATGGCCACCAGGTCCACTTGGCAGTCGGTTTTGTTCCAGCAGGCTGCAAATGTCTGCCACCACCTGACGCGACACCCTGAGCCTCCTGAGACACTGGTGTTCTGACATGTCGAGGAAGCTTACCCTGTGCCTGTAGACCCTGTGTGCCGGGAATGGCCTCCTGCCAGCTGCACCTCTCTGCTGATCCCCTTTCTCCTGTGGAGCTGCAAGTCTCTGAGCTGCAGGCTGTTGCTGTTTCTGCTCCAGCTGGTGTTGCTGCTGGTGCTGGTCATCTTGGTCCTCACCTGAGGTCCAAAGTAACATAGCATAAGCAGCACCCATGTTAATCTGATAGATCAGAGCTCCAAAATGCAGATCAGACGCACAAATCTCCAAGTTGTAGATGACAGCTCCAAAGTTGTAAAAGTAACCTCTCGGCACAAGTACTGTGAACAAAGCCTTTCACACAAGCAAGTAAGAAAGCAGCTGTGAGGTGTCATTACTCATTGGCATATTTCCCTGTCATGTCTTTAGCGTCCTCAATTACTGCTGTGTTCTTGCCTTGCTTTCACTGGCGAGTTCCAGGAAGCCCGCGAAACCCGGGACCCACAGTTTAATTGCAAAAGCCATGTTAATAGTGCCGTAATTGTGCGATTAACATATTGAAATTGACAACTTGCCTCTCCTGAGGGAGTTGCGTGCACACAGCCTAATGCGCTGGAGTTAAATCCGGAAGTCAACGGGTTGGAGTCGGCTTCCCGACACGCTGGCATTTTTCCATGACTTCACCCCAACCTGCACCCAAACCCATGCGTTCAACCATGTTAAAATTCCCCCAAAGAGACAGAAATACAGTGGGAAATCTTTAAAAGGGTAATCAATAGAGTTCAAAAGAAATGTATTCCACTAAAAGCCAAAAATTAGCAAGCTAATTGTGGGGTACCAAAATAAACACTTCACTAGAGGTTGAGCTTAAAAAGAATATTAATACAGTTTGGATCAAAAGGGAGAAAAATAATTGACAAACTAGCAAAACTAAAAGAGGGTAAAACTCCAGGTCTGGATGGTATGCACCCACGCATCTCAAGGAAATTAGGGAGGAGATAGCAGAGGCATTAGTTTATATATAGATAAGTTCCATAGTGCCAGAGGCCTGGTGGACAGCTAATATTGTTCCTATATACAAAAATGGAGATAAAACAAAACCTGGGAACTATAGACCAGTCAGCTTATCGTCAATGGTAGGAAAGATACTGGAATTTATACTAAAAGCAGTGAAAATGGCATCTAGAGACAGATGTCAGCAATGATTCCAAAAGGCTAAGTTCTGCTTAACTAACCTGAGAGAATTCTTTGAAGAGGTAACGGACAGAGTAGACAAGGGTAATGTAGTGGATGTCATATATTTGGATTTTCAAAAGTCCTTTGATAAGGTACCACACGATAGACTCATGACAAATGTTAGGGCATGTGGAGTCAGGGGACAGTTAGCTGAATGGAGAGGAAATTGGCTAAAAAATAGAAAGCAGAGAGTAGGGGTAAAGGGTAGTTATTCAGATTAGAGGAAGGTAGAAAGCGCTGTTCCACAAGGATCAGTGTTGGGACCACTGTTATTCATAATTTACATTAATGATTTGGACTTAGGAATAAGTAATTCAATATCAAAATTTGCAAATGATACCAAACTGGGTGGTATAGCTAACAGTGAGTAAGAATGCAACATAGTACAAGAAGACTTTAGAAAACTTGCAGACTAGGCAGTTAAGTGGCAAATGAGCTTCAATGTAAATGTGTGGTGATGTACTTTGGTAGGAAAAATAGAAACATCGGCCCCGATCTTGGGCGGGTTTTCCGAGCGGTGGGGGCAGTGGGGAGTGGAGGGGAGGGGGTGGAGAGAGTTGTGGTCGGGCCCACACGCTGTGGAGTTTTGACTCCACAGCGTGCGCCTTTTTTTTTCTAGCAGGGAACGCTCTGGAGGAGGCCGCAGCCCAGGAACAGGTAGGGAGCCTGCGTGGGAGGGGGGCTCGATCCTGGTGGGGGGGGGGAGGGTCCGATCCTGGGCAGGTGATCCAATCCTAGGTGGTCCTATCCTAGAAGGGGTGTCGGCGATCATGGGAGGGGGGTTGGCGATCCTGGGGGGGGGGGGTCAGCAATCTTGTGGGGAGGAGGGTAAGCAGGTTAGCTTGGGGTGCTGGGGGGTAAGCACGCCTGCTTTGCCAGCTGTGCTGGAAAAGCATTTACCTCTTCCACACAGCAGCCCTTGCCTCCCTTTAGCTGTTGGGTTTCCCCAAGCCCGGCTGGCCAGCATTAAAGCTGGAAGGCAGATAAAATCCGAGGCACGGAGCCTCATTATAATATTTAAATGACCAACCCACCTCCTGGGAATGGGTTGGTTGCCCGCCCCCAGTCCCACATCCGTTAAAACCGAAAGTGGGCAGGTTTGAGATTTAAAAATGTTTTATATCTCACCCGACCCAAACCCACACGTTGTTTGGGGGTTAAAATCCGCCCCCTCATCTACACCTTAGAAAATAAGAAACTGAATGGGGTAGAAGAGCAAAGGGATAGAGGTGAAAAAATCATTAAAAGCAGCATCACAGGTTAGCAAAGCAATTAAAAATGCTAACTAAGCACTGGGATTTATTTCTAGGCATATAGAATTCAAAAGCAATTAAGTTATGTTAAACCCTGGTCAGGCTGCACTTAGAGTAGTGTGTACAGTTCTGGTCTCCATATTATAAAAAAGGTCATAGGAATACTGGAGAAAGTGCAGAAAAGATTTACAAGATTTACCAGAGAGATTACAGCTATCGGGAAAGATTGAACAGGTTGGGGTATTTTTCTTTAGAAAAGGGAAGACTTAGGAATGGGTTGGACAGGGTAGATGTGGATAGAATATTTCCACTTGTGGGAGAATCCAAAACTGGGGGCCACAAATACAAGATAGCTACTAATAAATCCAATGGGGAGATAAGGAGAAATGTCTTTACTCAAGAGAGTCGTTAGAATGTGGAACTCGTTACCACAGGAAGTGGTTGAGGCAAATAGCTTAGATGCTTTCAAATGAAACTAGACGAGTACATGAGAGGAAAAGGAATAGAAAGATATGCTGAAAGGCTGAGATGAGGTAGATAGAATGGGGTGAGATTCACGTAGAGTATAAACACCAGCACATACCAGTTGGGCCGAATGGCCTGTATATTCTATGTACCTCTATGTAACTACACAAAGCAGAAGAACTGCAGGAAATGTCAAAGTGTACATGCTTGAAGGCAACAACAACAGCATCTCAACATCAGATTTTACTTCTGAGACCATCAATACTGACGGAAAAATCTACAAGTTTCCCACATAGTTAAAAGTCTGGACTTGTAGCTAATCTCCTTATATCTATTATTACTTATATCCTCGGGCAGCAAAAGCAGCAAGTTGGATGTTTTCATAGTAAATTGGGTCTTGTGAGCCATGTGAGCTCTCCCTGCTGCACATGTATAGCAGCAAGGCAGCTTCTCAGACTTTCCTTTAATAAATAAAACTGAAATCATAAAAGGAAACTAATTCACTTCAGTGTGAGAATCACAGACCCATTTCTCTCGCCAGCAGGGATTCTTAAATCATAGCCATGGCGTTAGCTTCCTGCATGAAAACATTCTACTTTTCTTACCCTGTAGGTTTTGTCAAGAATTGGTTTTGATAGACAGAGCATTTGTTTCTGGACCTTTTGGTATCATCTTTTTGAGAATGTTCTCTCAAAAATGTGAAACCATGAGACAACCTCACATGCTACTGAACCAAGAGAAATCAGTTAAGCCTCTTCACATGGTATAAAACCAAGGGAGGTCAGCCAAGCCTCCCCACACACAATACAAATGCGAGGGGTCACCTAGGGCTCTCTCCTACGCAACAGAACTGAGAGGTGTCATTTGAGGTACTTTCACACACTATTGAACAGGGAGGAGACAGCCGAGCCCCCCTTCTACACTTGTAGAACTGTGAATGATCATCAGAGGAAAACAGCAGCTCTCTTGTGTGCAATATTTTTTGAGGATGTAACAGGTAGAATAGATAAGGGAGAACCAGTGGATGTGGTGTATTTGGACTTTCAGAAGGATTTTGATAAGGTCCAGCATAAGTGATTAGCGTGTAAAGTTAAAGCACACGGGATTGGGGGTAAGGTACTGTCTTGGATAGAAAACTGGTTGGCAGACAGGAAGCAAAGAGTTGGAATAAACGGATCCTTTTCCGAGTGGCAAGCAGTGACGAGTGGGGTACCGCAGGGATCGGTGCTAGGACCCCAGCTATTCACAATATATATAAATGATCTAGATGAGGGAACTAGATGTAATATCTCCAAGTTTGCAGACGACACAAAGCTGGGTGGGCGTGTGTGCTGTGAGGAGGATGCAGAGAAACTCCAGTATGATTTGGACAGGTTGGGTGATTGGGTAGATGCATGGCAAATGCAGTATAATGTGGATAAATGCGAGGTTATCCACTTCGGTGGCAAAAACAGGAAGACAGATTATTATTTGAACGGCAATAGATTGGGAAAAGGGGAAGTGCAACGAGACCTGGGTGTCCTTGTGCACCAGTCACTGAAGGTAAGCATGCAGGTGCAGCAGGCGGTTAAGAAGGCAAATGGTATGTTGGCCTTCATAGCGAGAGGATTCGAGTACAGGAGCAAGGATGTCTTGCTGCAGTTGTACAGGGCCTTGGTGAGACCACACTGTAAAGTCTGTGTGTTAGATGGCGAATTAATACACAGACTACAAGAGTAACTTTAACAGGACTTTACTATTCGAAGGTCAGGGCGAATCTGCCCAATAAATCCTTACACAGCACTTATATACCGGTGTGGTCACCACCGGTATTACAGTATACAGTAGCCAAGATAAAGTAGTGCAACCCTTAAAATAGTTCTCTTAAAGGTGGAACGTTACATAGACTACAATCCTCCCTTTTTAGGTTAACAGTATATATATATTCCCATTAATATAACATCATAACATATATACAACTTTATGTAAAACAGTTCACAGATTCAGTCTCTCTGGCGGCTTCCTGACTCTGTCCGGATAACGCCTTGGTGGTGTAGTAGTTTTCGGTGGTGTAGTAGGTTCTTCTGGCAAGGTCGATTCTGCTTGAAGGACAGTGTCAGGTTCATCTGATTCCAGTATTATCGGATCGGAGGTAGATGCTCTGGGTATCTCTGCTTCAACATTAGGCGTATAGAGTTGTGGAGTAGGTTGGCCCTTTGTGGATGACTCTATGATCTGGTCAACATGGCGCCTTATTATGCTTTCACCAATGTCCACGGTATACATCAGCGGTCCTAGCCTTTTTCCAATAGTTCCAGGCTGCCATTTCTCGGTACGGTAGTCCCGGGCCAAAACTTGTTGACCTATCTGGAAGGTTCTAGTTGGCCTTTCATTCATGCCTTGAAATTGCCGGTTCTCTACGTCCCTTCTGACGTTTGGCTTAATCAAATCCAGCCGGCATCTTAGTCTTCTATTGAAAAACATCATGGCGGGAGTTTGGTTTGTGACCGCATGTGTTGCATTCCTGTACGCCAACAAGAAGTTATCTACCTTATGTTGTAGATTTATGTCTTCATTACCCATGGCCTTTATGGCCTTCTTGAAGGTCTGGACAAACCTTTCAGCTAATCCATTGGTGGCGGGATGGTATGGGGCGGACGTGTAGTGCTTAACCCCATTGCTTTTTAAGAACTTCCTGAATTCTTCGGACACAAATTGCGGTCCATTATCAGAACAGATCTGTTCCGGCAGCCCATTCCTGGCAAATATGGTCCTTAATACTGTGATGGTTTTTTCCGTGGTGGTGGAGGACATCTTTATTACCTCCGGCCACTTGGAGTGTGCATCCACCGCGATTAAAAACATTGAGTCCATAAATGGACCAGCAAAGTCGATATGTACCCTTTGCCATGGAGATGAGGGCCACTCTCATGGATGCAGAGGAGCTTGTGGTGGGGCGTTTTGGACCTTCTGGCATCCTAGACAGCTCTTGGTTATTTCTTCGATGTCTCCATCAATACCTGGCCACCACACAAACGCTCTGGCTAGGTTCTTCATTTTCACTCCACCCAGATGCCCCTCATGAAGCTCCTTTAGCACTTTATGCTGGAGTTTGGGTGGAATCACCACTCTAGATCCACACATCAAGGTTCCTCGGCACACTGACAGCTGTTCTCTTCTTTGCGAAAATGCTGGCAACATTGGTTCGCCATGTGCTGGCCATCCCTCCACCGTTAAATCGTAGACTCGTGAGAGAGTCGGGTCATTTCTTGTTTCCTTTTCGATCATAGAATTTGTTACTGGTAGACATTCCACTATGGTTGAGTGGAACATCTCCACTGGGTCCACTGTAGTCGCCTCTTCTACCACTGGCAACGGTAAGCGCGATAACCCATCAGCATTTCCATGCTGTTTGGACCTTTTGTATTCGATGTCATATTGGTGTGCCCCTAGTAACACGGACCACCTCTGTAGCCTTTGCGCTGTCATAGTGGAAACGGCCTTGTTAGGATTGAATATAGATACCAACGGCTGGTGGTCTGTCAGCAATGTAAACTTCTTGCCCTGCAGGTAATGATTGAATTTCTTTACTCCCCACACAAGGCTGAGAGCCTCCCTATCTATCTGAGCATAATTGCGCTCAGCGGAGGTCAATGATTGGGATGCAAATGCGACTGGCCTTTCCGAGCCATTTGGCAACTTGTGTGAGAGTACTGCTCCAATACCATAAGGGGAAGCATCACAAGCTAGACGAAGAGGTAGCGTTGGATTGAAGTGAGCCAACACTTCCTCAGAGGTGATCAATGCCTTGCTTTTGCGAAAGGCCTTCTTACAGTCCATGCTCCACTTCCATGGTACTTCTTTCCGCAACAGAGCATTCAGCGGGTGCAGCACCATGGATAGATTTGGCAGAAACTTATGGTAATAGTTAATCAACCCCAGAAACGACCTCAACTGTGATACATTTTCCGGAGCGGGGGCCTTCACGACAGCTTCGATCTTTTCAGGTGACTTGTGCAGGCCCTCTTGGTCAATGACATGACCACAGTACGAGATCCGTTTCTGGAAGAACTCACATTTCTGGCGGTTAGCTCGAAGGCCATATTGCTTCAACCTGGTGAGCACCAGTTTCAAATTTGTGAGGTGTTCCTCCTCGTCCTCTCCCGTAATCAGGATATCATCCAAGTAACACTGAGTGCTTGGAATACCCTGTAAGACCTGCTCCATGGCCCTCTGCCAAATTGCCGGAGCCGAAGCCACTCCCAAAACCAGTCTATTATATCGATACAAGCCTCTGTGCGTGTTGATTGTGAGATACTGGCGCGACTCTTCCTCGACTTCCATCTGTAAGTATGCTTGCGCCAGGTCTATCTTGGTGAAGCGTTTCCCGCCAGACAATGAAGCAAAGATATCCTCAATCCGCGGAAGCGGGTATTGTACCGTGTGAAGCACCGGATTAACTGTGATCTTGAAGTCTCCGCAGATGCGGACCTTTCCCGGTCCCCCTGGCTTGTTACTCGACGAAGGCTTCATGACTGGAACAATGGGCGTGGCCCACTCACTCCAGTCCACCTTAGACAGTACCCCTGAACGTTCAAGCTCTTCCAGTTCTGCCTCCACAGCAGGTCGTATCGCGTAAGGTACCGATCTGGCTTTGAAAAATTTTGGGCTTGCATGTTCTGCAATCTTGATTTTTGCCTTAATTCCTCTCAGTATTCCCAGTCCCTGCTGGAATACCTCTTTAGCCTCGTCCAATATTCTGGACAATCGTTCAGGTTTGACATCTTTCTTTCCGGAATCTACCGTCATTGTGTTTAGGGAGTGCCAGTCTATCTTTATTTTCCTGATCCACTCCCGCCCCAGAAGTGGTGGACCTCCCTCGGGTAGTACATATATGTCCATTCCTTGGTGTTCTTTGCCCTTGTGTCTCACCTTGACTTTTATCTTTCCGATGGGGTATACTTTATGCCCCGTGTATGTCTGCAATACTATCTCCGTATCCCGTAGGGGAATATGTTTGAATAACTTTTTGTAATCTTGCTTATTCATGACCGTCAACGCCGATCCGGTGTCCACTTCCATCTTCACGTGGACTTTTGCAATCTGTAGTGTGACCCAGATAGTTTGTCGGTCAGTTTCCTTACTCACATTGTGAATCCTCAGACTACCCAGTTCCTTGCTGTTGGAGTCTGAATCCGAATTCCGTTCATCTGAACTCTTCACAGTCACCTTATGTACCTTCCTGTACTTCTTCTGCGGTGACTTATTGTTGCTGGTCTTCTTTCCTGACCAGCATACTTTAGCTATGTGACCAAGCTTGCCACATTTTCTACATTCCTGGTTTTTAAACCAGCATTGGTTCTGGTCGTGTGTTGTCTTCCCACAACGATAACATTTCGTTGTACCCGAAGTCATTTGATCCACGCTGAGTACCGCTGTCTTCAGCTGCATCTCCGCCGTGCCTCTCGCTGCGGCTTCGTGCGATGCTGCAATAAGGACAGCCTTATCAAGTGTAAGATCGTTCTCTTCGAGCAGTCGCTTTTGTGTTTCTTCCTTCGACATCCCACACATGAACTTGTCTCTCAGTGCCGCTGTCAGATTTTCCCCAAACTGACAGTATTTTGCTAGCCTACGCAGTTCAACCAAGTACTCCGCGTTGCTTTCCTCTTTTAGTTGCATTCTCACGTAAAATTTAGATCGTTCCGCTAACATCAGCGGTGTGGGGTTCAAATGATCCTTCAGGACAGCAACAATATTAGCGAAAGACTGATCCGCCGGTTTAGCTGGTGATAGAAGATGCTTCAATAGCCCGTATGTCTTCGCACCCATTGAGTTTAGTAAGGTTAGAGCTTTATCATAATTTGCTATCTTATTGACCTTACAATATATCTCGATGCGTTCTACATACGTGGCCCAATCTTCCACATCGGAATCGAAATCGTTGATGTTACCACGCTTAGGCATCTTCACAATCTTTCTGAGAACAACAACGAAATTTTTCTTTACTTTTTAACTTTTTTTTCCAAAAATGGCGGTTTCCCGCGCTTATCTTCTTCCCCGCCTCCGAGGATGGCGGTTTCCCGCGCTTGTCTTCCTCTGGCGGGGGGGGTAAGCTTTGCCCTCGGGCGACGACCGCTGGCTTTCGGGTTTCGCAGCCTGCGTGCCGGCTTCAGTTTATTCTGAAGCTCTCCCGCTCGCGTGGGCTCTGTCTCTCCCTCAGTGGCTTTCAATCGCGCCTCCCCAGCCCTCTCGCAGTCCGGTCCTTTCCTCCCCCGGCTGCGGCTGAGTTCTTCGGTTTTATATATTTATTTCTTCCCGCGCCTTTCGATCCCGGTCGCAGCGCCTCGTGGCCTCAGTAGCTGCCCGGCCTTTATCGCCGGTCACGGTCGAGCTGTCTCCCGATGCTGTTGCGTCTCCCAGCCCGCTTGTAGCCCAGTCTCTCACACCGGCTGCGTTCCCGCTTGTACCGCGGCTTCCGTGCCCTACGCTGCCCCAGTCTCAGCGTCTCTGGCCCCGACTTCTGTCCGGCTCCTTTCCCCCGACCGTGGTCGAGTTCACCGCCCTTATCCTCCATTTCTTTTTATTTCCCCCCTACTCACAGTCAACGTGGCCGACTTGCTTCTCGTGGCTGATCGGCTCACTCACCACCGTGACAGAAGGGACGATCACTGCCTGTTGCTGATGGAAGGCTTCGTGTCTGAATTCTTCCTTCTTCCTTGCTCTGCAGACTCGAGTCTTCTCTCAGCAGAACGACGAGGGCGGATGCTTCTTCTCAACGCTCGTTAACTGCTTCGGATGTATCGCTGCCGCAGGGTAAGATCGAACTCGTCGCCACTGTAAAGTCTGTGTGTTAGATGGCGAATTAATACACAGACTACAAGAGTAACTTTAACAGGACTTTACTATTCGAAGGTCAGGGCGAATCTGCCCAATAAATCCTTACACAGCACTTATATACCGGTGTGGTCACCACCGGTATTACAGTATACAGTAGCCAAGATAAAGTAGTGCAACCCTTAAAATAGTTCTCTTAAAGGTGGAACGTTACATACACTACACACACCTTGAGTATTGTGTGCAGTTTTGGTCACCTTATCTGAGGAAGGATGTTCTTGCCATGGAGAGAGTGCAGCGAAGATTCGCCAGACTGATACATGGGATGGCAGGAATGAAGTATGAGGAGAGATTGGGTCGATTAGGTTTATATTCGCTAGAGTTTAGAAGAATGAGAGGGGATCGCATTGAAACTTATAAAATTCTAACAGGACTAGACAGACTAGATGCAGGAAGGATGTTCCCGATGGCAGGGGAGTCCAGAACCAGGGGTCACAGTCTAAGGATAAGGGGTAAGCCATTTAGGACTGAGATGAGGAGGAATTTCTTCACCCAGAGAGTGGTGAACCTGTGGAATTCTCTACCACAAAAGGCAGTTGAGGCTAATTCATTAAATATATTCAAGAAGGAGTAAGATATATTTCTTAAGGCTAAAGGGATCCAGGGATATGGGGAGAAAGCAGGGACAGGGCACTAAATTTGGATGATCAGCCATGATCTCATTAAATGGCAGAACAGGCTCGAGGGGCCGAATGGCCTACTCCTGCTCCTATCTTCTATGTAATAGAACTGAGAGATATCATCTGAGAATTTCTCACACATTATATAACGGGGTCAGCTAAGTCTAAGTAGAACCATAAGGAAGCAGCCAGGATTCCTTCTCAGGTGAAAGACTAAAGTCTCAAAAAGAACTCTCTTACCCAATGGTATAAAATATATAAACTAGCTGATTGTCCTACTGTGTAAGCCCTAATTACCAGACAAATGTTGCAAGTCACTCAGTATCTGTGGGTTGCTAAACAACAGAACATGCAGCCAATAACATGGAGTCACAAGGATAAACATCTCACAGTGGCAGCTGTTGCTTCTGGTTAATCATAAGTGACATCACAATATCTAGGATTTATTAAAAAAGCATGTTAAAAAAATGAGGCACGTTCAATCCTCAAAGTTGTTTTCTTGAATTCTATTTTTCCATAATTTGGTTGAGTGGGGAATTTTTGAGGAGGTGTATTGAGAGCTTTGTTTGCTGAGAATATTCACAAGCTCCACCACTGTTATGTCCTGGTCCAGGAGGCAAGGGACCTATTTTAATACTTGCATTCCTTGGCAATATTATTCAGGTATTTTTATACCTGAATGAGGGATGATGCCAGCATACTGAAGAAGATGAGATGTTATGCCAACAAGTAAAGGCCGAGCAGAAGTTTCCAAACCTTAGGAGATTCCTTCTGTGCACTAGGTGTAGAAAAATCATAAATGCTTTTATAATTGAACTTTTCCCCATACATTCAAATATATCTTGCCCTAATTGTTGAGAATGCACATAATTCCTGCTAAGGACTGCAAGTATTTCAAAGAGAATTTTTTTTAATGGCTGTTGTGATTAAATCGGAAGCTTTCTTCACCCTTGTCACAATACCCACTACTGTACTTTTTAAATGGATAATTGGTAATGGCTGGCAACTGCTACCAATCCAACCCAATTATCAGCATAACCTATTTGTTTGGTGTCCAGCATAATATGGCATAGAGGGAAAATAGTAGATAGCATAATTAAAACATTTTGAATATAGAAATTATCCACTCAAAACATTCCCCCTGGATTTTTAAGCTTCGAAAAAAAATTCACGTGCAGATAATTTGGCAATGATCTGCTCTGGCCCCTAGTCAAGGTCTTCCTCTGGCTCTAGTTGAGGTTGACTCTCTTCTATCTGCTCCATGGCAATGACCTTTTTCAAGATGAAGTTACGTTGTTCCATGATGAAAATAATGAAATTCCTGGCCGATGTACATCTGTCACCAGCACGATGCAGCTGTGCATTACTACTTGGGAGAATTGACAGAGAAAAAGAAAAGACAGAACAACTTGCATTTATATAGCATATTTTAATGCAGTAAAATATTCCAAGGCGCTTCACAGAAGCATTATAAAACAAAATTTGACACCGGAGCTCATAAGGAGATATTATTACAGGTGACCAAAAGCTTTGCCAAAAAGGTAGGTTTTAAGGAGCATCTCAAAGGAGAGAGAGAGGTTTAGGGAAGGAATTCCAGAACTTAGGCTGAGACAGTTAAAGTCACGGCCGCCAATCATGGAGTGAAGGAAATCCGAGGTGCAAAGGAGACCAAAATTGGAGACACACAGAGCTCTCAGAGGGCTGTAGAGCTGGAGGATGTTACAGAGATAGGGAGAGGCAAGAAGCTGCATTTATATAGGACCTTTCGAGTCAGGACATCCCAAAGTGCCTCACAACCAATTAATTAATTTTGAAGTGTAGTCGCTGTTGTTATCCACACAAACGTGACAGTCAATTTGTGCATTGCAAAATCCATAAGTAGCAAATAAGATTAACAGATAAATCTTTGTTGTGGTGTTGATGGAGATAAATGTTGGCCAGGACACCAGTGAAGTGTTGGACTAGTACCGTGGGATCACTTACATCCATCCACCTGAATAGGCAATCGGGGTATCAGTTTAATGGCTCAGCATAAAGATGGCATCTGTACAATGCAGCACTTCTCTGTCGTTTCTTGAAAGAAAGGCAATGACAAAAAAAAATTCAAGGCGGAGATCACCATGACAGCCCATTGACAGAGGTGTCCCGGTCTTTGAAGTGGTTTCAAGATAAGGTTCTAGGTGATTCTGTAGTTCTGTCACAGAGTCCGTCATGAATCCTAAGCCTCGATATTAACCCCCCATGACAGATGGGAGGAGGTAGTTAATCCCTAAAAAGCAGGAAACACGTCCCCAACCTGCCGCATATGTGCTCATTGCCATTTTTACAAGTGGCGGATTGCAAGGCATGCATGTGTCCCGTCATGTAGAGCTGGGACATGTCATTAGATTTAAATCAGGCTCCCACAGTGCAATTTGGAACCTGATTTAAATTTAAAAACTACCTGATGAGTTTTCCAGGGCTCGGAAACCCCCGATCTCCAGCCTGCCCCGCGATCAACCATTCTCCCCCGCCTCAATCAATCCCCGATCTCCAGGCTGCCCCGGGATCAACCATTCTCCCCCGCCTCAATCAATCCCCAATCTCCAGGCTGCCCCGGGATTGACCTTACCCCACGACCCACCTCACCAGTTCTCAATCTCCGGCCTGCCCCATGATTGTGATTGCTGGGAGACCGTCCCAAGGGGCTTTTGGCTGAGGCCTCCTGCCGTGGGTTTTCCCGCCCAGCAAAACAGAAGAAAAATATCATGAGGTCCTGCAGTTAAATGGGGTAGGACCTCCGCGTCCCCGGCCTTGTCGGATTCCACCCCCATTACCGCACTCCCTCGCATCCTCTCCGTGAATTTCGGGGCCCCCCGTATCCCTATGCAGATCTCCTCAAACACATCAAAGTGCAATTCCCTTGGCTTATATACAGAGATGTCAGGGTAAGGGCAGCTACATCTTAAGCACCTAGAGAGTAAACACACCTGTCTTGCCTGCCACCTCTGTTCCTCCTCCAGAACCAGCAGATAAAGTGATATTCCATACTATTGCAGGTCTGGACAATTAGTGTTGCCTCACCCAAAGGCTTTAGTGAGATAATTGTTTCAGTGGTGTAAAAAAGGCACATAAACCAACAAATCACTGTTACTTTGACATACCAAGCAACAACCCCTTTAAAGAAAAAGATCCACAATGACTGAACTGGCCGACAAGTCAGTGCCTGTTTTATAGGAATGCTGTGATACAAGTTATTTAGTTTTATCCATGACAGATGTGAAGGCTCGCAATCATTTTTTGTCTGCAATGGCATGCTAAGCTAATTAGTTGCAGAACAGGTCAAAGGCCTAAACACCCGATAATCTCTGCTGCTGGCGCCAACCTCTTTAAAATTGGCCCCATGATCTATGTAAGGGAAGTTCACTGCACTGGACCCTCTAACTCCAATAACAAGTAAATAATAAATTATAACATTTTATTCCTTATATACCTAACTGCTTTATCTGGCTTTCCAGGATCAGCGTTAAATTAATTGTCTAAGTTACATATTAATACCAGTTAAACTGGCTACCTTCTATTTTTTCTGATCTATAATTGTGTCATTAACAGTAAGCGGTTGCTTTGTGGTGCATTGTAGGACTTTCTCCCACCAGGAATGATGCAGACCTCTCCCATGTTCCAGGAGACAGCAGCTGCTGCTTCCGGGAAGAACTGCTTTATTGAGGCAGGTCCATCCTTACTCTCTTTGTCTCATAACAACTCTAGCTAACTATCTGCTCGCTTAAAATTTTAGTTGCATTGATTTACTATTGTCTTTGAGCTGTAGAACTTTTAATAGCAGCTCCTCAATATTACAGAAAAATATCTCCTCAGTACTCAGCCTGATGGGCATAACTCTCAACACGGGAGGGAAGATCACTAAAGTGGGCTGAACACTTGGTTCAGGAAAGAAACACGAAGCTGCAGTGGGTATGCCACTCCGCACAAAAGAGCAGAATAATAAGCACAAGGAGGCAGAACACTTGGCACAAGGCTTTATAACACGCTGCCCAAGGGGGCAGAACATTTGGAACGAGGGGACAGAACAATCAGCAGAAGGGAACAGAACAAAGAAAAAGGTCATCGACCTGCAATGTTAACGGTTTCTCTTTCCACAGATGCTACCTGACCTCTTGGGTGTTTCCAGCATTTTCTGTTTTTATTTCACATCCACAGTATTTTGCTTTCGATAAAGATAATAATGGTTGGCATTAAAGGATGCAACACCTAGCACAAGAGAATGGAATGCTTGGCGCAAAGTGATAAACATTCATCTCGAGGTTGACATTAAGGAATGACCAGCTCAAGGCCAACAAATTGGGTTTATTAATTAGTTAGATGAATTCTTCTCAATCTTTCTCTCGAAAATGAGCTGGGTATTTTTTATTGCAAAGTATAGTCCATCAGTATGACATATTTTTAGATCTTGGGCTTGGGAAGACACCATCAGTTTTTTGCATGCTTAGCTCTATTGACTAACCCCAGGTAACTTTCCAATTCCTATTAAGAAATAGAAGTTTAGACATATGGCCATTAGATCAGCCTGGTATTCTGCTGACATGCTGATCTTCTCTGAATTCAAGTTTTACTTTTTTTAATCCTTCCTAAATTTGTTCTATTTCTCCTCTTTCTCTCTCATGTATGTCTCTATTGACTAGTATCTATTTATCTCTTTTTTCTCTTCTCTGCATCATTCCCCATTCACCTGTCTATTTTCTTACCTTATGTCCTGTCTTTCTTCATTTCTTTCCCTTTTCTGCAAATTTCTGTCTTTATCTCTCTTCTCCATTTCCCAGCTATCAGAGCACACCCAATCTTGCAGTACTGTGTTGTGTTCCAACTACACTGATCCCAGTAGCAGCTAGAGACTTTGGAACTCCCTTCCCCTCCTGCTTTTCACCAACCATAGAAACAAAGCTTTAACATTTTGCAATGAAATGCTGAGTGAAGGTTGGGCATCTTCTCACACCAGGAGGGTGAATTCTCATGAAGTATCTACACAAGCCATTTGCGCATGCCCCCCAGAGGTCAAACAATATGCTGGGAGTAAACTGTCCACCCTCTCCTCTCAGCTTTGAAAGTCATGTGGCTTGGGAGGGAGCTCAGAGGAGACTGAAGATGAAAGCCCTGAAAAAAATGAAGTATACAGTGATGTTATCATGAGGAAGGTGATGTCTAAAGAGTTAACAATGGCAGTGTTACCAGAAAGTCAGAAAAAATATTCGTTGACAATAACCCTATTGAAAATGCTCTTAAACCTTTATCTCTATGATGGGAAATGTTTGTTTTGAATACATCTTTGAGTTAACTACACTTGATAAAACTCTATTAAATTTTAAATCCTTTTATGAATGCACGCACTGACTCTTACAGGGGTACGATTCCATGGGTGCTAGTAGCCCATCATCTCACTCAAGTGGTCATTCGTCAATACATGAGCAGAGGCGGTGAATGTCAGCACACAATTCTACTGTGGAGGTGATCATGTGACACCCAAGAAATGCAAATGAGTTGAAAGATTTGTTGCACAGACCAGGAATCGCACAAATTCTATGCTCTGTTACCTGATCTCAGTCAGGTTAGTAGTGTGGTCATGATAGCCGATCTCAAGCCACAATAGATCAAAAAAGAGTTCTACTTATAATTACAAAAGCAAAATACTGCGGATGCTAGAAATCTGAAATAAAAACAGAAAATGCTGGAAATACTCAGCAGGTCAGGCAGCATCTGTGGAGAGAGAAACAGAGTTAACTTTTCAGGTCGATGACCCTGCGTCCAAACTGGAAAAAGTTAGAGATGTAACAGATTTTTAAGCAAGTGTAGGGGCAGGGAAAAAGGGGGAGGAAAGGAAAGAACAAAAGGGAAGGTCGGTGATAGGATGGAAGGCAGGAGAGATTAAAAGACAAAAGGGATGATGGTGCATGGCAAAAGATGGTGTAAATGGGGATGGCAGAATTATCAACAGCTGCCATATGAAAAAAAAATAGGGGCGGAGGTTATAGTCTGAAATTGTTGAACTCTATGTGGAGTCCAGAAGGCTGTAAAGTGCCTAATCGAAAGATGAGGTGCTGTTCCTCGAGCTTACGGTGAGCTTCGTTGGAAGAGTGCAAGAGGCCGAGGACAGAGAGATCAGAGTGGGAGTGAAGCGGAGAATTAAAGTGACAGGCGACCGGAAGCTCGGGGTCACGCTTATGGGGTCAGCCAATCTGCATTTGGTCTCCCCAATGTAGAGGAGACCACATCGTGAGCAGCGAATACAGTATACTAAATTGCAAGAAGTACAAGTACATTGCTGTTTCAACTGGAAGGAATGTTTGGGGCCCTGGACAGTGGGAAGGGAGGAGGTAAAAGGGCAGGTGTTGCATCTCCTGCGCTTGCATTGGAAGGTGCCGTGGGAAGGGGTGATTGAGGAGTGGACCAGGGCGTTGCGGAGGGAACGGTCCCTTCAGAATGCTGTCAGGGAAGGAGATGTGTTTGGTGGTGGGATCACGCTGGAGGTGGTGGAAAAGGTGGAGGATGATACGTTGAATATGGAGGCTGGTGGGATGAAAGGTGAGGACAAGAGGAACCCTATCGCGGTTCTGGGAGGGAGGGAAAGAGAGCAGAATTGCAGGAAATAGAACAGATACGGTTGAGTGCCGTGTCAACCACTACTTATAATTACTACCCAGTGATTCCTGCTGGGAAGTGCAATGTATAACTGAGTGATGACTGAACAGGTGGTGATACCACCTGGGGTCACAAAGATCTGCCACTAAAGTACCAAAAGGCTGTTGACCAGCATGAATTGAGAAAAAAGGTGCAGTGCACTGGCTTCTAAGAATTGTTAACAAGTACTGCAGTGATTAATTTTTTTTAAAGTATGTGACCCAGATGTGACCATGTCAAGGGATTAGAGTCATAGCAACATTAGCATTGAGACAAGGACAAGCAGAGGCAGAGTCTGAACTTCCAAGTAAGGGAGCACACCGCTGGGTTTGAAGAATCCAAGGGTAGGGAGATACTGCATGACCCAGTAACCCCAGGGGGGGGGGGGGGGGGGGTGGTGGTCTGAGCACGTACTGATGAGGGGCATCTCATGGGGCTGGACAGCAGGTTGCAGTGTAGCAATGAACCGGCCACACAGATTGTGGCTTTTTTCAGTATTTTAATTAAAGCTGGCGAAACTGCTTTGTGCTGAATTAGAGATTCTGAGGACTAGCCTGAACCAGACTACCTAAGCTGGCAATGAGTTGCAAGGGGTCTGCGAGGGCCTTATTATGGATTTGTTAGTGTTAAAATCCTGCCTTCTTGTTCACTCTAATCATTATATACAGGTTTGATAATAAATAGGTTAATCTGGTCTGAATGATGGAGTCTTAGCATAAACTGGGTTTGTACTCTTGTTCCATACAGTAAATTAGAATTCAGGTTTTGGTGACCTGCTCAAAATAGTAACATTTTAAAACTTTCAATGAATCAATAACATTGTTCTACAATTATAGCATTTAGTGGCAGTAAATCTGTAGTGTATATGGCTCCATTCAAAAACTGTACACAAAGTAACAATGAAGCTCATTTTTAAACCGTTTCATTAGAACATAGCTTTGTCCCTAGCAGAAACTCCATCCTCAATAACATGAATTCAGATAACTTTGTAAATAGTCCAAATAAGTCCAGAAGCTGGATACTGAACCACGATTTAACATTATTAGGAACAGTGATTTCATTCCTAGTACTTTGACAGGATAGCTTATTAGTACTTCCAGCAAAGGAGATTTTATTCCATTTGTTCAGGACAGGGTTCCACCAAGTTACTGGTAAAATAACAGCACTACACATGTTGAACCAGAGATTAACCAATTTATTACAAATGTAATGGATAGGGCAAGATGCTTAAACAGGAGAACAAAAATAAACAGGCAATATAAAAGAAAACTAAAATATCTGAAATTTACAGATTGGAGCTGGAATGAGATTGTTATTTTTTTCCATGGGCCAGATAAACACTGCAGTAAAATGACGACTACTTTGCAAACTATAACTATTTATATGCTGTAAAACAAGACATGAAATTGCTATCTGTTGGACTGGGATCTTTCTTTGACCAATTAAAGAGTTATATAACACATTTTGCAACTCCCCCACCCCAGTATTAAATTATTCTCACTCCCGAGAGAAATTTATTTTGGTCCATCGACCGAAAGGAAGAAAATGGAAATATAATTTTGATTTAAATATTGAATGTTTTTCAGTATTGCACTCAGTTGTTGCTACAGATAGAAGTGCCACAGAGTACTGAATATTGTTCTATTTACACTATTCTTGAAGGAATACTTTCTGGTGGTCCTGACAACCCAGCTCACAAAAATAAACATTATGTCTGCATCAGTGGAAATTTCATGCCCGCATTATGGTGGAACTGCATTACAAAATCACTTCATATATAATGATATAATCCCCATTAGTGAAACCTGCTGTCAAGAGGCGACAAAATATTTTGATTTCCAATCTGTACTCATGACATCTTCAACCACTGAAATGGGCATTTTAAATACAGCGTTTAAAGAAGAAATTTAAGAACACAATGTGTTTGTCCAATTGCTCCCCCAGAAACTTGGAATCAGAAAGTCTCAACTATTTTGTTGGCAGGAAACTGGAACGTTTTTAAACCACTTGAATGACAGGGGATTTGCATTTGTTTCTGTTTGAGTTCAGAACATGGCGTCATATTCCATTCACAAAGACATTTAAAAAACCGAGATGAGAGCAAAAACTCCATATAATAAAGCACAAGGATATGCCACCAGTAATTGCTGTCCCTCCATTGCCAAGGCAGAGATGAAGATTTTAGAAGCCGACAAACTGCACCAGCCAATAATCATAGCAGCAATAACTATGCCCAGCACTCCTCTGGAGGAAAAAGAAAACATTAACATTAGGTATTCGATAGAATATTTTTAAATAAATGCCTTAAATACACCAAATGTTAATTTGCACCTAATGTTAATTTTCTTGTTCTAATATTTAGAAGAACAAAATTTAAAGTGGAAGATTTCCTATAGTAAAATGGAACAGCATGGAAGAATTCAAATCTGTGTTCAGTTAATAAGGCAGGTCACGTAGTCTGGGCCATTCCCAGCAGATGGCACTGCAAGCATGGCGGAGAGAGGCACACATTCCCTTTGAGCTCTGTAATAAGAATTTGATCGAAAACCAGAACAGTTATTTATAAAAGTTGGTATTGTACAACTCCTCAGCAGTATGGAGAGTTCAGACAAAATATTTTGCTTTTCTACAGTATTGAAATAATGACCATAAAATCTTAATGAGAGAAGTGTGATGTACATTTACCACCTGCCTTGTGCACCTATTGTTGCTGTGAAACAGATGTACAAGCAGAGGACTGATCATCATCACATTAGCATCTACGGTTTATGATCAACTAATTAAGACACTATCTTCTGTAGCACCTACAAGAAACAATGTTTCATGGCCTGGAGATATTTAATTAAATCATACCTTGCATGTACAGTATATAGCTTTGTTTTAAATTGCTCACATTTATACCAACATGTCTTCTACTTGTGCAAATCAAGTTCCCTTAAGCAGCAAATTTGTTTTACAGCAGAACCAGTTTGAGCAGCAGTTAAAATGTGTTGATAATTTTTCAGATAAGTTTGAAAAGCATTGAATATGCCCATGATGTTGTAACATATAAACTTGAATAGCAGAGGTGTAGCCTTTTACAACATTAAGTTTTCATTTGTCCCAGTCATTTCCAAATATGTAAAACTGTCTTTCCTGAAGATAAGTCATAACCTATTCCTCTGTCTCTCTCATCTTTATTCAAAGACATTAAAAGACCGAATGCCTGATGGAAGTTTGAAACCAGATACATCCTCATGGGCAAAATTAGTCATTAAATACTTGAGCCAGGCAAGTCCATGGTACACCACGGCACTGCTTATGAATGACCAGCCAGCTTGGCTCACAAGGGTTAAACCTATCACAGAGGCTAGAATTCTTCTCACTCGGTCCAGATAACCCTGCAAGTCAAAGTTCTAATGGGTAGGGTGGTCCTAGTTGGATAAGTACCAGATCTGGTAAGCTTGTATGGATTTAGCTGGTTAAATTCCAGCAGTACCTGTGCACACTTGGTGGTCCTGAGCTTTGGCTCTGCATTCTGTATGTGTCCCTACAGGGATAATGCATGCAGTTCATAAAGGGCAAACAGAAATCCTACAGGTGCATGTAGATTTATCTTTACCTTGAATGACTCTAGATGTAGTGATGGGTTTCTACACATCAGACACACAAGTGAAACTCATGCAGATTTTATTCCCCTTTTCCTCCTTCCACACCCACAATGTTTGTTTGTCTTTCTCCACACCTGGTCTTTCATGGGGAGGACAGAGGGAGAGAGAAGGCAGGAGTTCCTCAAGTTTCTATCCATTTTGAGCACAATACATTTTGGAACTCCCCTTTCCATAAACACATTGTAGAAATTATTTTCAAAAGTAAAATACCAGTGTGATGAAATCCAGGCGGTTAAGAGCTGATGCAACAACTTTAATAATTTAATGTTTTAGAAAAGTTAATTTTATACCAATAATTTGCACAAACAAACAACAATGCGAAGTAGCCTAACATGTGTGACACTGGTTTTCAAAAAAAAAAGCATTAGACTTTAACTTTTCATCTGTTGATCTAACCTTGGTTTCAAGCCCCTTTTACTCTGCTATACGGTCGTGTTAGTAACACTGCCTCCGTGTGTCAACAACTTGGAATTTGTCTGCTGTCAGGAGCCTGCTCTTGACGTTTACACAGCTAAATCTAATCCCGTAACCCTGACCCATTTTGTTGGGAAGATTTAGTCAAAGCCAGTATAGTCAGCATTTATTCTTTAGTGCACAGGAACATATAGCACTGCTTTTGGAGGCACAGCAGGAAGCCACATCCCCAGGAAATAGTCACATCTCCAACTCCTGCGGAATAGCAACATTTAGAGTGTGAATTTGCCTTTAACTTCCGCACTTGTTTGTGTACAATAAGCAGAAAAACATCTTGAGAATTTGGATCTGTTCCAGAACTTTCATTTTGCATTCTGTTATTCCACATCCTTCATTTCAGCTTACAAGTCCCTACAGGCCCTCCAAGCAGCAGCAGCAGTCTGACCATGAACTTCTGCTACAGCTGTCAATACCAATCTAAATTTGTCCTGTAGGAGACATTTTCATGAAGTGCAACTGCAAAAGTTTTTCCGCTTTCATTCCCCACCCGTTTCAGGATATGAACATGTAACCATACAGTTCCTGAAACTGGTTACCTGAAGAAAGTGACAACAATGTAAATGCAAATATAAAAGCATTTGCTAATTCAGTCAGTTCTCCCACAATGTACACAAGAGGTCAGACACACCTCACACATTAAAATGATTGCAACATTAAATCTGCATTTAGTTCACGAGTAAGTGCACTAACGTACTCCACTACTGAATGGGTTTTAGTATTAAGACAATATACATTCTTAAATGTAAACAGATGCACATGCATACTCTATTCTGGCAGAGAACTGTCTACACATATGGGAAAGTATATGTATACACAAACTATCTATCCGAACATCTACACGGGCATGATAAAACTACAGTAGGATTTGTAGAAGAATGCTTCTCACAAAATCCTAAAAGCTGGTACCACAACCCATTTCATCGTTTATACATTTACGAATGAAGCATCATCGCTGGGAAGTTTCATTGAAAAATCTACACTTCAAATCAGGTGGATACTTACTGCAAGGAGAAAATCACAGCAAAACTTGACAGGATAATCATTGGAAGCAGACAGTATCCAAGGACGCTGGCCACACAGCCAAAGGAGACGCCGGTCATACTCATCAGGTTCAATAGACAGTACATACCGAGACAACCAATAGCACTGATACCATACACATAGCCAAACTGGATTTTACCAACCTAGAAAGAATTAAAAAGGCAAAGTGTACTCCGATATAGAAATATATTACATAATCACAAGGCACCATATAGAAACCAGCCATTTTGTTTGAGGCAGTATAAACACCACATTTGTAAGAAGAACGGCGGTAAAATATTGTAATCATTTTATACAAAAAAGGTTAAAAATTATAACAAATTAGTATTAGAAGTTCACACTTGATTCAATGCTTTTCTTGGATGCAGTGTTTATGCTGGAATGTCTCCTTTATGGTGTGAAAATTCCCAGTACTTTGAATATTAGGTATAAAGAGCAGAAAATCCAGATTATTTTATCAAAATGTTATAAAGGGCGTGCACTTCCTGTCCACTAACTTTACTTCCTCTTGTCACAATTTTTGGGTCACATTTTCTATTATAAATTGCAATGTCAACATTTCCTACACAATGTAGTTACTGGGCTCTGGCCAATATGTGGCTCTGTGGAGTGTTTTCTTCTCTATCTCGAGTCTCTGCCCGAAGTTTGCTACCAGTGTATGTGTATCTACATTATATAAAAAAAATATTCATCAACTGACCCTGGGCAACACCAGAGTCAATTTAGTAGCAAAAATAAATAAATTGGTGTAAATTTGACTTTGCAGTTCAGGTGCTTTTGGGCAGCTTACAAGCTTTCTCTGCATCTAACCCATGCTGTATCTGATCTTGAACTCAATGGGTGCAAAAAAGTAGATGTTCCTTTTCTTGGGACTGTAGTCAGTCACCTTGTTATGTACAAAAGCTCATCAATACCCCCTTCACTTTACCCCTCTCCTTACCACTTCACTTCAAAAAAAAGATTCATGGTGTGAGAAAGTACTTCAGTAATAGGTAGATCTCTGGTACTTTGCAGAAAGTGGATAGTCTTCATCTGTGAAGTGAGTGCTGGCAAAGGGGAAGGGGGTGAATTCAACCACAGAGAGTTAGGAGTATAACCATGCTTTTCCCCTCAACTGATGTTCATAGACACACTCTTTCAGCAAGGATGGCAATCAAAAGCACTAATCTTGGTTGGTTTCTGCGAGTTTATAAGGGCATAAAACTCTTTGTGTATGGATCCGGGGGGCAAAGTGGCTTTGGGTCCCAAGGCAATTTCAGTCAGGATAACACAACTTAAAAAATGGCAAAGGAGGTTCAAAATAAGAATATATATTTACAAATGGCCAATCTCCTTTTCCACTGTTGTATAGTGGCTGAAAAGTGGGTTCACTGAAGCCTGAAATGCAAGTCAGATTACAGTAGACTCCTGAATTACTAACTCCAAGTACATACTGAATCAGAAGCTCAGTTCTTCAGTCAAAATACAGATTGGTTAAAATATGGAATTTGAGTGATTCTGTGGTCCATTTTTAACAGTGCAACTCCGAAACAGGTAATAGGAATGTGGCAAGGTGGGCATGATTTCCTAGGTATAAATCAACAACTGGCATTTATATAGTGCCTTTAACATAGTAAAACATCCCAAGGCACTTCACAGGAATGTTAACAAAATTTGAAACTCAGCCACATGAAATATTAGGATAGGTGACCAAAAGCCTGGTCAAAGATGTAGGTTTTAAGGAACGCCTTAAAGGAGGAGGTGTAGCGAAGCGGAGAGGTTTAGGGAGGGTCTAGGCAGCTGAAGACACGGCCGCCAATGGTGGAGCAATGAAAATTGGGGATTGCAGATATCTCAGAGGGTCGTGGGGCTGGAGGAGGTTACAGAGGTAGGGAGGGGTGAGGCCGTGGAGGGATTTGAAAACAAAGATGAGAATTTTAAAATCAAGGCGTTGCCGGACCAGGAGCCAATGTATAGAGCCATAGTGTTATCCTCTTAGGCAGTCCCTCGGAACAGAGGATGACTTGCTTCCACATTAAAAATATGAGTTCTCAGGTGACTGATGAGTCCAATGCGGGACCTACAGTCTCTGTCACAGGTGGGGCAGACGGTGGTTGAAGGGGTGGGTGGGTGGGGTGCTTGGGTTGACATGCACTCCCTGCGCTTAGCTTCCGCCTGTTCACGGCGAAGAGACTCGAGGCGTTCGGCACCTTCCTGGATGCTTCTCCTCCACTTTGTGCGGTCTTGGGCCAGGGATTCCCAGGTGTCAGTGGGGATGTTACACTTTTTCCAAGGAGGCTTTGAGGGTGTCCTTGAAGCTTTTCCTCTGCCCACCTGGGGCTCTCTTGCCGTGCTGGAGCTCAGAGTGGAGCACTTGTTTTGGGAGTCTCGTATCGGGCATGCGGACAATGTGACCCATCCATCGGAGCTGATCGAGCGTGGTCAAAGCGTCGATGCTGGCCTGAGCAAGAACACCGACGTTGGTGCGCCTATCCTGCCATAGAGTTATACAGCACAGAAAGGGACCCTTCGGCCCATCGTGTCTGCGCCGGCCATCAAGCCCAGTCTATTCTAATCCCATTTTCCAGCACTTGGTCTGTAGCCTTGTATGCTATGATGTTTCAAGTGCTCATCTAAATGCTTCCTAAATGTTGAGGGTTCCTGCCTCTACCACCCTTTCAGGCAGTGAGTTCCAGATTCCAACCATCCTCTGGGTGAAAAAGTTTTTCCTCAAATCCCCTCTAAACCTCCTGCCCCTTACCTTGAAACTATGCCCCCTGGTTATTGACCCCTCTACTAAGGGGAAAAGTTCCTTTCTATCTACCCTATCTATGCCCCTCATAATTTTGTACACCTCAATTAGGTTCCCCCCTCAGCCTTCTCTGCTCTAAGGAAAACAACCCCAGCCTGTCCAGTCTCTCTTCATAGCTGAAGCAGCCCAGGTAATATCCTGGTGAATCTCCTCTGCAATGCAATCACATCCTTTCTATAGTGTGGCGACCAGAACTGCACACAGTATTCCAGCTGTGGCCTAACTAGCATTTTGTACAGCTCCATCATAACCTCCCTGCTCTTACATTCTATGCCTCGGTTAATGAAGGCAAGTATCCCATATGCCTTTTTAACCACCTTATCTACCTGTCCTGCTGCCGTCAGGGATCTATGTACATGCATACCAATGTTCCCCTGTCCTTCCTAGGGTCCTACCATTCACTCTGTACTCCCTTGCCTTGTTAGTCCTCCCAAAATGCATCACCTCACACTTTTCAGGGTTAAGTTCCATTTGCCACTGTTCTGCCCATCTGACCAACCCGTCTATATCGTCCTGTAGCCTAAGGCTTCCCTCCTCACTAGTTACCACTCCACCAATTTTCCTGTCATCTGCGAACTTACTGATCATACCTCCTACATTCGCATCTAAATCATTAATGTACACCACAAACAGCAAAGGACCCAGCACCGATCCCTGCGGTACACCACTGGACACAGGCTTCCAGTCACAAAAACAACCTTCGATCATCACCCTCTGCCTCCTGCCACTAAGCCAATTTTGGATCCAATGTGCCAAATTGCCCTGGATCCCATGGGCTCTTACCTTCTTGACCAGTCTCCCATGTGGGACTTTGTCAAAAGCCTTACTGAAGTCCATGTAAACTACATCAACTGCACTACCCTCATCCACACACCTAGTCACCCCCTCGAAAAATTCAATCAAATTGGTTAGACGTGATCTTCCCTTGACAAAGCCATGCTGGCTATCCCTAATTAATCCTTGCCTCTCCAAGTGGAGACTAATTCTGTCCCTCAGAATTTTTTCCAATAATTTCCCTACCACTGATGTTAGGCTCACTGGTCTGTAATTCCCTGGTTTATCCCTGCTACCCTTCTTGAATAATGGTACTATGTTAGCTGTCCTCCAGTCCTCTGGCACCTCCCCTGTGGCCAGAGAGGTTCTGTGGCCAGAAAATGTGTGTCAGAGCCCCTGCAATCTCCTCCCTTGCCTCACACAGTAGCCTGGGATACATCTTGTCTGGGCCTGGGGATTTATCCACTTTTAAGCCCGCTAAAACCGCTTGTACCTCCTCCCTCTCAATACTAATTTGTTCAAGTATATCAGAATCCCCCTGCCTGATTTCTATGTCTACATCGCCCTTCTCCATAGTGAACACAGATGCAAAATATTCATTTAAAACCTCACCCACATCTTTCAGCTCTACACACAGATTGCCACTTTGGTCCCTACTCTTTCCCTGGTTATCCTCTTGCCCTTAATATACTTATATATAAAACACCTTGGGATTTTCCCTTATTTTGCCCGCCAGTGTTTTTTCATGCCCCTTCTTCGCTCTTCTGATTTCTTTTTTAAGTACCCCCCTGCACTTTCCAAGTAGGTCCAAGAGCACAGGGTTGATGGGTGAACAGGACTTGGTGCGAGTTAAGATACAAGCAGCAGAGTTTTGGATGAGCTCAAGTTTACGGAGGGTGCAAGGTGAGAGCCCGGCCAGGAGAGCATTGGAGTAGTTGATTCTAGAGGTAACAAAGGCAGGGATGAGGATTTCAGCAGCAGATGAGCCGAGGCAGGGGCGGAGATGGGCGCTTAGAGGTGGAAGTATGCAATCTTAGTGATGGAATGGATATGGGATCGGAAGCTCATCTCAGTGTCACATAAGACGCCAAGGCTGCGAACAGTCTGGTTCAGCCTAAGGCAGTGGCCAGGGAAAGGAGTTTGTGGCAGGGGCCAAAGACAATGCCTTTGGTGTTCCCAATATTTAATTGAAGGAAATATCTGTTTATCCAATACTGGATGTCAAGACATCTGTATTATAGAACTCAGGCCCAAAACAAGGCAATGCATTATTAGCACATCAGCAAAATACTAAACACTACATACTAGTAATAACGTGGCTCCAAATGCTAAACAGAACACCATGGGTCCAGCCAGGTCAGTCTCATTCATAATGGTTCCATCTGCTGCTTTTAGTGGATGGAGGACAGTCAGTGTCTTCTGCCAGATGTGGTCAAAGTTAATTCCCAGTTCTACAGAATGATAAAAGTTAAAAACAAAATTGAAGTCAAGTAAGACATAAAAAAACATGAAAATAGAACAGCTGAATGATAAATGCACTGCCCAGTAAAGTTATGTAATATAACAGGACTGCTACTTGGAAAAAACCCTCACACATTTTGAAACATGAATGAAAGAAGTTTTAAACAGAAATAATAACATACTAATCGATACTCTCATATGGACATTACATTTATAAAGTATCTAGTCAACGCAAAGTTTACTTTCCTTCAAATTACAAGAAAAATTTACATTTTAAGGTCTAGGAATTTTTCCAGTGAAGGGTATAGTTTTGAAAGGGTATAGTTTTACTGTGCATATTCAGCGCAGGTGCTTTTCAAGAAGAGTAAACAGGCCTATTCTCTGCTGGCTAAGGTAATGCTTGGTATAGCACTAACCCACGAAGGCTGGAAGGTCACAAGTTTGATTCCTGGTCTGTGTTGCAGCACCTCATATCACCTGGGGCCGCAGTTAGGGTTCTACAACTGATCTCAGCGAATTGCAGTCTGAACCATGCCATTAAATACATATGCTACATGCAGTCCAAGCACCTCACTATAGCATCAAGTTGTATTTATATAGCGCCTTTAACGTAGTAAAACGCCCCAAGGCACGTCACACGAGCGTTATCAAACAAAATTTGACACCGAGCCAACATGAGATATTAGAGCAGAAAGAGGTAGGTTTTAAGGAGCATCTTAAAAGGAGGAAAGAGGTAGAGAGGAGGAGAGGTTTAGGGAGGGAATTCCAGAGCTTAGGGCCTAGACAGCTGAAGGCACAGCCACCAATGGTGGAGTGATTAAAATCGGGGATGTTCAAGAGGCCAAAATTGGTGGAGCGCAGATATCTCAGAGGGTCGTAGGGCTGGAGGAGATTACAGAGATAGGATGAGGCGAGGCTGTAGAGGGATTTGAAAACAAGGATGAAAATTTTAAAAATCGAGGCGTTGCTTAACCGGGAGCTAACGTAGGTCAGCGAGCACAGGGGTGATGGGCGAACGGGACTTGGTGCGCGTTAGGACACGGGCAGCAGAGTTTCGGATGACCTCAAGTTTACGGAGGGTAGAAAATGGGAGGCCAGCCAGGAGTGCGTTGGAATAGTCAAGTCTAGAAGTAACAAAAGCATGGATGAGGGTTTCAGCAGCAGATGAGCGGAGGCAGGGACAGAGTTGGGCAATGTTACAGAGGTGGAAATAGACGGTCTTAGTGATGGAGCGAATTTGTGATGAGAAGCTCATCTCAGGGTCAAATATGACACCAAAGTTGTGAACAGTCAGTTTCAGCCTCAAACAGTTGCCAGGGAGAGAGATGGAGACGGTGGCTAGGGACCGGAGTTGTCGGTGGCTAGGGAATAGAGTTTGTGGCGAGGACCGAAGACAATGGCTTCGGTCTTCCCAATATTTAGTTGGAGGAAATTTCTGCTCATTCAGTGCTGGATGTCGGACAAGCAGTCTGACAATTTAAATACAGTGGAGGGGTCGAGAGAGGTGGTGGTGGTGAGGTAGAGCTGGGTATTGTCAGCGTACATGTGGAAACTGAATCTGTATTTTCGGATGTCGCTGCAGAGGGGCAACATGTAGATGAGAAATAGGAGGGGGGGCCAAGGACAGATCCTTGGGGGACACAAAGGAGGTGACAGTGCAAGAAGAGAAGGCATTGCAGGTGATTCTCTGGCTACGACTGGATAGACAAGAATGGAACCTGGCAAGTGCAGTCCCACCCTGCTGGACGATGGTGGAGAGGCGTTGGAGGTAGATGGTGTGGTCACAAAGATTAGTGGGTGTATTTCTTGTGCTGTATTTCACAGTTCTTAGCCACTAATTCACAGCAAAGGTCTGGTAACTGGTCACCGCCTCAGCTGTGGAATTGTATGTCTATCAAGATCAAGGATGGGGAGGTAAAGAAATGTGCATAATTTTCAGAAAGCATTTAGATTTTGTTTATCTTTTTAATCAAAAGAAACTCTTCAGACTCAATGTTGTGTGCCTGTCTGTGCAGGACTTTATACATGCTGCAATTTCCTAATGCTCATTACTCCCAGGACTTAGTTAAGATTGAAATAAGTTGGCATAATTTAACTCAAACACTCAAAAGTACCACACTTTAGTTGTGGTAGGCAGCTCAGGTGCCCAACTTCAGAACGTTGCTAGGTGAACCATCAGGTGCTGCACACACATACATTTAAAAATATTTGGCAACCATCAATCCTGCATGCTACAGGAAACTTTGTGATATCCGGCACCGACGTGTTGCCGATCTATCAAAACTGCTGGACATACAAAGTTAATGTTGAAGCATACGGAGGTTTTCATCTCCGTATCTGACAACAAACACTGTTGCTTAGCAACAGCTTCTAAAGAGTCGGCTGCAGCTGCAAGCGTCTCTAGCTGAAGCTGTTGCTATAGCTACAGACCTTGCAGTGCCTGACTGGGGGAAAAAAAAAGAACGAGAACTAAAAAAAACGGCTCCTGATTTTTGCCGTTAGATCGAGTATTCCGGACATACAACCTCCGGATAAACCAAAGTTTCCTGTACATCTGAAGATCTACACAATTGGAATCTAGCCACGTTCCAGCTGGATTTGTGAAGATAAAATAAAAAAAGACAACACAAGTCACACAGTGCACTTTTACAGTTCTGAACCTTTTTGCATGTTCCTTAACGTAATTAAGAAAAAGGCAAAGCTGCATTTTTACCTTCCAATAATGGGGCTTCATCCTCAAAACTGTTACCATATACTGACTGTGGAGAGCTGGGAGTGAAGGTTGGTGTCGGCTGATAGATCTGTCCTGTGTACGGCTGTTGAGACCCTGTTGGATGAAAATACCCAGCCTGCTGAGTGTGACTGTCATACTGCCTGTACGCAAAAAAGATAAAAACAGAACATTAGAGGACTAGATTTTCTGGTTCTTCCCGTCACGTTACGTTACCAATTAGGATCTCATCAAGTCTCCATCTGCCAGTTTTTTTTTTTTTTTTTATAAACTAGATGTTCCATGGCATTCCATAAAGGTAGTCCAGGCTCTGAGCGTGGCTTTTAACTTATACACCCCCCACACCCCAGGTCCTGTTTCTAGGTTTTCCCCTCCAACCTTGCAGGTTTAAGAGGCTGAATGGTACAAGGAATGAGGGACTTCAATTATGTGGAGAGACTGGAGAATTGAGCAGAGAAGGTCAAGAGGAGATTTGATGGAGATGTTCAAAATCATGAACGGTTTTAATAGAGTAAATAAGGAAAATGATTTCCTGTAGCAGAAGGGTCAGTAACCAGAGGACACAGATTTAAGGTGATTGGCAAAAGAACCAGAGGCAACATGAAGAAACTATTTTTTTATGCAGCTAGTTGTTGTGATCTGGAATGCACTGCCTGAAAAGGGTGGTGGGAAGCAGATTCAACAGCAATTTTCAAAAGGGAATTGGATAAATACTTGAATTGAAGGATTTTTTTTTTTTTTTTTTTTTTAAAAACAGGGCTATGGGGAAAGAGCAGGGGAGTGGGGCTAATTAGATAGCTCTACCACAGAGCCTGCACAGGCACTTTGGGCTGAATGGCCTTCTTACATACTGTGTATCATTCTATGATTCTATTTTCAGCACTGTATTGCTCACTTTTCCCCACTATGGTTACTTTTTCCTTTAATTCTTTTTGAACCTTTGACTTAGCAAAAGAAAGAATTCAGAGATAAATTATATCCTCTCTCCAACATTTTACTTTTTAATCTTGCAGGTCCATTCTTTAAAAATGGTCTTCTCCTGCACCTTCGAGCTTGACACAAGAACCACCACCGATGACGCACAATAGGTCTCGAAACATTGCACCAGAAAGCCTGTTCAACAACAGTGCTCCAGTTGAGGGTGGAGAATACAAGGTCAAGTCTGGCCCAGGAGGGCATGGGGACAAATTAGAGAATCAACATTTGGATGGCAGGAGTTCTTAAAATAGCAAGGGAGAGGGGAATTAAAAGTGGGGGAAAATGAAGAATGGTTATGGCATCAACAGACTTTCACAAACGGAGAAAGAAAAAGAATCAGATCAAATTCTGCAGGTATTGCATCTCGTTTAATATCAAATTGAGACCCGAGCTATGGTATAAAATTAGAAAATACCAACCAATGAAGATTAATTATGTTTATTTTCACTGCTGAAAACTGAGGCCTGTGATGTAATTAGGAAACAGTCCCATCAAATGATGAATCCTAGAATCCTACAGCACAGAAGGAGGCCATTCCACCATCATGCCTGCGCCGGGAGGGAATATGAAGGAATTATTCAGCAAATTGAAAAATTTAAAGTTATTTAAGCTACATGGCCGCCCATCGAATATCATTGTACTGTAGATGGTACAAAACATTCAAATTGTCCCTCTTCAATGATATACCATATGGCAGGAACAGAAATAGCACTGCCACAGAGTCTAGCTCCCAACAGTGAGCTGCTTTGATAAGAATTTCCCAGCGGCAACCCAGTCACAGCTACCTGTACTGCACAGGAACACTTACAAATGCAGGTTATCAGCAGGTAAATGGACAAAAAATACTAAAGCCTTCTGGTGAGCCTGTCACACAGCTGAATGCTGATCCCAAGCACTGACCTGTTCTGGTAAGGATCACCGGCAGCATTGGAGTCATAAGATGATTGCTCTTGGTCATCAATGCTATAACTTGACTGGAAGAAATCTGTGTTGAAGTTATTAAACTCAGCCATTGCAAATAATTCACTACAAGAAAAAAAGAAAAACCTGTCATTTGAAGTATTTTTATAACTCTACATAACGAAGTATTTGAGGAACTTCTTGATCGAGGATGTCAAACTATATGAATTTTTAACATATACAACATCTCCCTTTCAACTCACCCAAAAACCTATTACAGGAAACTCTTTTTTATCTGGGACCGGCGTGGTGCCGGTTGATCAAAAAGTCCGGATTACAGAGAGGTATACTTACTAAGGTACGAGAGCCCCGTACACGGCCACAGATCCAGGCGTCCCTGTTGCATGGCAACAGGTGCAGGAACCCTGGTTACACGGCCACAGATCCATGAACCCCGGTTACCCAGCCACTAATATGAAGTAAACCTACTCCTGAATTTTGCCGGTTAAGAGAGATTTCCGGTTATTTAGGTGCCGGTAAAAAGAGAGAGTTTCCTGTACTTTACTGTATAAGTTTTGTTTTACTGTTAACAGAAAAATGGCAGATCAGAAGAGACTACCGGCAGCGCAGGAGAGTCAGACTCCTGTTATTGAGGTGTTCGGACATCAGACAGCACCAAGAAGCCGAGTAGTGGTAGTTTGGAGAACTACCCCCACCGACTAACTCGGCCACCGCGGGAGACTCGGACTCTGACTTGGCAACATTTCCGATTATTGAGGTGTTGTTTTCAGAGTGAGAATTTTGCCGGTTAATAGAGAATTCCGGATATTTAGGTGCTGTTTAAACGAGAGTTTCCTGTAGTTGTGAACTTTAAGCACAATCAGAATGTTGGACATACAACTGTATCAACTGAAACCAAAAGATCATGACTATTGGGAGTGCAGCAATGTGCATAAAAAAACATCCACACTGGTATCCATTTAAGTATTAAATAGTGGTAATTTAGCATGTCATTGCCTCCTTAAATAAATCCCCAATGCATAGAAATTAAGGATCTGTGACATAATAACAGTACTCATATGGCATCTCTAAAATGCAATCAGACATGCAAGAAATTTGCCAATGTCTAAAACTAGGCCAGCACGAGAATAAGTCACAAATGGAGTTAAAAGCAAATGAATAACTTGGTCACAAGTCAGCAGCTAAGGAACATATGAAATTAGATAGGGACCACACAGTATTTGGCTCATCCACTAACAAACAAAACAAAGTCTGATTAAAGTGTTAAATCTGGTGAAACTCTGCTAAAATACAAGAGCATGATGCTCAGGGTGTTTCAGCCCAACCCACTGTGCCTTGGAGTGATAGAACGATGGGCACAATCCTCCATACGCAGAGCTCCTAACCAATGTTGTTCAATAAAAACCACTGACTAGCCACATGCGTGGTTATAGTGACACCGTTTTAGCCACATACACTAATTTTAGTAGAAATGACCTTACACACAATTCAGGTAAATGTACTTTGCGTGTATATTTATTTAACAGACATCTACCATCATTCAGAGAATATTTTGCAGTCTTTCCCATTCACTGAAGTTTAGAATTCTGACATAAATTGATCAGACACAGCACATCTTAGTGCAGCTTGTAGGTCTTTGTCCAGCAGTTGCAAGCAGCACTTTGGCTTCATCAGAGCAATTACTGAAAATGTTGACTCGCACAATGAGAACCGTCCCTGCTCTCCATCCAGAATGCAATTGGATGCTGTTTTCCCTTTACCATGACATGCCCGGTGGAGCTGCTCGTTATTGCTTGGATTGGCTTTCTGCTGCTGGCCTGAAGCAGTTATTCTGATTGGTTGAGCTGACAAGGACAAGGACATCTCTTTGAAGTTCACAGCTAATTGCTGGTGTTTCCATGATGCTGAAGTGCGGTGTTTTCACCCGCGTTACACACCATTTTAGTAGATAACCAATACGCGGCAACCGAGGAAATAAAGCACACACAATGCTCACACTCTGCTTTTCATCTTACCAACAAATGGACAAAAAGGTTAAAGCACATATGCATACACCGTGCGAATGAGTAGAGATCACATGCCCAACGACAGTGTCGATTACCCATTTTATATTTACGAATCAAAAATGCAATTAGCCACATCTAGATTCCCAATTAGCCATGTGCGGCTAGTGGCTAATGTATTGGATAACACTGTCCTAATCTCATGTGATTGTGGGAAGCAGAAGCAAATACGAGGTACTCTCCCGCCCCCTGGGAAGTCATCCCAGTCTGATGTGCAAGAAGATTCGTAATGATGTAGTTAGAGGCCTGAAATTCAGCCGCTTGATTGGTACCCCAACTACCTTCCTTAAACATTCACTCCCTCCACCACCGGCGTACCATGACTGCAGTGTGTACCATCTAAAAGAAGCACTGCAGCAACTCACCAAGGCTTCTTTGACAACACCTCCCAAATCTAGGACCTCTACCACCTAGAAGGACAAGGGTAGCAGGCGCATGGTAACAGCACCACCTCCAAGTTCCCCTCCAAGTGACACACCATCCCGACTTGCAAATATATCACCATTCCTTGATCATCACTGGGTCAAAATCATGGAATGCCCTCCCTTACAGCACTATGGGAGTACCTTCACCACACAGACTGCAGTGGTTCGAAAAGGCAGCTCACCACTGCATTCTCAAGGGCAATTAGGGATGGGCAATAAATGCTGGCCTTGCCAGCGACACCCACATCCCATGAATGAATTAAAAAAAAACACCCTTTAGTCTGTGAATTTGCAATTTTGAAGATAACTAAATCAACTGAAGTACAGAATAGCTGGACCCAGTCCAACATAGTTAACTGTTTCTGAAGTATCAAGTTCGAGGAGAGTCTGAAAGTGAGACTAAGGTATCAAAGTTCATTTTACCTTGCACTGATTGGCAATGGTATATGGGAAGAAATTATAGTTTGTCAAGCTCAAGAGTATCCTCGTGTCAAATGAGAAGTGGAAGTGAGGGAAATACATCTTTGGGCTAATTATTGGTAAACTGCTTTACATTTACTGAGATAACAATTTAGCATTCGCAGTACTCAAACGAAAATTTGCACCCCTTCCCATCCAAGCTGTAGCAAAGCAAATGATTTAAATAGAAAAATGCCACAGGTCATAACTGCAAGCTTGTGGTAACCAGCAGTACTGTTTGAGAGCAGTGCTAAATGGTATATACTTCAACGCAAGGAGTCTAGGGAATAAAGCAGATGAGATGAGGGCACAGATAGACACGTGGGAGTATGATATAATAGCCATTACTGAGACATGGCTGAAAGGAGGGCAGGAATGGCAGCTCAACATACCTGGTTACAGGATTTTCAAACGAGATAGAGAGGGGGATAAAAAAGGAGGGGGTGGCAATATTGATTAAAGAATCAATTACAGCTGTGAGGAGGGAGGATATCTTAGAAGGATCATCAAATGAGGCCATATGGGTTGAACTGAAAAACGTAAAAGAGGCAATCACACTGCCAGGAGTGTACTATAGACCTCCGAACAGTCAGAGGGAGATAGAAGAGCAAATATGTAGGAAAATTTCTGTGACATGCAAAAATAGGGCAGTAATAGTAGGGGATTTCAACTTCCCCAATATTAACCGGGTTCAAATTAGTGTGAAAGGTATAGAGGGGACAGAATTCTTAAAAATACATTCAGGAGAACATTTTTAGCCAGTACATAGTAAGCCCAACAACAGAGGGGGCGGTTCTAGACCTAGCTTTAGGGAATTAAGCTGGGCAGGTAGAAAGAGTGTCAGCAGGAGAGCATATTGGTAGTGGTGATCTTAAATCAGTTAGATTTAGGGTAGTTATGGAAAAGGACAAGGACAGACCAGGAATAAAAGTTCTCAATTGGGGAAAAGCTAATTTAATAAGCTGAGAGATGATTTAGCCAAAGTGGACTGGAGACAGAAACATGAAGGTAAATCTGTGTCAGAGCAGTGGGAGGCATTCAAGGAGATAGTGAGGGTCCAGAGCAAGTATGTTCCCCCTTAAAGAAAAGGGGTGGGACTAAAATCTAGAGCTCCCTGGATGTCAAGGGGCATACAGGATAGGATAAAGAAAAAAAAGGGAAGCTTATGACAGATACCAAGGACTCAATATTGCAGAAAACCTGGAGGAGCATAGAAAGTGCATACGAAACAGGAACAGGAGTAGGCCATTCGGCCCTTCGAGCCTGCTCCGCCATTCAATGAGATCATGGCTGATCTTCTGCCTCAACTCCATTCACCATATCCCTTGATGCCCTTACTAGTCAGAAATCTATCGACTTCTGTTTTGAATATACCCAATGATTGAGCCTCCACAGCCCTCTGGGGTAGAGAATTCCAAAGATTCACCACCCTCTGTGTGAAGAAATTTCTTCTCATCTCAGTCCTGAATGGCCTACCCTTTATCTTGAGGCTGTGGCCCCTGGTTCTAGACTCCCAGCCAAGGGAAACATTCTCCCAGCATCAACCCCATCAGGCCCTGTAATAATTTTGTATGCTTCAATGAGATCCCCTCTCATTCTTCTGAATTCAAGAGAATACAGGCCTAGTTTACTCAATCTCTTCTCATACGACAGTCCCGCCATCCCAGGAATCAATCTCGTGAACCTTTGTTGCACTCCCACTATGGCAAGTATATCCTTCCTTAGGTAAGGAGACCAAAATTGTACACAGTACTCCAGGTGTGGTCTCACCAAGGCCCTATATAATTGGAGTAAGACTTCTTACTCCTGTACTCAAATCCTCTTGTAATGAAGGCCAGCATACCATTTGCCTTCCTAATGGCTTGCTGCACCTGCACATTCACTTTCAGTGACTCATGTACAAGGACACCCAGGTCCCTTTGAGCATCTGCATTCCCCAATCTTTCATCATTTAGGAAATACTCTGCCTTTCTGTTTTTTCTACCAAAGTGGATAACTTCACATTTATCCACATTATATTCCATCTGCCATGCTCTCGCCCACTCACTGAGCCTGTTGAGATCCGCTTGAAGCCTCTTCACATCCTGTTCACAACTGACACTCTTTGTATCATCAGCAAATTTGGAAATGTCACATTTAGTCCCCTCACCCAAATCATTGATATAGATTGTGAATAGCTGGGGCCCAAGCACTGATCCTTGCGGTACCCCACTAGTCACAGCCTGCCATCCTGAAAAAGATCCGTTTATCCCTACTCTTCGTTTTCTGTCTGTTAACCAATTCTCAAACCATGCTAGTATATTACCCCCAATTCCATGTGCCCTAATTTTGTTCACCAATGTGTGTGGGACCTTATCGAAGGCCTTCTGAAAATCCAGATACACCACATCTACCGGTTCCCCTTTGTCTACTCCACTGGTTACATCCTCAAAGAACTCCAATAGGTTTGTCAAACAGGATTTCTCTCTCAGAAATCCATGTTGACTGCCCAATCTTACTATTAGTTTCTAAGTGCCCAGTTATTGCATCCTTTATAATAGATTCCAGGGGTGAAATTAAAAAGGAAATTAGGAAAGCAACAAGATGGCATGAAAAAATATTGGCAAGTAAAATCAAGGAAAACCCAAAGATGTTTTATAAATACATTAAGAGCAAGAGGATAACTAAAGTAAGAATAGGGCCTATTAGGAACCATAAAGATAACCTGTGTGTGGAGGCGGAAGACATGGGTATGGTTCTTAATGAATACTTTGCGTCTGTTTTCACAAAAGAGAGGGACAATGCAGACATTGCAATCAGGGAGGAGTGTGAAATATTAGATGAAATAAGCATAGTGAAAGAGGAAGTATTAAGGGGTTTAGCATCTTTGAAAGTGGATAAATCCCCAGGCCTGGATGAAATGTATCCCAGATTGTTAAGAGGAGAGGGGAAATAGCAGAGGCTCTGACCATCATTTTCCAATCCTCTCTGGCTACAGGTGTGGTGCCAGAGGACTGCTAACATGATACCATTTAAAAAGGGAGAAAGGGATAGTCTGAGTAACTACAGGTCAGTCAGCCTAACCTCAGCAGTGGGAAAATTATTGGAAAAAATTTGAAGGGACAGGATAAATCTTCATTTAGAAAGACACGGATTAATCATTTAGAAAGACACAGATTAATCAGGGACAGTCAGCATGGATTTGTCAAGGGAAGGTCGTGTCTGGCTAACTTGATTGAATTTTTTGAGGAGGCAACAAGGAGGGTCGATGAGGGTAGTGCGTTTAATGTAGTCTATATGGATTTTAGCAAGGCTTTTGATAAGGTCCCGCATGGCAGACTGGCCACGAAAGTAAAATCCCATGAGATCCAAGGCGAAGTGGCAAGTTGGGTCCAAAATTGGCTCAGAGGCAGGAAACAAAGGATAATGGTTGACTGGTGTTTTGTGACTGGAAGGCTGTTTCCAGTGGGGTTCCGCAGGGCTTAGTACTGGGTCCTCTGCTTTTTGTGATATATATCAATGATTTGGACTTGAATGTAGGAAGTATGATTAAGAAGTTTGCAGATGATACAAAAATTGGCCGTGTGGTTGATAATGAAGAAGCTGCAGACTGCAGGAAGATATCAATGGACTGGTCAGGTGGGCAGAACAATGGCAAATGGAATCCAATCTGGAGAAGTGCGAGGTAATGCATTTGGGGAGGGCTAACGAGGCAAGGGAATACACTACAAATGGTAGGACAACGAGAAGTGCAGAAGATCAGAGGGACCTTGGAGTGCATGTCCACAGATCCCTGAAGGTAGGACAGGTAGATAAGATGGTTAAGACAGCATACAGGATACTTATATTTTATGCCTCAACTAATAAAGGTAAGAGCAGGGAGGTTATGCTTGAACTGTATAAAACACTAGTTAGGCCACAGCTAGAATACTGCGTGCAGTTCTGGTCACCACATTACAGGAAGGATGTGATTACACTAGAGGGGGTGCAGAGGAGATTTACGAGGATGTTGTCTGGGCTGGGGAATTTTAGCTAGGCTGGGGTTGTTTTCTTTGGAACAGAGGAGGTCTAGGGGAGACCTAATTGAGGTGTATAAAATTATATGGGGCCTAGATAGAGTGGATAGGAAGGACCTATTTCTCTTAGCAGAAGGGTCAATAACCAGAGGGCATAGATTTAAAGTAATTGGTCAGAGGTTTAGAGAGGAGTTGAGGAGAAATGTTTCCACCCAGAGGGTGGTGGGGGTCTGGAACTCACTGCCTGAAAGGGTGGTCGAGGCAGAGACCCTCATCACATTTAAGTAGTACTTGGATATGCACTTGAAGTGCCATAACCTACAAGGCTACGGACAAGTGCTGGAAAGTGAGATTTGGATGGATAGCTCTAGACAAGATGGGCCAAATTGCCTCCTTCTGTGCTGTAAATTTCTATGATTCACAGTAACATTTTAAACCATCATAGAAACATAGAAGATAGGAGCAGGAGTAGGCCATTTGGCCCTTCGAGCCTGCTCCGCCATTCAATGAGATCATGGCTGATCATCCAAATTCAGTACCCTGTCCCTGCTTTCTCCCCATATCCCTTGATCCCTTTAGCCTTAAGAAATATATGCAACTCTGTCTTGAATATATTTAATGAACTGGCCTCCACTGCCCTCTGTGGCAGAGAATTCCACAGGTTCACCACTCTCTGGGTGAAGAAATTCCTCCTCATTTCAGTCCTAAATGGCTTACCCCTTATCCTTAGACTATGACCCCTGGTTCTGGACTCCCCGGCCATCAGAAACATCCTTCCTGCATCTCGTCTGTCCAGGCCTGACAGAATTTTATAGGTTTCGATGAGATCCCCTCTCAATCTTCTAAACTCCAGTGAGTATAAGCCCAATCGACACAATCTCTCCTTATACGTCATTCCTGCCATCCCAGGTATCAGCCTGGTGAATCTTCGCTGCACTCCTTCCATGGCAAGAACGTCCTTCCTCAGGTAAGGCGACCAAAACTGCACACAGTACTCAAGCTGCGGTCTCACCAAGGCCCTGTACAACTGTAGCAAGACATCCTTGTTCCTGTACTCGAACCCTCTTGCTACGAAGGCCAACATACCATTTGCCTTCTTAACCGCCTGCTGCACCTGCATGCTTACCTTCAGCGACTGGTGCACAAGAACACCTAGGTCTCTTTGCACTTCCCCTTCTCCCAATCTATTGCCATTCAAATAATAATCTGCCTTCCCGTTTTTGCCACCAAAGTGGAAAACCTCACATTTATCCACATTATAGTGCATTTGCCATGTTTCTGCCCAATCGTACTGGAGTTTCACGACATCCTCCTCACAGCATACCCTCCCACCCAGCTTTGTGTCGTCTGCAAATTTGGAGATATTACATCCAATTCCCTCGTCCAGATCATTAATATATATTGTGAACAGCTGGGGTCCTAGGACCGATCCTTGCGGTACCCCACTAGTCACTGCCTGCCACTTGGAAAACGACCCGTTTTTTCCAGCTCTTTGCTTTCTGTCCGCCAACCAGTTCTCTATCCAAGTCAATACCTTGCCCCCAATCCCATGTGCCTTAACTTTGCATGCTAATCTCTTATGTGGGACCTTATCGAAAGCCTTCTGAAAGTCCAAATACACCACATCCACTGGTTCTCCCTTAGCTATTTCACCAGTTACATCCTCAAAAAATTCCAGTAGATTAGTCAAGCATGATTTACCTTTTGTAAATCCATGTTGACTTTGTCCGATCCTGTCACTGCTTTCCAAGTGCTCTGCTATTACATCTTTTATAATGGACTCTCGCATTTTCCCCACTACCGATGTCAGGCTTACCGGTCTATAATTCCCCACTTTTTCTCTACCACCTTTTTTGAATAGTGGGGTAACATTAGCTACCCTCCAATCCATAGGTACTGTTCCAGAGTCTATCGAGTTCTGAAAGATGACCAGCAATGCATCTACTATTTCTAGGGCCACTTCCTTAAGTACCCTGGGATGTAGATTATCAGGCCCTGGGGATTTATCAGCCTTCAGTTTCAATTTTCCTAACACCATTTCCCTACAAATACTGATTTCTTTCAGTTCCACCCTTTCATCAGACCCTATGTTCCCCAGCATCTCTGGGAGGTTATTTGTGTCCTCCTTTGTGAAGACAGAACCAAAATATGTATTTAGTTGGTCTGCCATTTCTTTGTTCCCCATTATAAATTCCCCTGATTCTGACTGCAAGGGACCTACGCTTGACTTCACCAATCGTTTTCTCTTCACATATCTATAGAAGCTTTTACAGTCAGTTTTTATGTTCCCTGCAAGCTTACTCTCATTCTATGAGAAAGTCCTACAAGAGAGGGGGCGGTACTGGACCTAATTCTGGGGAATGTAGCCGGGCAAGTGGTGGAAGTGTCAGTAGGAGAGCATTTTGGCGACAGTGACCACAATTCAGTGAGATTTAAGGTGGTCATGGAAAAAGACAAAGACGGCCCGGAAATAAGGGTTCTAAATTGGGGGAAGGCCGATTTTAATATAAGGCAGGATCTGGCCAAATTGGACTGGGAGCAGCTACTTATAGGAAAATCCGCATCAAAACAGTGGGAGACTTTCAGAAGGGAAATAGAGAGAGTACAACGCCAACATGTTCCTGTAAAGGTCAAGGGTGGGACCAACAAGCAAAGGGAACCTTGGATGACAAGGGATATACAAAAATGCATTAGAAATAAAAGGGGGGCTTTTGGCAGTTACAAAAGACTAAAGACGGAAGAAGCCCTAGAGGAGTATAAAAAATGCAGGGGCATACTTAAAAAAGAAATTAGGAGGGCGAGGAGGGGCCATGAAATAACACTGGCGAGCAAAATAAAGGAAAATCCTAAGATGTTTTATAAGTATATTAAGGGCAAGAGGATAACCAGGGAAAGGGTAGGGCCCATTAGGGACCAAAGTGGCAATCTGTGTGTAGAGCCAGATGATGTAGGCGGGGTTTTAAATGAATTTTTTGCATCTGTGTTCACTATGGAGAAAGATGATGCAGACATAGAAATCGGGCAAGGGGGCTGTGACATACTTGAACATATTAGCATCGAGAGGGAGGAGGTGCTAGCGGTTTTAGCAGGCCAAAAAGTGGATAAATCCCCAGGCCCGGACGAGATGTATCCCAGGCTGCTGTGGGAGGCAAAGGAGGAGATTGCAGGGACTCTGACACAAATTTTCAGAACCTCTCTGGCCACAGGGGATGTACCAGAGGACTGGAGAACAGCTAACGTAGTACCATTATTCAAGAAGGGTAGCAGGGATAAACCAGGGAATTACAGGCCAGTGAGCCTAACATCTGTGGTAGGGAAATTATTGGAAAAAATTCTGAGGGACAAAATTAGTCTCCACTTGGAGAGGCAAGGATTAATCAGGGATAGTCAGCATGGCTTTGTCAAGGGTAAATCATGTCTGACAAATCTGATTGAATTTTTCGAGGGGGTGACTAGGGGGGTGGATGAGGGAAATGCTGTGGATGTGGTTTACATGGACTTCAGTAAAGCTTTTGACAAAGTCCCGCATAGGAGACTGGTCAAGAAGGTAAGAGCCCATGGGATCCAGGGTGCCTTGGCGCGTTGGATCTTAAACTGGCTGAGTGGCAGGAGGCAGAGGGTGATGGTCGAAGGTTGCTTTTGTGACTGGAAGCCTGTGTCCAGTGGGGTACCTCAGGGATCGGTGCTGGGTCCCTTGTTGTTTGTGATCTACATAAATGATTTGGATGAGAATGTAAAAGGTATGATCAGTAAGTTCGCAGATGACACGAAAATTGGTGGGGTGGTAAATTGTGAGGAGGAAAGCCTCAGGCTACAGGACGATATAAACGGGTTGGTCAGATGGGCGGAAAAGTGGCAAATGGAATTTAACCCTGAAAAGTGCGAGGTGATGCATTTTGGACGGACAAATAAGGCAAGGGAATAAACAATGAGTGGTAGGACCCTAGGAAGTAGAGGGTCAGAGGGACCTTGGTGTACATGTACATAGATCCCTGAAGGCAGCGGAACAGGTAGATAAGGTGGTTAAAAAGGCATATGGGATACTTATATTCTATGCCTCGGCTAATGAAGGCAAGAGCAGGGAGGTTATGATGGAGCTGTACAAAACGCTGGTGAGGCCACAGCTGGAGTACTGTGTGCAGTTCTGGTCGCCTCACTATAGGAAGGATGTGATTGCTTTGGAGAGGGTGCAGAGAAGATTCACCAGGATGTTACCTGGGATGGAGCGCCTCAGCTATGAAGAGAGGCTGGACAGGCTGGGGTTGTTTTCCTTGGAGCAAAGAAGGCTGAGGGGGGACCTGATTGAGGTGTACAAAATGATGAGGGGCATAGATAGGGTAGATAAAGAGGAACTTTTCCCCTTAGTAGGGGGGTCAATAACAAGGGGGCATAGATTCAGGGTAAGGGGCAGGAGATTTAGAGGGGATTTGAGGAGGAACTTTTTCACCCAGATGGTTGGAATGTGGAACTCAATGCCTGAAAGGGTGGTAGAGGCAGGAACCCTCACAACATTCAAGAAGCATTTGGATGAGCACTTGAAATGCCATTGCATACAAGGCTATGGACCAAATGCTGGAAAATGGGATTAGACTGGACAGGGATGGATGGGCGGCGCAGACACGATGGGCCGAAGGGCCTCTTTCTGTGCTGTAAAACTCTATGACTCTATTTTCCCTTTCTTAATTAATCCCTTTGTCCTCCTTTGTTGAATCCTAAACTGTTTCCAATCCTCAGGATTATTGCTTTTTCTGGCCAATTTATATGTCCTCGCCTTGGATCTTATGCTATCCCTAATTTCCCTTGTTAGCCACGGTTGAGTCACCTTTTTTGTTTTATTTTTATGCCAAACTGGGATGAACAAATTCTGTAGCTCATCCATTCGGTCTTTGAATGTTTGCCATTGCCTATCCACCGTCAACCCTTTGAGTGCCATTCCCCAATCAATCCTACCCAACTCGCTCCTCAGACCATCGTAGTTTCCTTTATTTAAATTGAGGACCCTAGTCTCTGAGTCAACTACTTCATTCTCCATCTTAATGAAGAATTCGATCATATTATGATTGCTCCGACCCAAGGGGCCTCGTACAACAAGATTGCTAATTAATCCTTTCTCGTTACATAATACCCAGTCTAAGATGGCTTGATCTCTGGTTGGTTCCTCGACATATTGGTCCAGGAAACCATCCCGTAAACACTCCAGGAATTCCTCCTCCACAGTATTGTTACTAATTTGGTTGGCCCAATCTATATGTAGATTAAAGTCACAGTCTTTTTGGTAGTCAGGATTCTGACAAACACACTTTCGTCCATATATGCACACAGCAACACCTTCAAATCAAAAGCAGTTAGCCTATATTTCCATTGGCAATCTTCAGAATCGAATATGAAAACACGCCACTACCTGTGCAGACTTTACAGAAGAAAAGCTCCTGTGAATATTGCAAGGATTTAAGCTGCCCGGATACACGTTAATTCAGAACACTGAGAGGGAGGAGGCCCGTGTGGAGCGCAAGACATCGACGTGGAACAGAATGGCCTACTGCGGTGCAACGTTAAAAACGATTACAGAGCTTGAAAGCGCCCAGTGCAATCAGCGATATGTTCCACGACAGGCGAAACTCTGGGTGCAGCAACAGTCCCAGCAACCAACCAACCATCCCCCAGAGGGTGATAGACTGAGGAATGGGACAGTGCTCCTACCTGGGGTATTTCCACACTCGGCGAGGCGGGCCGCTTGGACAGAGTTGACACTTTGTTACAGACTGGGACAAAGCACTTGGTGCTCACAGGAAGCCGCTCGGAGGCTGGCAGCGGCACCACTACGTCACTTCCGTCTTCACACGCCTGCGCACTAGGGCCTCTGCTCGCGACCCTCCCCCTCCAACTCCTAACTCCTCCCTCCTCCTCTGATCGGACCGACTAACGACAAGAAGCAGCGACTGCAGTATTAGTAAAAGTTACCGAACAGTGACAAACTCTTACAATTCTCGACTCAAAAAAAACCAGCGGCAACGAACTTAAAGCCCTGGTGAACCGCGGGGATCGAGCCACGCATGCGCAAGTACCGACCCACAGCCGCCGGTGTCCAGCGGTCCTTGTGCGCACGCGTTATGCGGCTCTTCGTGCGCACGCGCGTCAGGGGCGGAAGTGATGTGGGGCGTTGGACTGCCCCAGTTCCACGTGTGTCGACTCTCAGAGTGATGATGATGCGTGGAGGTTGTTGGGAGTTTAGTGGCTGGCATTGTGGTGATTGCACTCGCTGCTTTCATGTTCTTGTCTCCCGAATCAGCGTGTTTCTGGGCAGCTCAAACTTGCAATCAGGAAATGGCAGAATTACTAAAGAGCTAGTACAAAAGTAAAATACTGCTGGAAATCTGCAATAAAAACAGAAATTGCTGGGAATACTTAGCAAGTCAGGCAGCATCTGTGGAGAGAGAAACGGAGTTAACCTTTCAGGTTGATGACCTTTCATCAGAACTGGAAAAAGTCAGAGATGTAACCGGGATAGTGCCAGAGGACTGGCGAGAACTAATATTGTTCCTATATACAAAAACGGACTTAAAACAAAACCTGGGAACTATAGACCAGTCAGCTTGATGTCAATGGTAGGAAGGTTACTGGAATCTATACTAAAAGAAGTGATAGAAGAGCATCTAGAGAGAGACAATAGAATAAAAAATAGCATGGATTCTGAAAGGCTAAGTCATGCTTAACTAACCTGATAGAATTCTTTGAAGAGATAATGGGAAGTGTAGATAAGGGTAATATAGTAGATGTCATATACTTGATCTTCAAAAGGTCTTTGATAAGGTACCACACAGTAGGCTCATGATAGGTTAGGGCATGTGGAGTTAGGGGACAACTAGCTGAATGTATAGCAAATTGGCTAAAAAATAGACAGCGGAGTGTAGGGTAGTTATTCAGATTGGAGGAAGGTAGAAAGCACATTTCCACAAGGATCAGTGTTTGGACCACTGTTACTCATAATTTACATTAATGATTTCAATTTAAGAACAAGTAACTCAATATCAAAATTTGCAAATGATACTAAACTGGGTGGTATAGCTAACAGTGAGTAAGAATGCAACATTGTACAAGAAGACTTTAGAAAACTTGCAGACAAGGCAGTTAAGTGGCAAATGAACTTTAACATAGATAAATGTGAGGTGATGCACTTTGGTAGGAAAAATAGAAATATCCCCTATATCTTAGAAAATAAGAAACTGAATGGGGTAGAATAAACATAGAAAAATAGGAGCAGGAGTAGGCCATTCGGCCCTTCGAGCCTGTTCCACCATTGAATATGATCATGGCTGATCCTATCTCAATACCATATTCCCGCTCTCTCCCCATACCCCTTGATGCCTTTTGTGTCTAGAAATCTATCTATCTCCTTAAATATATTCAGTGACTTGGCCTCCACAGCCTTCTGTGGTAGAGAATTCCACAGGTTCACCACCCTCTGAGTGAAGAAATTTCTCCTCATCTCAGTCCTAAATGTCCTACCCCATATCCTGAGACTGTGACCCCTCGTTCTAGACCCCCCAGCCAGGGGAAACATCCTCCCTGCATCCAGTCTATCTAGCCCTGTCAAGAGTTTTATACGTTTCAATGAGATCCCCTCTCAGTCTTCTAAACTCTAGTGAATACAGGCCTAGTCGACCCAATCTCTTCTCATATGACAGTCCTGCCATCCCAGGAATCAGTCTGGTGAACCTTCGCTGCACTCCCTCTGTGGCAAGTATATCCTTTCTTAGGTAAGGAGACCAAAACTGCACACACTACTCCAGGTGTGGTCTCGCCAAGGCCCTGTATAACTGTCGTAAGACATCCTTGCTCCTGTACTCAAATCCTCTTGCAATGAAGGCCAACATGCCATTTGCCTTCCTAACTGCTTGCTGCACCTGCATGTTTGCTTTCAGTGACTGGTGTACAAGGACACCCAGGTCCCTTTATACATCAACATTTCCCAATCTATCACCATTTAAATAATACTCTGCCTTTCTGTTTGTCCTACCGAAGTGGATACCTTCACATCTATCCACGTTATACTGCATCTGCCATGTATTTGCCCACTCACTCACTTACCTAAATTGCCTTGAAGCCTCTTTGCATCCTCCTCACAACTCACAATCCCACCTAGTTTTGTGTCGTCAGCAAACTTGGAAATATTACATTTGGTTCCCTCATCCAAATCATTGATATATATATTGTGAATAGCTGGGGCCCCAAGCACTGATCCCTGCGGTACCCGACTCGTCACCGCCTGCCACCCCGAAAAAGAGCAACAGGATCGAGGGATACAGGTGAACAAATCATTAAAAGCAGCATCACAGGTTAGCAACGCAATTAAAAATGCTAACAAAGTACTGGGATTTATTGCTAAGGGTATAGAATGCAAAAGTAGCAAAGTTATGTTAAATTTGTATGGGACCCTGGTCAGGCCGCACTTAAGAGTACTGTGCACAGTTCTGGTCTCCATGCTATAAAAAGAACAAAGAAACACTGCAGAAAGTGCATAAAAGATTTACAAGGATGGTACCAGAACTGAGAGATTATCGCTATTGGGATTACCTGGAAAGATTGAACAGGTTGGGGCTTTTTCTTTAGAAAAGAGAAGACGTAGAGGTGACCTGATAGAGATCTTTAAAATTATGAGTGGGTTGGACAGGGTAGATGTGGAGAGAATGTTTCCACTGGTAGGAGAATACAAAACTAGGAGCCATAAATAAAAGATAGTTACTAATAAATCCAATGGGGAAATATGGAGAAATTTCTTTACTTAGAAAGTGGTTAGTAAATGGAACTCGTTTACACAGGAAGTGGTTGAGGCAAATAGCTTAGATGGTTTCAAAGGAAACTAGACGAGTACATGAGAGGAAAAGTAATCGAAATATATGCTGAATGGCAAATAGCTTAGATCAGAGGTTCCCAAACTACTTATTGCGTACCCCCGTCCAGATCTACCAGCTGCCCGCATATCCCTACCAGCATAAATACATGTACTTCATTGGCTGCAAAGCGCTTTGAGGCGTCTGGTGGTCTTGAAAGGCGCTATATAAATGCAAGTCTTTCTTTTCTTTTATAGAATCATAGAATGGTTACAGCACATAAGGAGGCCATTTGGCCCGTGTCGGCTCTCTGCAAGAGCACTTCAGCTAGCCCCACTCCCCCGCCCTTTCCCCATAGCCCTGCATTTTTTTTTCCTTCAGGTACTTATCCAATTCTCTTTGAAAGCAACGATTGAGTCTGCCTCCACCACCCTTTCAGGCAGTGCATTCCAGATCTTAACCACCCGCTGCGTAAAAATGTTTTTCCTCATGTGGCCTTTGGTTCTTTTGCAAATCACCTTGAAACTGTCCTCAGTTTTTCTATCTACTCTGTCTAGACCCCTCATGATTTGGAACACGTCTATCAAATCTCCTCTCAACCTTCTCTGCTCTAAGGAGAGCATCCCCAGCTTAGCTAGTCTATCCACGTACTCTGAAGTCCCTTATCCCTGGAATCATTCACGTAAATCTTTTTTGCACCCTCGCTAAGGCCTTCACATCCTTCCTAAAGATTCATCATAATTTCCTTGCTTCTATTTATGAAGCCCAGTATCCCGTATGCTTTTTTAGCCACTTTCTCAACCTGCCCTGCCACCTTCAATGATTTGTGCACACATACCCCCAGGTCTCTCTGTTCATGCACCCCCTTTAGGATTGTACCCTTGAGTTTATATTACCTCTCCTCGTTCTTCCTACCAAAATGAATTACTTCGTACTTTTCCGCCTTAAATTTCATCTGTCAATTTCACCAGCCTATCAATGTCTTCTTGAAGTCTATCACTATCCTCCTCACTGTTCACTATACTTCCAAGTTTTGTGTCATCTGCAAATTTTGAAATTGTACCCTGTACTTCCAAGTCCAAGTAATTAATATATATCAAGAAAAGCAGTGATCCTAGTACCGACCCCTGGGGAACACCAGTGTATACCTTCCTCCAGTCCAAAAAACAACCATTCACCACCACTCTCTGTTTCCTGTCACTTAGCCAATTTCGTATCCATGCAGCCACTGTCCCTTTTATTCCATGGGCTTCAACTTTGCTGGTAAGCCTATTATGTGGCACTTTATCAAATGCCTTTTGGAAGTCCATATACACCACGTCAACCGCATTGCCCTCATCAACCCTCTCTGTTACCTCATCAAAAAACTCAATCAAGTTAGTTAAACATGATTTGCCTTTAACAAATCCGTTCTGGCTTTCCTTAATTAAATGACAATTTACAAGTAACTGTTAACTTTGTCCTTGATTATAGTTTCCAAAAGCTTCCCCGCTACCGAGGTTAACCTGACGGGCCTGTAGTTGCTGAGTTTATCCTTACTCCCTTTTTTGAACAAGGGTGTAATATTTGCAATTCTCCCGTCCTCTGGCACCACCCCCGTATCTAAGGAGGATTGGAAGATTATGGCGAGTACCTCTGCGATTTCCTTCTTAACCATCCTAGCATTCATCCCATCCGGTCCTAGTGACTTATCAATTTTAAGTTTAGACAGCCTTTCTAGTACCACCTCCTTATCAATTTTCATCTCATCCAGTATCTCCACTACTTCCTCTTTCACTATGACTTTGGCAGCATCTTCTTGGTGAAGACAGAAAGAAAAGAAAGACTTGCATTTCTATAGCACCTTTCACGGATGTCTCAAAGCGCTTTACAGCCAATGAAGTACTTTTGAAGTGGAGTCACTGTTGTAATGTGGGAAAGTAATGATGCAAAGTACTCATTTATTACTTCAGCCATAGCCCTCTGCCTCCACACGTAGATCTCCTTTTTAGTCCCTAATTGGCCCCACCCCTCCTCTTACTACCCGTTTATTATTTATATGTCTGTAGAAGACTTTTGAATTCCCTTTTATGTTAGCTGCCAATCTATTCTCATACTCTCTCTTTGCCCCTCTTATTTTCTTTTTCACTTCCCCTCTGAACTTCTATATTCAGCCTGATTCTCACTTGTATTCTCTAACATCTGTCATATGCCCAGTTTCTCTGCTTCATCTTACTCTCTATCTCTTTCGTCATCCAGGGAGCTCTGACTTTAGTTGCCCTACCTTTCCCCCTCGTGGGAAAGTACCTCGACTGTACCCAAACTATCTCCTCTTTAAAGGCAGCCCATTGTTCGATTACAGTTTTGCCTGCCAATCTTTGATTCCAATGTACCCAGGCCAGATCCGTTCTCAGCCCACTGAAATTGGCCCTCCTCCAATTAAGTATTTTTACTCTAGATTGCTCCCTGTCCTTTTCCATAACTTAACTAAACCTTATGATATTATGATCACTGTTCCCTAAATGTTCCCCTACTGACACTTGACCCAACTCACTCCCCAGAACCAAATCCAGCAATGCCTCCTTCCTCGTTGAGCTGGAAACATACTGATCAAGAAAGTTCTGAACACACTGTAATGTACCCAAGTTTGCTGACGATACAAAGCTAGGTGGGACAGTAAACATAGAAACATAGAAGATAGGAGCAGGAGTAGGCCATTCGAGCCTGCTCCGCCAGTCAACGAGATCATGGCTGATCATCCAAACCCTAGCACCCGGTCCCTACACCGACAGCCATCCCACCCAAGCCCTATCCCCGTAACCCCATGTATTTAATCCCCCCTAACACTAAGGGCCAATTTTTAATTTTTTTTTTATCATGGCTAATCAACCTAACCCGCACATCTTTGGACTGTGGGAGGAAACCGGAGCAAACCCACGCAAACACAGGGAGAATGTGCAAACTCCACACAGACAATCACCCAAGGCCAGATTTGAACCTGGGTCCCTGGCGCTGTGAGGCAACAGTGCTAACCACTATGCCACCGTGCTGTAAGCTGTGAGGAGAACACAAAGAGTCTGCAAAAGGATATAGACAGACTAAGTGAGTGGGCAGTAAGGTGGCAGATGGAGTATAATGTAGGGAAATTTGAGGTTATTCACTTTGGTAGGTAGAACAGAAAAACAATATTTTTTAAAAGGTGAGAAACTTTCAAATGTTGGTGTTCAGAGAGATTTCGGTGTGCTCGTGCAAAAAACACAGAAAGCTAGCATGCAGGTACAGCAAGCAATTAGGAAGGCAAATGGCATGTTGGCCTTTATTGCAAGGAGGTTGGAGTACAAGAGTAAGGAAGTCTTGCTACAATTATACAGGGCCTTGGTGAGACCACACCTGGAGTACTGTGCACAGTTTTGGTCTCCTTATCTAAGGAAGGATATACTCGCCTTGGAGGCGGTGCAGCAAAGGTTCACTAGATTGATTCCTGGGATGAGAAGGCTGTCCTATGAGGAGAGATTGTGTAGAATGGGCCTTTACTCTCTGGAGTTAGGAAGAATGAGAGGTGATCTCATTGAAACATACAAGATTCTGAAGGGGATTGACAGGGTTGATACTGAGAGGTTGTTTCCCCTGGCTGGAGAGTCTAGAACTAAGGGGCATAGTCTCAGGATAAGGGGTTGGCCATTTAAGACCGAGATGAGGAGGAATTTCTTCACTCAGAGGGTTGTGAATCTTTGGAATTCTCTCCCCCAGAGGGCTGTGAATGCTGAGTCTTTGAGTATATTCAAGGCTGAGATAGATAGATTTTTGGACTCTAGGGGAATCAAGGGATATGGAGATTGGGTGGGAAAGTAGAGTTGAGGTTCATGATCAGCCATGATCTTACTGAATGGCAGAGCAGGCTCGAGGGGCCATATGGCCTACTCCTGCTCCTATTTCTTGTGTTCTTACTTCAGAAATTCTTCCCCCCTCTATGCCCTTTGCACTATTATTATCCCAGTCCATATTAGGATAATTGAAGTTTCCCCATTATTACTACTTTATAGTTCTTGCACCTTTCTGTACAGGTTTAATATTTTAACTACTTTAATGCCCAAACATTGTACAAATTATAATACACTTATTATACAACTTCGTGTACTGTGATTGGAGGTGAGTGCTCTGTACGTCATGGTTTCAGTTTATCTGTGTTTTCATTGCTACATCTTGAAGTAAATTACAGTAACTACTTTATGTAACATTCCAACAAAGTTTCAAAGCTTCGTCTTAGTAGTCTATTCTATAAATGCAGTAAATAAATAAAATAATTAATAATTCAAATCTACCGTTATGCATCTGTCCATGACAGCATTGGTAGCAGTGACCACCGCACAGTCCTTGGCGATGAAGTCCCGTCTTCACGCCGAGGACACCCTCTATCATGTTGTGTGGCACTACCACCGTGCTGAATTGGATAGATTCATAACAGATATAGCAGCTCAGAACTGGGCATCCATGAGACGCTGTGGACCATTAGCAGCAGCAGAATTGTATTCCACCACAATCTGTAACTTCATGGCCTGGCATATCGCTTACTCTATCATTACCATCAAGCCTGGGGACCAACTCTGGTTCAATGAGGAGCGCAGAAGAGCATGCCAGGTGCAGCACCATGCGTACCTAAAAATGTAGTGCCAACCTGGGTAAGCTGCAACACAGGACTACATACATGCTAAACAGTGGAAGCAGCATGCTATCGACAGAGCTAAGCAATCCCACAATCAACGGATTAGATCAAAGCTATGCAGTCCTGCCACATCCAGTCGTGAATGGTTGTGCACAATTAAACAACTAACGGGAGGAGGAGGCTCCATGAATATCCCAATCCTCAATGATGGTGGAGCCCAGCACGTGAGTGCAAAAGACAAGGCTGAAGCGTTTGTAACCATCTTCAGCCAGAAGTGCCGAGTCAATGACCCATATCGGCCTCATCCTGAGGTCCTCGCCATCACAGAAGCCAGTCTTCAGCCAATTCAACTCACTCTACTTGATATTAAGAAACGGCTGAGCACACTGGATACAGCAAAGGCTATGGACCCCGACATACAACCCGGCTGTCGTGCTGAAGACTTGTGCTCCAGAACTAGCCGCGCCTCCAGCCAAGCTGTTCCAGTACAGCTATAACACTGGTATTTACCCGACAATGTGGAAAACTGCCCAGGTATGTCCTGTCCACAAAAAGAAAGAAAGACTTGCATTTATATAGCGTCTTTCATGACCACCAGACGTCACAAAGCGCTTTACAGCCAATGAAGTACTTTTGGAGTGTAGTCACTGTTGTAATGTGGGAAACGCAGCAGCCAATTTGCACACAGCAAGCTCCCACAAACAGCAGTGTGATAATGACCAGATAATCTGTTTTTGTTATGTTGATTGAGGGATAAATATTGGCCAGGGCACCAGAGATAACTCCCCTGCTCTTTCTTCGAAATTGTGCCATGGGATCTTTTACATCCACCTGAGAGAGCAGACAGGGTTCGGTTTAACATCTCATCCGAAAGACGGCATCTTTGACAATGCAGCACTCCCTCAGCACTGCACTGGAGTGTCAGCCTAGATTTATGTGCTCAAATCCCCAGAGTGGGATTTGAACCCACAACCTTCTGACTCAGAGGCGAGTGTGCTACCCACTGAGCCACAACTGACACATCCAGGACAAATCCAGTCCGGCCAATTACCGCCCCATCAGTCTACTCTCAATCATCAGCAAAGTGATGGAAGGAGTCATCAACAGTGCTATCAAGCTGCACTTGCTCACCAATAACCTGCTCACCGATGCACAGATTGGGTTCCGCCAAGACCACTCAGCCTCAGACCTCATTACAGCCTTGGTCCAAACATGGACAAAAGAGCTGAATTCCAGAGGTGAGGTGAGAGTGTCTGCCCTTGACAACAAAGCAGCATTTGACCAAGTGTGGCATCAAGAAGCCCCAGTAAAATTGAAGTCAATGAGAATCAGGGAATACTCTCCACTGGGTGGAGTCATACCTAGCACAAAGTAAGATGGTTGTGGTTGTTGGAGGTCAATTATCTCAGCCCCAGGTCATCGCTGCAGGAGTTCCTCAGGACAGTGTCCTAGGCCCAACCATGTCCAGCTGCTTCATCAATGACCTTCCCTCCATCATAAGTTCACCTCCAAGTCACACACCATCCTGACTTGGAAATATATCACCATTCCTTCATCGTCGCTGGGCCAAAACTCCCTCCCTAACAGCACTATGGAAGCACCTTTACCACCTGGACTGCAGCAGTTCAAGAAGGCGGCTCACCACCACCTTCTCAAGGGCAATTAGGGATGGGCAATAACTGCTGGCCTTGCCAGCAAAGCCCACATCCCAGGAACGAATAACACAAGAGCACAATGGCAGCTTTCTCCTTGTATGGCTGATTAACTAATGTAGCCCCTTACAATGCTACAATGCACTCGATTATTAGGCCACAAATATTTAATTCCAGGTGTTAGTCTTGGCTTTGTGGTAGCACTCCTCTGAGTCAGAAGACCTGGGCATGTAATGTAGGCTGATACACAGTGTAGTACTGAGGGAGTGCTGCAGTGTTGGAAGTGCTGTCTTTCAGATTAGATGTTAAACTGAGGCACTGTCTGCCCTCTCAGGTGGATGTAAAAGATCCTAACCCAAATGCACTATTTGAAGACCATGGGAATTCACCACAGTAACGTTTATCCCTCAACCAATACCACTAAAAAACAGATTATCCAGTAATTTACCTCATTGATGTTTGTGGGATCTTGCTCTGCACAATATGGCTGCCCTGTTTCCCTACAAAAGTACTTCATTGTCTGTACAGCGCTTTGGGTTGTCTTGTCGCCATGAAAGCCGATAAATAGATCGAATTCTTTCTTCAGTGCACTGTTCAGTTTAATGTAACATTTAGGTGCTAAACTAGCACTGTTTGATGCTTAAATGGTTATGTGATATTCATGCCCTTTTGATTTCCTTTGACATTGTACTTGAACATTTTGACTGTGTTTAAAGTTCACAACCAACTCAATAAATGGTTTTGGGTGGGGGGGGGGGAAATGGAGAGCTATTGTATATATTTAAATATGGTTAAAAATTCATCTATATCAAACTTCTTGCTCAGTCTAGATATAAGTTTGTATTATTGCAGGTTTATATGTAACTTCCATATATTATGTTGTTTCATGTTTTATAGGTTTATAAAAATTCTCCAATAAATAATGTAATTCTTTATTTCCCCTTATAGAGAATTTTTTGGAATGGCTGAGTTTAATAGCTTCAATGCAGATTTTTTTCCAGGATTTAGATCAACAGATGAATTGCTAAAGATGAATGCTCCTTTTCTGCATGTTAAACATCAATACAAGCAGTTTATTTGCGTAAATTATTGGTACAAAATTAACTGAAACTTGTTACTATATTAGAAATTAGATATTAGAAATATCAGCTGTTAACCACATAGATTTCACAACAGTATTGAGGTTGTTTCTTCCCCTGGCTCCTGGCCCTCTTAAACTAGGACCACATTACCTATTAGATCTTTGGCCTGCAGGATCATCTGTGACAAGTCTACCACTCCAGGTTCCATTAGAGCATCAGGTTGGCTGGTCAATCATCGGCAATGGCCTGATGTTCTGCAGACTTGCTTGGCTAAGATATCTGATGCCAAGTCTGTCACAGATATTGAACTGGTTCCATTGCCCAGCATGTCACCTTGGAGCAATCTCAACCCCAGAGATTGCTTTGCTTCCAATTTCCAATTTCCACCCTTTCCTCACCCTCACATGGTCCATCTCCGACTCTTCCCTTCCTTTCCTCGACTTCTCTGTCTCCATCTCTGGGGATCGGCTATTGACAAACATTCACTATAAGCCCACTGAAACCCACAGCTACCTGGACTACACTTCCTCCCACCCCGCTTCCTGTAAGGACTCTATTCCATTCTCCCAGTTTCTCCGTCTCCGCCGCATCTGCCCTGACGATGCCACCTTCCATACTGGTGCTTCTGACATGTCTTCCTTTTTCCTCAACCGAGGATCCCCTCTACTGTGGTTGACATGGCCCTTGACCGTGTCCGTTCTATTTCCCGCACTTCTGCTCTCACCCCTTCCCCTCCCTCCCGGAACCACAATAGGGTTCCCCTTGTCCTCACCTTTCACCCCACCAGCCTCCACATTCAACATACCATCCTCCGCCATTTCCGCCACCTCCAGTGTGATCCCAAACACATCTTCCCCTCACCTCCTCTTTCAGCCTTCCAAAGAGACCGCTCCCTCTGCGACACCCTAGTCCACTCCTCAATCACTCCTAACACCCCTTCCCCTTCGCCCAGCACCTTCCCATGCAAGCGCAGGAGATGCAACACCTGCCCTTTTACCTCCTCCCTTCCCACTGTCCAGGGCCCCAAACACTCCTTCCAAGTGAAACAGCGATTTATTTGTACTACTTGCAATTTAGTATACTGTATTCGCTGCTCATGATGCGTTCTCCTCTACATTGGGGAGACCAAACACAGGTTGGGTGACCGCTTTGCGGAACATCTCCGTTCAGTCTGTAAGGGTGACCCCGAGCTTCCGGTCGCCTGTCACTTTATTTCTCCGCTCCACTCCACTCTGACCTCACCGTCCTCGACCTCTTACACTGTTACAATGAAGCTCAACGTAAGCTCGAGGAACAGCACCACATCTTTCGATTAGGCACTTTACAGCCTTCTGGACTCAACATCGAGTTCAACAATTTCAGATCCTAACCTCTGCCCCAATCTTTTTTTTCCTCTCTTTCACATGGCAGCTGTCAATCATTCTGCCATTGCCATTTACACTTCATCTAGTCATCTTTTGTTTCCTAACTTGTCCCATTACCATCTCCTTTTGCCTTGCACCATCATCCCTTTTGTCTCTTAATCACTCCTGCCTTCCACCCTATCACAGACCTTCCCTTTTGTTCCTTCCTCCCCTCCCCCCTTTCCCTGCCCCTGCACTTGCTTAAAAACCTGTTCTATCTCCAACTTTTTCCAGTTCTGACAAAGGGTCATCAACTTGAAATGTTAACTCTGTTTCTCTCTCCACAGATGCTGCCTGACCTGCTGAGTATTTCCAGCATTTTCTGTTTTTATTTCAGATTTCCAGCATCCGCAGTATTTTGCTGTTGTCCCAGAGAAAAGCTGCCTGCCTTTCTTCCTCAATCTTTCTTCCCAACCCCAGGGAGGATTCTCGCTAATTGGTTAGACAACTGGCAAGTGCAGATTTGAGCCCTTGCTGGGTGGATGACAGATACCTGGAGCTCCTCATGAAGTGTGTCTGGTCAGCAGCATAAGTGAGTATAAAATGTGTGAATGTGTTGCCACCATCCTCCTGACCACATCAGGGAACATCGTACCTCACTGAATGGTAGTTTGAACCGCTTCAGCAGCTAATTGCCTCGCTCACGCTTTCTCATACCCAGCATTTGCTAATGCCTTCGAGCAATTATTGTCCCAAGTCTAAATTTTCTCATCGCCTATATGAACGACCCTTGTCTTCCTTTTTATTCATTCATAGGATGTGGGCATCGCTGGCAAGGCCAGCATTTATTGCCCATCCCTAATTGCCCTTGAGAAGGTGGTGGTGAGCTGTCTTCTTGAACCGCTGCAGTCCGTGAGGTGAACAGAGCTGTTAGAGAGGGAGTTCCAGGATTTTGACCCAGTGACAATGAAGGAACGGCGATATATTTCCAAGTGTGACTTGGAGGGAAACTTGCAGGTGGTGGTGTTCCCATGCACCTGCTAAGTTATTCAGGAAAGGTGTGAGAGAGAAAGTTAGCCTGACATCAGCCGTCAGGAAAATGCTGGAATCCATTATTAAGGAAGTGGTAACAGGGCTCTTAGAAAATCATAACATGATTAGACAGAGTCAACATGGTTTTATGAAAGGGAAATTGTGTTTAACAAATTTATTAGAGTTTTTTGAGGATGTAACTAGCAGGGTAGATAAAGGGGAACCAGTAGATGTAGTATATTTGGATTTCCAAAAGGCATTCGATAAGGTGTCACAAAAGTTCGCTACACAAGATAAGGGCTCATGGGGTTGGGGATAATATATTAGCATGGTTAGAGGATTGGTTAACGGACAGAAAACAGAGCGTAGGGATAAACGGGTCATTTTCCGTTTGGCAGGCTGTAACTAGTGGGGTGCCGCAAGGATCAGTGCTTGGGCCTCAGCTATTTACAATCTAAATGACTTAGATGAAGGGACTAAGTGCAATGAATCCAAGTTTGCTGATGATGCAAAGCTAGGTGGGAAAGTAATCTGAGGAGGACACAACGAGCCTGCAAAATTATATAGACAGGTTAAGTGAGTGGGCAATAAGGTGGCAGATGGAGTATTATGTGGGGAAATGTAAGGTTATTCACTTTGGTAGGAAGAATAGAAAAACAGAATATTTTTTAAATGGTGAGAAATTATTAAATGTTGGTGTTCAGAGAGATTTAGGTGTCCTCGTACAGGAAACACACAAAGTTAGCATGCAGGTACAGCAAACAATTAGGAAGGCAAATGGCATGTTGGCCTTTGTTGCAAGGAGGTTGGAGTACAAGAGTAAGGAAGTCTTGCTACACTTGTACAGGGCCTTGGTGAGACCACACCTGGAGTACTGTGCACAGTTTTTGTCTCCTTATCTGAGAAAGGACATATGTGCCTTAGAGGTAGTGCAACGAAGGTTCACTGGATTGATTCCTGAGCTGAGAGGGTTGTCCAATGATGAGAGATTGCGTAGATTGAGCCTATACTCTAGAGTTTAGAAGAATGAGAGGTGATCTCATTGAAACATATAAGATTCTGAAGGGGTAGACACTGACAGGTTGTTTTCCCCGGCTCAAGATTCTAGGACAAGGGTGCATAGTCTCAGGATAAGGGATCACCCATTTAAGACTAAGATGAGGAAGAATTTTTTCACTCAGAGGGTTGTGAATCTTTGCAATTCTCTACCCCAAAGAGCTGTGGATGCTGAGTCGTTGAGCATTTTTAAGGTTGAGATAGATAGATTTTTGGACTCTAGGGGAATCAAGGGATATGGGGATTGGGCAGGAAAATGGAGTTGAGGTCAAAGATCAGCCATGATCACATTGAATGGCGGAGCAGGCTTGAAGGGCTGTATGGCCTACGCCTGCTCCGAATTCTTATGTTCGGTCCTTGTCCTTCTAGATGGTAGATGTTGTGGGTTTGGGAGGTGCTGTTGAAGAAGCCTTGGTGAGTTGCTGCAGTGCATCTTGTAGATGGTGCACACTGCAGGCATGGTGCGCCGGTGGTGGAGGGAGTGAATGTTTAAGGTGGTAGATGGGGTGCCAATCAAGCGGGCTGCTTTGTCCTGGATGGTGTCGAGCTTCTTGAGTGTTGTTGGAGCTGCACTCATCCAGGCAAGTGGAGAGTATTCCATCACACTCCTTACTTGTGCCTTGTAGATGGTGGAAAGGCTTTTAGGAGTCAGAAGCAATGTTCCTCTAAGCTGCACGGCCACGCAGCGCTGCAGGGATGCTGCGCAGCTGGATTTTCAATGCAAAAACAGCGCAGTATTTTGAATGGCCCACGCAGCCCCTTGAGGGGCTGTGCGGCAGCAAAAAAATTACAGGGAACATTGGTCAGGAGGTGAGTCACTCGCCGCAAAATACCCAGCCTCTGACCATTCGGGGAATTTGGCAATGGTAATCCCATTGAATGTCAAGGAGAGGTGGCTAGACTTTCTTTTGTTGTGTGGCACGAATGTTACTTGCCACCTATCAGCTCAAGCCTTGTCCAGGTCTTGCTGCATGCGGGCACGGACTGCTTCATTATCTGAGGAGTTGCGAATGGAACTGAATACTGCAGTCATCAGCAAATATCCCCACTATTGACCTTATGATGGAGGGAAGGTCATTAATGAAACAGCTGAAGATGGTTGGGCCGAGGACACTGGCCTGAGTGTAAAGTCTGTGGGTTGTTTAGTTAATTAATACACAGACTACCAGAGTAACTTAAAACAGGACTTTACTATTCGAAGGTCAGGGCGAATCTGCCCAATAAATCCTGACACAGCACTTATATACCGGTGTGGTCACCGTCGGTACCACAGTATACAGAAGCCAACAAAGTAGTGCAACACCTAAAGTAGTTCTCTTAAAGGTGGACGGTTACATACAATAGTTCTCTTAAAGGTAGACGGGTACATACACTACAATCCTCCCTTTTTAGCTTACAACATACTGATTCCCCATTAAACATACATTATAACATATATACAACTTTATGCAAGACAGTTCACAGATTCAGTCTCTCTGGAGGTTTCCGGACTCTGTCCGGATAACGCCTCGGTGGTGTCGTAACACCCGGCGGGGTAGTAGGTGCTTCTGGCAAGGTCGATTCGGCTTGAAGGACAGTGTCAGGTTCATCTGATTCCAGTATTACCAGATCGGAGGTAGGTGTTCTGGGTATCTCTGTCTCAACATTAACCGTGTAAGGTGGTGGAGTAGGTTGGCCATTTGTGGCTGACCCTATGATCTGGTCAACATGGCGCCTTATTATACTGTCCCCAATGTCCACCGTATACATCAACGGCCCTAGCCTTTTTCCAATAGTTCCAGGCTGCCATTTCTCGGTACGGTAGTCCCGGGCCAAAACTTGTTGACCTATCTGAAAAGATCTAGTTGGCCTTTCATTCATGCCCTGGAATTGCCGGTTCTCTACGTCCCTTCTGACGTTTGGCTTAAGCAAATCCAGCCGGCATCTTAGTCGTCTATTAAAAAACATCATGGCGGGAGTTTGATTTGTGACCGCATGTGTTGCATTCCTGTACGCCAACAAGAAGCTATCCACCTTATGTTGTAAGTTAATGGCTTCATTACCCATGGCCTTTATGGCCTTCTTGAAGGTCTGGACAAACCTTTCAGCCAATCCATTGGAGGCGGGATGGTATGGGGCTGACGTGTAGTGCTTAACCCCATTGCTCTTTAAGAATTTCTTGAATTCTTCGGACACAAATTGCGGTCCATTATCAGAACAGATCTGTTCCGGCAGCCCATTCCTAGCAAACATGGTCCTTAACACTGTGATGGTTTTTTCCGTGGTGGTGGTGGACATCTTTATTACCTCCGGCCACTTGGAGTGTGCATCCACCGCTATTAGAAACATTGAGTCCATAAATGGACCAGCAAAGTCGATGTGTACCCTTTGCCAAGGAGATGAGGGCCACTCCCATGGATGCAGAGGAGCCTGTGGTGGCGCGTTTTGGACCTTCTGGCATCCTAGACAGCTCTTAGTGATTTCTTCGATGTCCCCATCAATGCCTGGCCACCACACAAACGCTCTTGCTAGGTTCTTCATTTTCACTCCACCCAGATGTCCCTCGTGCAGCTCCTTTAACACCTTCTGTTGAAGTTTGGGTGGAATCACCACTCTAGATCCACACATCAGGGTTCCTCGACACACTGACAGCTGTTCTTTTCTCTGCGAAAATGCTGGCAGCGTTGGTTCGCCCTGTGCTGGCCATCCCTCCACCGTTAAATCATAGACTCGTGAGAGAGTCGGGTCATTTCTCGTTTCATTTTCGATCATCGAATTTGTTACTGGTAGACATTCCACTATGGATGAGTGGAACATCTCTACCGGGTCCACTGTAGTCGCTTCTTCTACTATCGGCAATGGCAAGCGCGATAACCCATCAGCATTTCCATGCTGTTTGGACCTTTTGTATTCGATGTCATATTGGTGTGCCCCAAGTAACACGGACCACCTCTGTAACCTTTGCGCTGTCATGGTGGAAACGGCCTTGTTAGGGTTGAATATGGACACCAACGGCTGGTGGTCTGTCAGTAATGTGAACTTCTTGCCCTGCAAGTAATGATTGAATTTCTTTACGCCCCACACAAGGCTGAGGGCCTCCCTATCTATTTGAGCATAATTTCGCTCCGCGGAGGTCAATGATCGGGACGCGAATGCCACTGGCCTTTCCGAGCCATTTGGTAACTTGTGTGAAAGTACTGCTCCAATTCCATAGGGGGAAGCATCACAAGCTAGACGAAGAGGTAACGTTGGGTTGAAATGAGCCAACACTTCTTCAGAGGTAATCAACGCCTTGCTTCTGCGAAAGGCCTTTTTACATTCCTCACTCCACTTCCATGGTACTTCTTTCCGCAACAGAGCATTCAGCGGATGCAGCACCGTGGATAGATTCGGCAGAAACTTGTGATAATAATTAATCAACCCCAAGAATGATCTTAACTGTGATACGTTTTCCGGAGCGGGGGCCTTCACGACAGCTTCTATCTTGTCAGGTGACTTGTGCAGCCCCTCTCGGTCAATGACATGACCGCAGTACGAGATTCGTTTTTGGAAGAACTCACATTTCTTGCGATTAACTCGAAGGCCATATTCCTTCAACCTAGTGAGCACCAGTTTCAAATTTGTGAGGTGTTCTTCCTCGTCTTCTCCCGTAATCAGGATATCGTCTAAGTAACACTGCGTGCTTGGAATTCCTTGTAATACCTGCTCCATGGCCCTCTGCCAAATTGCTGGAGCCGAAGCTACCCCAAAAACCAGTCTATTATAATGATATAAGCCTCTGTGTGTGTTGATGGTGAGGTACTGACGCGACTCTTCCTCGACTTCCATTTGTAAGTATGCCTGTGCCAGGTCTATCTTGGTGAAGTGTTTCCCTCCAGCCAACGAAGCAAAGATATCTTCAATCCGCGGAAGCGGGTATTGTAACGTGTGAAGCACCGGATTCACTGTGATCTTGAAGTCTCCGCAGATGCGGACCTTCCCCGGTCCCCCTGGCTTGTTACTTGGTGAAGACTTCATGACGGGAACAATGGGCGTGGCCCACTCACTCCAGTCCACTTTTGACAGTACCCCTGATCGTTCAAGTTCTTCCAGTTCTGCCTCCACAGCAGGTCGTATCGCGTAAGGTACCTATCTGGCTTTGAAAAATTTTGGGCTTGCATGTTCTGCAATCTTAACCTTTGCTTTAATTCCTCGCAGTGTTCCCAGTCCTTGCTGGAATACCTCTTTAGCTTCGTCCAATATTCTGGACAACCGTTCAGGTTTGACATCTTCCTTTCCGGAATCTACCGTCATGGTGTTTAGTGAATGCCAGTCTATCTTTATTTTCCTGATCCACTCCCGTCCCAGAAGTGGTGGACCTCCCTCAGGCAACACATACAGGTCCATCCTTTGGTGCTCTTTGTCCTTGTATCTCACCTTGACTTCTATCTTTCCGATGGGGTATACTTTGTGCCCCGTGTATGTCTTCAATACTAGTTCCGTATCCCGTAGGGGAATATGCTTGAATAACTTTTTATAATCATGCTTATTCATGACCGTCAACGCCGATCCGGTGTCCACTTCCATTTTCACTTGGACTTTTGCAATCTGTAGTGTGATCCAGATAGCTTGTCGGTCAGCTTCATTACTCACATTGTGAATTCTCAGACTATCCAGTTCCTTGCAGTTGGAGTGTGAGTCCGAATTCTGTTCTTCCGGACTCTTCCTAGTCACCTCATGTACCTTTCTGTACCTCTTTTGTGGTGACTCATTATTGTTGGTCTTCTTTCCTGACCGGCATACCTTAGCTATGTGACCGAGCTTGCCACATTTCCTACATTCCTGGTTTTTAAACCAGCATTGGTTCTGGTCGTGTGTTGTCTTCCCACAACGATAGCATTTTGTTGTACCCGAAGTAATTTGCTGCACCCTGAGTGCCGCTGCCTTTAGCTGCATTTCCACCGTTCCTTTCGCTGTGGCTTCGTTCGATGCAGCAATAAGGACAGCCTTCTCAAGTGTAAGATCGTTCTCTTCGAGCAGTCGTTTTTGTGTTTCTTCCTTCGACATTCCGCACACGAATTTGTCTCGCAATGCCTCTGTCAGATTCCCTCCAAACTGGCAGTGTTTCGCTAGTCTACGCAGTTCGACCAAGTATTCTGCGTTGCTTTCGTCTTTCCTTTGCGTTCTCGCATAGAATTTGAATCGTTCCGCCAACATCAACGGTGTGGGGTTCAAGTGATCCTTCAGAACAGTCACAATATCATCGAAAGTCTGATCCGCCGGTTTAGCTGGTGCTAGTAGATGCTTCAAGAGCCCGTATGTCTTCGCGCCCATCGAGTTTAGCAAGGTTATAGCTTTGTCATCTTCTTCTATTTTATTGGCCTCACAATAGATCTCAATGCGTTCCACATACGTGGCCCAGTCTTCTACCTCGGAATTAAAATCGTTGATGTTACCACGCTTAGGCATCTTCCTCTCTTCCTGATAACACCACAAATTATTTCTTTAAATTTTCTTTTCTTTTTTTTTTCCCAAGATGGCGGTTCCCGCGAAAATGGCGGTTTCCCACGCTTATCTTCTCTCCCCGCCCACTTCAATGGCGGTTTCCCGCTTCTGTCTTCTTCCCCGCCTAATGGCGGCTTCCCGCGTTTCTTCCCTAGCGGGAGGGGTACACTTTCCCCACGGGCGACGGCCGCTGGCTTTCAGGTTCACAGCCTGCGCGTCAGCTTCAGTGCTTTCCCTTTTCTCGGCAGGGCAACCGGCGCTGGGTACACCCCATTGACGGCGAACAGTTTCAGCCGCTGGGCTGGCTCTCGCTCAGTTCCCCTTGCTCGGGCTCTGTCTCTCTCCCGCTCGCTCGGCTCTACCGGCGCTGGGTACCCCCCGTTGACGGCAAACAGTTTCAGCCGCTGGACTGGCTCTCGCTCAGTCTCCCTTGGTCGGCTCTGCCTCTCCCGCTCGCTCGGCTCCCAATCGCGCCTCCCAGCCCTCTCGCAGTCCGGAGCTTCCCTCCCCGGCTGCGGCTGAGTTTTTATATCTTCCCGCGCCTACGCTCCCGGTCGCAGCGCTTCGTGGCTTCGGTCGCTGCCCGGCCTTTTTCGCCGGTCGCGGTCTAGCTGTCTCACGACGCCGTTGCGTCCCCAGCCTGTCTGTACCGCGGCTTCCTTGCTCCACGCTGCCCCAGTCTCAGCGCCTCTGGGCCCGACTTCTGTCCGGCTCCTTTCCCCCTCGACCGTGGTCGAGTGCACCGCCCTTATCCTCCGGTTATTCTTTTTACTTTTCCCTTACTCACAGTCACCGTGGCCGGCTTGCTTCTCGTGCTGATCGGCTCACTCCTCACCGTGGCAGAAGGGACAGTCAGTGCCTGTTGCTGATGGAAGTCTTTGTCTCTGAATTCTTCCTCCTTTCCAGCTCTGCAGACTCGAGTTTTCTCCCAGCAGAATGACGAGGGCGGTTGCCTCTTCTCGACGCTCGTTAACTGCTTCGGAAGTATTGTTGCCGCAGGGTACGATCGGACTCGTCGCCACTGTAAAGTCTGTGGGTTGTTTAGTTAATTAATACACAGACTACCAGAGTAACTTAAAACAGGACTTTACTATTCGAAGGTCAGGGCGAATCTGCCCAATAAATCCTGACACTGCACTTATATACCGGTGTGGTCACCGTCGGTACCACAGTATACAGAAGCCAACAAAGTAGTGCAACACCTAAAGTAGTTCTCTTAAAGGTGGATGGTTACATACAATAGTTCTCTTAAAGGTAGACGGGTACATACACTACACTGAGGAACGCCTGCAGCGATGTCCTGGGGATGAGATGATTGGCCTCCAACAACCAGAACCATCTTCCTTTGTGCTAGATATGGCTCAAGCCAGTGGAGAGTTTTCCCCCTGATTCCCATTGACTTCAGTTTTACTAGGGCTCCTTGATGCCACACTCGGTCAAATGCTGCCTTTATGTCAAGGGCAGTCACCCTCACCTCACCTCTAGAATTGAGCTCTTTTGTCCATGTTTGGACCAAGGCTGAAATGCGGTCAGGAGCCAAGTGGTCCTGGCGGAACACAAACGGAGTATTGGTGAGTAAGTGCCGCATAATCGCACTGTCAACGACACCATCTATCACTTTGCTGATGATTGACAGTAGGCTGATGGTGTGGTAATTGGCCGGATTGGATCTGTCCTGCTTTTTGTTGGCAGGACATACCTGGGCAGCTTTCCACATTGTCGGACAAATGCCAGTGTTGTAGCTGTACTGGAACAACTTCGCTATAGGCGCAGCTAGTTCTGGAGCACAAGTCTTCAGCACAATAGCCGGGATGTTGTCGGTGCCCACAGCTTTTGCTGTATCCAGTGTGCTCAGCCATTTCCTGATATCACATGGAGTGAATCGAATTGGCTGAAGACCAGCTTCTGTGATGGTGGGAACCTCAGGAGGAGGCTGATATGGAGCATCCACTCAGCACCTTTGGCTGAAGATGGTTCCAAATGCTTCAACCTTTTTCACTCACGTGCTGGGCTCCATCATCATTGAGGATGGGGATGTTCATGGAGCCTCCTCCTCCTGTTAGTTGTTTAATTGTCCACCACCATTCGATGCAGAACTTTGATCTAATCCATTGGTTGTAGAATTGCTTAGCTCTGTCTATAGCAAGCTGCTTCCGCTGTTTAGCATGCATGTCGTCTTGTGTTGTAGCTTCACCAGATTGGCACCTCATTTTTAGGTATGCCTGTTGCTGCTTCTGGCATGCTCTTCTACACTCCTCGTTGAACCAGGGCTGGTCCCCTGGCTTGATGGTAATGGTAGAGTGAGGGATATGCCAGGCCATGAGGTTACAGATTATGGTGGAATGCAATTCTGCTGCTGCTGATGGCCCATGGCGCCTCATGAATGCCCAGTTTTGAGCTGCTAGATCTGTTGTGTATCTATCCCATTTAGCACAGTGATAGTGCCACACAACACGATGGAGGGTGTCCTCGGTGTAAAGACGGGACTTTGTCTCCACAATGACTGTGCGGTGGTCACTGCTACCAATACTGTCGTGGACAGATGCATCTGCGACAGGTAGATTGGTGAGGACAAGGTCAAGTAGGTTTTTCTTTCGTGTTGGTTCTCTCACCACCTGCCACAGGCCCAGACTGGCATCTATGTCCTTCAGGACTCAGCCAGCTCAGTCAGTAGTGTTGCTACCGAGCCACTCTTGGTGATGGACATTGAAGACCCCACCCAGAGTACATTCTGTGCCCTTGCTACTCTGAGTGCTTCTTCCAAGTGGTGTTCAATATGGAGGAGTACTGATTCATCAGCTGAGGGTGGGTGGTAGGTGGTAATCAGCAGGAGGTTTCCTTGTCCATGCTTGACCTGAAGCCATGAGACTTCATGGGGTCCAGAGTCAATGTTGAGGACTCCCATGGCCACTCCTTCCCGACTGTATACCACTGTGCCACCATCTCTGGTGGGTCTGTCCTGCCGGTGGGACAACTTCTGGGACATTGGCTGTGAGAATTGTATGATTCTGTGAGAATGACTATGTCAGGCTGTTGCTTGACTAGTCTGGGACAGCTCTCCCAATTTTGGCACAAGTCCCAAGATGTTAGTTAGGAGGACTTTGCAGGGTCAACTGGGCTGGGTGTGCCTTTGTCGTGTCCGGTGCCTAGGTCAATGCCGGGTGGTCCATCCAGTTTTCTTCTTAGTATGCTTCTTTGTAGCAGCTTGGTACAACTGAGTGGCTTGCTAGGCCATTTCAGAAGGCAGTTAAGAGTCAACCACATTGCTGTGGGAATCACATATAGGCCAGGTAAGGATGGCAGATTTCCTTCCCTAAAGGACATTAGTGAACCAGATGGGTTTTTATGACAATTCATGGTCACCATTACTGATACTAGCTTTTTATTCCAGATTTATTTAATTTACTGAATTTAAATTCTCCATTTGCCGTGGTGGGATTTGAACTCATGTCTTCGGATCATTAAGCCAGACTATTCCAGTAAGATAATCACTATGCTACTGTTCCCGTAGTTAAAAGAACTACTTGGCAGCTTGCAGCATGCCAGTTACCTTAGTGTTCTAGTTGTCCAAGTCCAACGCTGTAAATCAGGTTTGCTCATCACCAATTGCTTAATCTTGGTTCCGCGCTTGAAGGGTTTTGGCAAAAGGATGCGCCTGCTGTGAGATTGACGCCCTCTCCAGGATACTTAGTGATAGGACACTGTAGCCAGACCTCTCCTTCCTTCCAACCAGTTTCTTTTTTTGCCACAATTGTACCTCAGCTCGATTCTGAAAATTGCACATGGGCCAGAGAAAGCCCTTCCAATGCATGCCTAAGAAATCTGAAACGTGAAAGAGAAAATTTTTGGACCCACTGTATATGCCTTCAGCTTAATCTGCATTGGTACCTAGCTGACATTGAAAAGAGATGTGAAGGATCAAAGTATAACTATGAGTTATCTGTAGGAAAAATATTTATGCAGTGTCCTTCCTGACTCCCAGCATTGTTAACTCTTTAATGATGAGAAATATGTCAGATTACACAGAATCATAGACTGAGACTGCACAGAAGGAGGCCATTTGGTCCATCATGTCTGTGCCGGCTCTTTGGTAGAGCTATCCAATTAATCCCACTCCCCTGCTCTTTCCCCATAGCCCTGTAATTCCTTTCCCTTCAAGTATTTATCCAATTCTCTTTGGAATCTATTCCCATTGTTCTATGATTTAAATCTCATGTCCAAGTATAGATGGCCGCAATTCAACATCTACAATCAGTTCCAGCAGGAACTGGCAGTCAACACTGGGGGAGCTTGCAGAATGGCACCCTGCCCACTCCAAAATTAGGCAGTTATGGTGTAGTATATCTATTCCCTTGCTTTGTAATACTGTGATTCAACCACGAGTAAAGCATTTGCACCCCATTTACCTCCTTTGCTCCTAACTGAATATTTTGTCTCAACTCGAAATACTGCTGAGGAGAGGTACAGTTTCCATTGTTTCTTCTTAGGCAGTCCCTCGGAACCGAGGATGACTTGCTTCCACATTAAAAATGAGTTTGCAGGTGACTGATGAGTCCAATGCGGGACCTACAGTCTCTGTCACAGGTGGGGCAGACAGTGGTTGAAGGGGCGGGTGAGTGGGGTGCTTGGGTTGACCTGCGCTCCTTGCGCTGCCTGCGCTTGGCTTCCGCTTGCTCCCGGCGAAGAGACTCGAGGTGTTTGGCGCCTTCCCGGATGCTTCTCCTCCACTTTGTGCGGTCTTGGGCCAGGGATTCCCAGGTGTCGGTGGGGATGTTATACTTTTTCAAGGAGGCTTTGAGGGTGTCCTTGAAGCGTTTCCTCTGCCCACCTGGGGCTCTCTTGTCGTGCCGGAGCTCCAAATAGAGCGCTTGTTTTGGGAGTCTCGTATCGGGCATGCAGACAATGTGACCCACCCATCGGAGCTGATCGAGCGTGGTCAAAGCTTCGATGCTGGGGATGTTGGCCTGAGCAAGAACACTGATGTTGTTGCGCCTATCCTGCCCATGGATTTGCAGGATCTTGCGGAGGCAGCGTTGGTGGTACCTCTCCAGTGCTTTGAGGTGCCTGCTGTACATGGTCCATGTCTCTGAGGCATACAGCAGGGCGGGTATCACTGTTGCTCTGTAGACCATGAGCTTAGTGCCGGGTTTGAGGTCCTGGTCTTCAAACACTCTCTTCCTCAGGCGACCGAAGGCTGCACTGGCATTCTGAAGGCGGTGTTGGACTTCGCCGTCGACATCTGCCCTTGTTGACAGTAGGCTCCCGAGGTATGGAAAGTGGTCCATGTTGTCCAAGGCCTTGTTGTGGATTTTGATAACTGGGGGGCAGTACTGTGTGGCGGGGGCAGGTTGGTAGAGGACCTTTGTCTTACGGATGTTTAGTGTAAGGCCCATGCTCTCGTACGCTTCGGTGAAGGTGTTGACAATGGCTTGGAGTTCGACCTCCGAGTGAGCGCAGACGCAAGCGTCGTCTGCATACTGTAATTCGACGACAGAGGATGGGACGACCTTGGATCTGGACTGGAGGCGACGGAGGTTGAACAGTTTCCCGTTTGTTCTGTAAATTAGCTCCACTCCAGCAGGGAGCTTACTGAGGGTGAGATGGAGCATTGCAGCAAGGAAGATCGAGAAGAGCGTTGGTGCGATGACACAGCCTTGCTTGACCCCGGTCGTACTTGAATTGGGTCTGTGGTGGAACCGTTGGTCAGGATCAAGGCTTGCCTGTCCTGAGTCCCAACGGGCGACAAGCTGATCCTCCTTGGAGACTTTAATGCCAGAGTTGGAAAGGACACTGACCTCTGGGGAGGTGTGATCGGCAGAGAGGGGGTAGGGAAAGCCAACTCCAACGGTACCCTCCTCCTGTCGAAATGCTTAGAACATGGCCTTGTCATAACCAACACCTTCAGAGAGACAAGTACAAGGCTTCATGGCAGCACCCTCGCTCCAAGCACTGGCACCTGCTGGACTACGTCCATTGTTTATGCAACTTTTGTTTCCATCTTTTTAATCACTGAGTTTAAAGGGAAAGAAACGTATGCTTCTTTGCGCCACGCTTGCACTGCCATCTGCTGGCAATGAACCAGGCTACGTGAGCTGCCCTGTTGACAGAACACTTCATGGCCCAGAATTTGTTGGAGCGGGGCATCTCGCTGCATGCTCCATTTGTTAGATTTTTTCCCCTTACCTTTCAGCTCCAATTATTTTTGTGCCCCAAATTGCTGGAAATGTGATAACAGGCCACCTGGGATCTTGGTGAATGATGGGACCAAAAGTCTATCTCCTTAACCAATGAGATTTAAGGATAGAGAAAGAAACAGAGGAACCACAGAGAAGGAAATGGGGTAAATTAGAGTCAAATTAGATACAGAAAGTGAAATAAGAGTGGGAAAGAACGATTAAATTAAGCAAAAGAGACAAAAGGGAAAAGTAAGAAAAAAAATCAAAAAATTAAACATTTTAAAAACCTCTAGGAAGAATTCACTACCTGCAGGAATGAGACTCCACCGTTTAAATTGTTCCCTTTCTGGGCCGGAGAGTTTGATTGGCATTGCAGGAACATAAATCTCATCATTAAAAGGGTCCTTAAGTACCAGCCCTGACTTTCTGGGGTGACGGTAATTCGTTTTAATAGCGCAAATTAGCAATTTCTTGAAACTCACGGGGAGGTTGATAGTGAGCTCCAGCCTTTGCGCACCCATTTCCTTCTCTGTGGTTCCTCTGTTTCTTTCTCTATCCTTAAATCTCATGAAGGTTCCGCCCCCTGCAGCATCGCCGGGCGAAAACACTGACAGCTGCAGGAGTCGTTGTTCTGGAGGCCGGGAGCTTCGGGGACAGAAGTTAAAGGGGAGGTTGCCGAGGTAAGTAGGAAAATTTCTAAAATGCTTTTTAAAAATTTTTTTTGATTGCTCCTGGGCTGCGATCTATCAGCCCGGCTCTCTCCTGGAGTGCACGGGGCTGATTGGGCCAGCTAACTGGTCCCAATGCAGAGCCTGCAGCGATGGCCCTTCCCTTTAAGGGGGGGAAGGAGCCTCAGATCGCGGCAGTGCTGCACCACTACCGCCCCGCCTGCATCCTTTAGCGCTCTAGGAAGGAAGTGGAGCGATTGATCCATTTCCTTTGTGGAGCGCAAACACCAAATCTAGAAAAAGCTGGGAATCATCAGCACCCGGCGCTAAATTTCCCAGCTTTCAAAAGTTACCGTCCCCAGACGGGGTGATACGGAATTTCTCCCCCTTAGTGTATTTAAGCAGACTGCAGCTTAAGTCTGAAAGGCTTTTATCTTAAAATATTTTATATTGAATACCTAATGTTAATGTTTTCTTTTTCCTCCAGAGGAATGCTAGGCATAGTTATTGCTGCTATGATTATTGGCTGGTGCAGTTTGTCAGCTTCTAAAATCTTCATCTCTGCCTTGGCAATGGAGGGACAGCAATTACTGGTGGCATATCCTTGTGCTTTATTATATGGAGTTTTTGCTCTCATCTCGGTTTTTTAAATGTCTTCACGAATGGAGTATGGCTCCATGTTCTGATCGCAAAACAGAAATGGGCGCAAGTCCCCTGTCATTCAAGTGGTTTAAAAAAAGTTGAGACTTTTCCAATTCCAAGGTTGTGAGGGAGCAATTGGACAAACTTTTTCTTAGATTTACTTTTTAAATGCTGAATTGAAGTGCCCAGTCAGTGATTAAAGATGTCAAAAGTGCAGATTGGAAACCAATTTTTTTTAACTACAGATTTCAGGATTGTAGATTATTACAAGGGAATTTGCTTGTATCTTGTTATACCGTTCTACCATAATGGAGGGCTGAAAATTCCACTGGTTCAGATGCAATTATTTTTATTGTGATAAGAGTTTTCAAGACCACCATGGAAGAACAGTGTAAATAGAGCAATATGCACATTACCCTCTAGCAATTACTTTTAAGCAAAAACTAAGTGCAATACTGAAAAACGTAATTAAATATTTAACTTAAAATTATATTTCCTTCAGTTCTTTTGGTCCATGGACCAGAAAAAATTCTCTCAGGTTTTGGGAAAATTTCATAGTTTGAGAAGAAGTACCAGGAAGGCAGGAGAGTTACAGAATATGATAGCAAAATACTGCGGATGTTGGAAATCCGAAATAACAACAGAAAATGCTGGAAAAACTCAGCAGGTCAGGCAACATCCGTGGACAGAAATTTGAGTTGACGTTTCGGGTTGAACCCTTCTTCAAAACTGGAAAGAAAAGATAGATCGGAGGCAGGGCTGCGATCGGACAAAAGAATAAAAGAAACAAAAGAAGTAAAAAAGAGACAATAAAAGGTATTAGAAGCTAGACGAGATGGTAATAGGCTGAGATTGGGTGTAAAGTGTACTGGCAGGGCAAGAGAATATGTTGTAGATGCTTTCCAAAGTGCTAATTCAAAGAAAGGTACCAATCCAACTGATAGCCGTTTCATGTTACAGTTTTGAAATTAGTCATCATTTGACTGCAGTGTTTACCTGGCCCATGGAAAAAAATAACCATCTCATTCCAGTTCTAATCTGTAAGTTTCAAATATCTCAGTTTTTTTTTATGTTGCCTGTTTATTTTTTCTCTCCTGTTTAAGCAACTTGCCCTATCCATTACTTTTGTAATAAGTTGGTTAATCTCTGATTCAGTACATGGGTAGTGCTGTATTTTACTGGTAACTTGCTGGAATCCTGCTCTGAACTAATGGAATAAAATCTCCTTTGCTGGAAGTTCTTCAAATTAAAGCAGTGTTGCTAAAAATGTTAAATCATGTTTCAGTGTCCAGCTTCTGGACTTATTCAGCCTCTTTACAAAGATATCTAGCCTCATGTTGTTAAGACTGGAGCTTCAGGTAGGGCCTGGGACAAAACTTTGGAAAAACAAGGTTCTATTGTAACTTTGTGTATAGTTTTCAAATGGAGCCATCTGCAATACAAGATTACTGCCCCGGGTGCCATTAATAATTATAATAAGTTGTAGTGTTCACGAGTGATCTCTAATGACAATAAAGAGACTCCAAGACTGTAAAACTTCCACATTCATCTGAACAGGATCAGGTTGGTGCATTGCAAGGTAATACGGGTGTGGTATCCAAAATCACTGTTAGATTATAAACCACTAGCTGGAGTGCCCGGCGGTGCCGAGGCTTTTTTGAGGGCATGTTGTTGTTGGAAGAGAGAGAGAGAGCGACTGGGGGGAAGAGAGGGAGCGACTGGGGGGAAGAGAGATCCCAATTGAGATCCTACATGCAGAATTCTGTAAAAGTATCCTCCGGACTCAAAGGAAAACCGTAAACAATGCATGCAGGGCAGAACTAGGCCAATATCCATTAATAATCACTATCCAAAAAAGAGCCACCAAATTTTGGAAACACCTAGAAATGAGCAACCCCCAATGCTATCATTACGAAGCCCTGAAATGCCAAGAGAGGACCATAAAGAAGAATACCCTCAGTCAACTAGTCCTGGGACTCAGTGAAGTAACTACTAACACTACTAACAATAACCAGCCCCAGGACAGTGACAGCGTAACACAAAGAATTCGACCCAACACAATTGTCGCTAAGCAAAAGGAAAAATATCTGTCATATTGGGCAGAAACAACAAAAACCCAAAGCAAACTCAATTGCTACTTGGCCCTAAACAGACAATACAACATGGCT